>NC_069501.1:27674887-28274887 GCF_027579735.1 Bombina bombina
GCATATTTTTTAATAAAAAACTGCATGAAGCAGTCATAAGGGGCTAAAGTGAGGTGATGTATTTATGTGTTAAAGGGACAGTATACTTCAATGTTCATATAACTGCATGTAATAGACACTACTATAAAGAATAATATGCACAGATACTGATCTAAAAATCTGCGCTACTTACCTCCTGCACTGTGTTTAGTGGTTTGCTATGTCTCACGGCATGGAAATAAGGCTCCTATTGTAGCCTAAGAAGCGTGCTCTCATGAGACCAAGGCATACAGGAAATGCGAATGTGAGATTATGTTCACCTTTCACCTGACTGGTAATACCAGCGCACATGTGCGCTAGTATTACTGAGTGGAGCGCAAATATTGCATTTGTGAAAACGCAATATTGCACTCCACTCGTAATCTAGGCCAAAAAGTTTTAAGATTGCATTATAAAAAACAAACAAAAACACTTTGCCATATATTTTTATTATTAATTTTCTTTCTCCTGCAATTTATTAGCCAAAATGGTGACATTTTTCAATTTCTGTGAGAAAGTGCAGAATCCTTCACAAGCTTAATTCTGCTTTATTCTAGTCAGACATTATTTGCTCACTTTCATTTCTTCAATATTTGAACAACTAATATCATTTAGAAAATACATCTGCATATTATTCTCAGGCTAGTGTTTGCTTTGAATACATTATTATCTATAGTACGTTTAAATGTCCCTTAAAATGTTATCATAATGTAACATTTCAGTTTTAATTCAGATTTCAGCTCTTTTTTTCAACAAGGTCTAGGGGTTGGATAGGAGAGGTGCTTGGTGAACAGGAAGAAACTCAGAAGTTAATTATTTCATTGCATTGCTGCTGTAAATCTGTGACAATATGATTAATTCATTTTGTGAGATGTGAAATGATATCTCAAAATACTGCTGACATTCTCTAACATTTCAGAAACCTTTAAATAAAGAATTGGCTGATAGTTGAACATTATATTAAATATATTTTAAAATTCCTTTAATTTGGGGGTATTTTCTTTTTTAGTGATCCTAAACTATTTTTTACTATTTTTTCCATCATTAAACATCTGTACACCAAATCAATCCCTGTAAAGAATTAAATGTGTAAACAAGTTAGACTTCTCCATAGCCCATTAGCAGTAAGTTCTAGACCATCTTATTTTAAGACATTCCATAGATCTTATGTAAGACATTATGTAGGTAGCTGACAATTCTCAGGCTTTCCAGGGATCTGCACACAAGTAGCGAGTGGGAACCCATCACCAATGCTTGGTACGCTTCTGTTACCTACACAAGGGCAGTTAAAGACCACAGGTTTCGTTTGTTTAGGTGCAGGGAGAGGGAGGGACAGAGCAGGTAGAAAACAGAGATCTGTTATGGGTTACCAAGCAAACAACACAAGCACAGACATGTATCAGTACATACACCTAGAGCAACAGCACATTATTTACATATTATGTTTGTATGAATGGTTGGTTGGTTATCTTAGAGGCTTGGAAAGGGGAGACTAAAATAGGGCAAGACATTCAGAGAGGAGAGGATGAGTGGGATCAGTGAAGGGAGAATGAGTGAGGTCAGAGACGGGAGGATTAGTTAGGGCAGGGGACTGAAAGGGTGAGAGAGAAAAAAGATGAGTGAGGGTAGAGAGACAGAGGAAAGGGAGCAGGAGGGGAGAGAGACAGGGGGGAGAAAGAGAGAGAGATAAAAATATATATATAGAGAGAGAGGGAGAGAAAGAGAGAGAGAAAGAGAGAGAGAGAAAGAGAAAGAGGGCTAAAGAGATAAAGGGGCCAATTTATCACGGCCTGAATGGGGCCGTATACCCCTGTTTCCGTGCAAGCCTTCAGGCTCGCCAGAAACAGGAGTTAAGAAGCAGCGGTTTAAAAAGGCCGCTGTTCCTTTACTTGACCACCACCTCGGAGGCGGCAGATAGCAATCAGCCCGATCGCATACGATCGGGTTGATTGACACTCCCTGCTAGCGGCCAATTGGCCGCAAATCTGCAGGGGGGTGGCATTGCACAAGCAGTTCACAAGAACAGAGAGAGAGAGGAGAGAGATGTATTTTAGATGTGTTTTGTTACACATTTTATTCGAGTGTAACAGTTAACCATAGCTATGAGTTTGCGCTATCCAGACATGTTAAATTCAATTGCGCTTAAGCAATCGAGGTTACTCTTCACTTGTAATTTGCACGCTTCATCCAACGTGTGAAAATAGCCATGGTAATCCCGATATAGTTTGCGCTTGACTGTATTTGCGCCACTTGTAGTCTGCCCCATATATCAGAAGATTATGAAAAGTACCCATATATTATACAATAGGCAAACAAATGTGTGCAGATCAACAGTGAGGAGGTAATATAAGGCTAGATCACCCACTTGTTACTGTTATGTGAGCTAAGACAATCTACTATCCCTATCTCATTTTCTAGTCCCTCCCTTAGTCCTATCCCTATCTCTCCCCCTATCCCTGCCTTCTTTTGTCTGCCTGTAGCTCCCCCTCCCTCCCCCCTACAAATTGGTATGGAGGGGGGAATTACCAGCTTCTTGTGCTCCTCCATTGTCCCACCCACATACTGTGCTCCCTGCCCATCTGGGCACTCCACACTCAAAAGGCCACCCAGACCAAGTAAGCAGACTCATTGGGATTTATTCCTATTATCATGTATTAGTGTACAGCATTAATAGCATAGCAAATGTGTGAGTTACTTGGGGGCATTTATGGAGAAATGCGGGCATAGGAGATCCACTAAATATATATACGTATTAGTGTGCACTGCTCTGGCTGCACAACCAAAAACCCAAAGAAAATAACAGCCCTGTGCTTAAACTATTAAATGTGAATAAAAAGATCCCCTCTTGACACTGTTTCCCTTTTGTTAAGGTGGTAAACCTTACGACAATCGGGGAGAGAAATATTTTCTCTTCCCAGAAATAGACACAAAGAAGTTTCTCACTATCAAATGAGCATCTTATTAAAAGTATAACTGCCCCCTTAAAATACTAGTGCCTCCTTGTATCTCTAACAATACAACGTATATAGTAAAAGCTATAAGTAAATATGTTAAGGAGATAGAAATTAAGATAATGGGGCCGATTTATCAAAGCGTCAATCTAGACGCATTTGCTGCATTCAAAACATTCGCCAGACATCACTGACACGAATTTACATTCGATGATCTTATTTATCAACACATCTGTCAAACTCAAGCGCGTCAAGAACGGCGCAAATAGCATCGGAAAGTTGATAAATAAGAATCATCAATGTCGCAGATATAATTTATTAAATTATCTACCCTGAATGTCCATCAAATGAAGAGAGTTTTGTCCTTTTTACAACTTTATACCATTTCATTCCTGTCCATGAACAAGCACATTTCTTCAGAGCTAATCTTTTATTTTCATCTGTTAATGTCCTTGAAATAGATAGATTTATACCTAAACAAACAATAAATATCATAGAAATGTACTTTTGGTTTTGACGAAAAATCTGATATATGAAATTTTCACATAGATTAAAGTGTATTTGTATTTCTAAAAGTCATGATATGCTTATCTCATGTTTTTAATTGTTTAAAGGATTAATGATGCTAATTAATGCTAATGACTGTTTGCCACAAGAAACATAATTGAATTCAACCTTTCTGCGTTATCACACACACCCTTTTCTAATACCGTCACATTGATTTCTATGGCATTCGCATGCTGAAAGTGGCGGATCTAAAGTTAGGAATGCTGTTGAATGGTTGATACATTTCTAATTTGGGCGCATAGAGTCGTATGTGAGGGTGGATTACCAGTGATACGCTCAAATAACGCAAGCATCGATTTGCGTTGAAGTGATTTTGCGGGAGCGAATGTTTTGTCGATCTGTTCTACATTTTACAATGTTGACGCTGTGTTAACTACGGTGGATCACCTTTGAGTCTAATTTGATGTGGAATTCCAGCGTATTATCAGTTGAAGCATTAATAAATCAGCCCCTAAATCTCTAGCACAATTTGAGGATCATTGTAAACATACAGTATATAAATAAACCCCACAATGGAGATTCAGTCATATATTAGCAGAGACAGGTGAAGTATACGATACATATTTTGCCATGAACATAGCCACACTCTTGAGTTCACAATTAACTTGTAAAAACAGTGAGGCTAATTATAACAGTTTAGAAACAGAAATTGAACATTTGCTCAAAATCAAGATAAACAAAACCGGAAAATCTTATCAACTTCTGAGAAATAGAAATTTCACTAATGTGGGTCACATATCTTAAAGGCAATAACCACATCAACAATTAGACGGTCATTAAACAAGGAAAACCTGGAAAGGAAAAAAATAAACAGTGATCCATTGGTTGAAAGCAAAGGTTGAGTGGCCCCTATCCTTTTCACAAAACATGAAACATACAAGGGTAGGAGTGAAATAAAAATCCTTTGCTGCTTAGTCCTTACACTCTGAACAAGCACCGGACTATAGCACAGTTAAAATTAAGTCAATCGACTCTCATCTTCCAGGATAATGTCACAACAAGGTCTTCACTACAGCACAGGTCGCTCTGCCTGTTACCCCAGATGGAAAACTCCTTCAGTTCAGCTGTAAAGAAAGTGTGATCTCCTTCGGCTACTCCTACCATGAGAAGGGGCCGTTGTAGAAGTGCTTCGATTACGCCTATCACTTATAAGCTCTCCCTCCCTTTCTGCATAGATGCAAGGCCTGTAAGTGATTGAATCTTCCAAGTGAGAACAGCATAAGTTTCCAAAAAGATTTTCATTGCCAGAGTGTTTTCCTATACTTGAGTGATAGCAGAATTATAGGTGCGTTAAAATGTAAGTAATTAAGCATCCTGTAGCGGTACAGAGGCCAATCTTGATCCTGGTAATTAACACAATCAGAGTCCAGGCTTGCTTGCTTAGGTGTCGGCAGAGAAATAGGTATCGATCAACCTGTTGAGTCTCAGGAAATTATCCTCAAGCAGTCAGCTTCCTCAAAACTCTGCATATTCAAATCCATATCGTTTTGAGGTACTAAGGGCTAGATTACGAGTGGTGCGCAAATAGTGCCCCCATTGAGCGATAACCACTAAATGGAGGCTTTTTTGCGCATGTCGGGTTGCGCTAGTATTATGAGTTGAAAGTAAAAAGTTAGCGCACAAGTGAAAATCTAATACATGCAAAAAGTGGAACTTAGACTATTACGATCGCTTTGACATATTCCCCCAAAGACTTTAATGGAGCGAGAAAATCTTGTGATTTAGTTTTAACATGGTTGAATCATCGTACATGAAAATTTTGTAATCTCAAGGCTCGTTCTTGAAATATTAAATATTTTTAAAAATTAATTAAAATGATTAAAAATGATTAAACATACTGTAAAATATACAGATATATTCTATGGATTAGTTAGAATATTGTACAATATGTTTAATATTTTAAAATAATTTGTATACATTTTTGTTAATATTCAATATTTCCCTAATTTTTTTTAACAAATTCCACAATTGTGGGGGCTTTCTCAGAGACTCATATCTTTAGAATCAAATTTCTCAACTATCATAATCACAACATTGACAAATTCATGGGGGCCAATTTATTAAGCAGCGAACGCTGCTTATTCCGCATGAGCCTTCCGGCTCGCCAGAAACAGGAGTTAAGAAGCAGTGGTCTTATGACGGCTGCTCCTTAACTCATCTGCCACCTCTGAGGATATATTTTACACACTTATCAACTTGTTTTACCCCCATCTATATAACAATGAAGGGGTGAGATATATTTTACACACTTATAAACATGTCCTCCCCCCCATCTATGTAACAATGAAGGGATGAGATACATTTTACACACTTATCAACTTGTTTTACCCCCATCTATATAACAATGAAGGGGTGAGATACATTGTACATACTTATCAACTTGTTTTACCCCCATCTATGTAACAATGAAGGGGTGAGATACATTTTACACACTTATCAACTTGTTTTACCCCCATCTATATAACAATGAAGGGGTGAGATATATTTTAAACACTTATCAACATGACCCCCCCCCCATCTATGTAACAATGAAGTGGTGAAATACATTTTACACACTTATCAACTTGTTTTACCCCCATCTATGTAACAATGAAGGGGTGAGATACATTTTACACACTTATCAACTTGTTTTACCCCCATCTATGTAACAATGAAGGGGTGAGATACATTTTACACACTTATCAACATGTTTTACCCCCAACTATGTAACAATGAAGGGGTGAGATACATTTTACACACTTATCAACTTGTTTTACCCCCATCTATGTAACAATGAAGGGGTGAGATACATTTTACACACTTATCAACTTGTTTTACCCCCATCTATGTAACAATGAAGGGGCAAGATACATTTTACACATTTATCAACTTGTTTTACCCCCAACTATGAAACAATGAAGGGGTGAGATACATTTTACACACTTATCAACATGTTCCCCCCTCCCATCTATATAGCAATGAAGGGGTGAGATACATTTTACACACTTATCAACATGTTCCCCCCTCCCATCTATATAACAATGAAGGGGTGAGATACATTTTACACTCTTATCAACTTGTTTTACCCCATCTATGTAACAATGAAGGGGTGAGATACATTTTACACACTTATCAACTTGTTTTATTCCCATCTATGTAACAATGAAGGGGTGAGATACATTTTACACACTTATCAACATGAACCCCCCCCCCCATCTATGTAACAATGAAGGGGTGAGATACATTTTACACTCTTATCAACTTGTTTTACCCCATCTATGTAACAATGAAGGGGTGAGATAAATTTTACACACTTATCAACTTGTTTTTTTTTTTTTTTTAAAAAAGAACTTTATTAGAAGTATAAGTTTCACAGACATCTTAAACACAGGTTTGGGCTTACATTTGGTGCCCTCACAAAATGTGTTGCAAGAAAACCAAAGGACAACTTATAAAATAACTAATCTTATAGTGAGAAACTGCTGAGTCAGTGGTGGTTCTCGTTATTGATGTCTATTCACTGATTTTAGTTCTTCATTTTCCATTTTCATCACTATGTTGACAACTATTAAGATGCAGTTGTTAGTAAACTAGATACATATTGTCAAAAAATTGTTAATCATAAATTTCTTGTTACAGTTTCTGCTTAATAAATGTGGGAGTAAAAGAAGAGATGGTGGGAAGGGGAGGGGTGGGTAGGGAGAGGGAATGTGGTGTTAGATTAAATGTATGATACTCTATATGTCAGTTGACGCGGACTCCAGTGACCCTGTCATGATCTGTTTGGGGTAAGTATTTCGGTTTATGTGTTTGCAGCATACGTGTATATCTATGTAAAGTGTGTGGGTAACTTTCATTTATTTATTTATTTTTGCCTGCGTTCCATCTCATCATCATGTACTCGTGTTTGTCTAGGCTGTTTGACTTGAGGAAGTGATATCTTTCCAAAATAAGTAGGTTCTCGACCTGTGTCTTCCAGGCCTCGATATTGGGAACCTCTGGTGATTTCCACTTTTTGGGTATCAGGATTTTGGCGCTGTTTAGCATTATGAATAGAAGTGATTGTTTTGTGTCGTCCCTAGTGTTTGGGAGCTTGTGGAACAGTAATAGCCCTGGTGTCATTTGTATCTCAGTCTCTAGTATTTTATTAATTTGTGCAATTACTGCTTCCCAGTACGGTCTAACTCTGTCGCAGCCCCACCAGATATGTAACATATCTGCATGTGCGCCACACCCCCTCCAGCATAAGCCATTGCTATGTTTATAGATTTTTTTAAGCCGCTGCGGGGTGAGATACCACCTTGATAAGAGTTTGTAATTCATTTCTTGTATTTTCGCTGACACTGATGCTTTTTTGTGATTATTGAATATCCCTAACCATTCTTTGTGAGTGATATCTAAGCCTAGTTCTTTTATCCATTTGTAACAGTATGTGGGGAGAGTGTCTGATGAGCCAGGTGCAAGGATCTTGTATAGGGATGATAGAGTATGTCTTGGGTAGTTTGTCATTGTGCATAATGTTTCGAATAATGTTAGCTGACACGTCATGTCTTTTCGTTGCTTGTTTGTGGTTAAGAAGTGAGTGGTCCGAGCTCGTTACACACTTATCAACTTGTTTTACCCCCATCAATGTAACAATGAAGGGGTGAGATACAGAGATACATTTTACACACTTATCAACTTGTTCCCCCCTCCCATCTATGTACCAATGAAGGGGTAAGATACAGTTTACACATTTATCAACTTGTTTTACCACCATCTATGTAACAATGAAGGGGTGAGATACATTTTACACACTTATCAACTTGTTTTACCCCCAACTATGAAACAATGAAGGGGTGAGATACATTTTACACACTTATCAACATGTTCCCCCCTCCCATCTATATAACAATGAAGGGGTGAGATACATTTTACACACTTATCAACATGTTCCCCCCCTCCCATCTATGTAGCAATGAAGGGGTGAGATACATTTTACACATTTATCAACTTGTTTTACCCCCATCTATGTAACAATGAAGGGGTGAGATACATTTTACACACTTATCAACTTGTTTTACCCCCAACTATGAAACAATGAAGAGGTAAGATACATTTTACACACTTATCAACTTGTTTTACCCCCATCTATGTAACAATGAAGGGGTTAGATACATTTTACACACTTATCAACTTGTTTTACCCCCATCAATGTAACAATGAAGGGGTGAGATACATTTTACACACTTATCAACTTGTTTTACCCCCAACTATGAAACAATGAAGGGGTGAGATACATTTTACACACTTATCAACTTGTTTTACCCCCATCTATGTAGCAATGAAGGGGTAAGATACATTTTACACATTTATCAACTTGTTTTACCCCCATCTATGTAACAATGAAGGGGTGAGATACATTTTACACACTTATCAACTTGTTTTACCCCCAACTATGAAACAATGAAGGGGTGAGATACATTTTACACACTTATCAACATGTTCCCCCATACCATCTATATAGCAATGAAGGGGTGAGATACATTTTACACACTTATCAACTTGTTTTACCCCAACTATAAAACAATGAAGGGGTGACATACATTTTACACACTTATCAACATGTTCCCCCCTCCCATCTATATAACAATGAAGGGGTGAGATACATTTTACACACTTATCAACATGCCCCCCCCCCCATCTATGTAACAATGAAGGGGTGAGATATATTTTACACACTTATCAACTTGTTTTACCCCCAACTATGAAACAATGAAGGGGTGAGATACATTTTACACACTTATCAACTTGTTTTACCCCCATCTATGTAACAATGAAAAGGTAAGATACATTTTACACACTTATCAACTTTTTTTCCCTCCATCTATGTAACAATGAAGGGGTGAGATACATTTTACACACGTATCAACTCGTTTTCCCCCCATCTATGTAACAATGAAGGGGTGAGATACATTTTACACACTTATCAACATGTTTTCCCTCCATCTATGTAACAATGAAGGGGTGAGATACATTTTACACACTTATCAACTTGTTTTTTTACCCATCTATGTAACAATGAAGGGGTGAGATACATTTTACACACTTATCAACTTGTTTTACCCCCATCTATGTAACAATGAAGGGGTGAGATACATTTTACACACTTATCAACTTGTTTTACCCCCAACTATGAAACAATGAAGGGGTGAGATACATTTTACACACTTATCAACTTGTTCCCCCCTCCCATCTATGTACCAATGAAGGGGTAAGATACAGTTTACACATTTATCAACTTGTTTTACCACCATCTATGTAACAATGAAGGGGTGAGATACATTTTACACACTTATCAACTTGTTTTACCCCCAACTATGAAACAATGAAGGGGTGAGATACATTTTACACACTTATCAACATGTTCCCCCCTCCCATCTATATAACAATGAAGGGGTGAGATACATTTTACACACTTATCAACATGTTCCCCCCTCCCATCTATGTAGCAATGAAGGGGTGAGATACATTTTACACATTTATCAACTTGTTTTACCCCCATCTATGTAACAATGAAGGGGTGAGATACATTTTACACACTTATCAACTTGTTTTACCCCCAACTATGAAACAATGAAGAGGTAAGATACATTTTACACACTTATCAACTTGTTTTACCCCCATCTATGTAACAATGAAGGGGTTAGATACATTTTACACACTTATCAACTTGTTTTACCCCCATCAATGTAACAATGAAGGGGTGAGATACATTTTACACACTTATCAACTTGTTTTACCCCCAACTATGAAACAATGAAGGGGTGAGATACATTTTACACACTTATCAACTTGTTTTACCCCCATCTATGTAGCAATGAAGGGGTAAGATACATTTTACACATTTATCAACTTGTTTTACCCCCATCTATGTAACAATGAAGGGGTGAGATACATTTTACACACTTATCAACTTGTTTTACCCCCAACTATGAAACAATGAAGGGGTGAGATACATTTTACACACTTATCAACATGTTCCCCCATACCATCTATATAGCAATGAAGGGGTGAGATACATTTTACACACTTATCAACTTGTTTTACCCCAACTATAAAACAATGAAGGGGTGACATACATTTTACACACTTATCAACATGTTCCCCCCCTCCCATCTATATAACAATGAAGGGGTGAGATACATTTTACACACTTATCAACATGCCCCCCCCCCCCCCATCTATGTAACAATGAAGGGGTGAGATATATTTTACACACTTATCAACTTGTTTTACCCCCAACTATGAAACAATGAAGGGGTGAGATACATTTTACACACTTATCAACTTGTTTTACCCCCATCTATGTAACAATGAAAAGGTAAGATACATTTTACACACTTATCAACTTTTTTTCCCTCCATCTATGTAACAATGAAGGGGTGAGATACATTTTACACACGTATCAACTCGTTTCCCCCCCCATCTATGTAACAATGAAGGGGTGAGATACATTTTACACACTTATCAACATGTTTTCCCTCCATCTATGTAACAATGAAGGGGTGAGATACATTTTACACACTTATCAACTTGTTTTTTCACCCATCTATGTAACAATGAAGGGGTGAGATACATTTTACACACTTATCAACTTGTTTTACCCCCATCTATGTAACAATGAAGGGGCGAGATACATTTTACACATTTATCAACTTGTTTTACCCCCAACTATGAAACAATGAAGGGGTGAGATACATTTTACACACTTATCAACTTGTTTTACCCCCAACTATGAAACAATGAAGGGGTGAGATACATTTTACACACTTATCAACTTGTTTTCCTCCCAACTATGTAACAATGAAGGGGTGAGATACATTTTACACACTTATCAACTTGTTTTATTCCCATCTATGTAACAATGAAGGGGTGAGATACATTTTACACACTTATCAACTTGTTTTACCCCCATCAATGTAACAATGAAGGGGTGAGATACAGAGATACATTTTACACACTTATCAACATGTTCCCCCCGCCCATCTATGTAACAATGAAGGGTTGAAATACATTTTACACACTTATCAACTTGTTCCCCCCCTCCCATCTATGTACCAATGAAGGGATAAGATACAGTTTACACATTTATCAACTTGTTTTACCACCATCTATGTAACAATGAAGGGGTGAGATACATTTTACACACTTATCAACTTGTTTTACCCCCAACTATGAAACAATGAAGGGGTGAGATACATTTTACACACTTATCAACATGTTCCCCCCCTCCCATCTATATAACAATGAAGGGGTGAGATACATTTTACACACTTATCAACATGTTCCCCCTTCCCATCTATGTAGCAATGAAGGGGTGAGATACATTTTACACATTTATCAACTTGTTTTACTCCCATCTATGTAACAATGAAGGGGTGAGATACATTTTACACACTTATCAACTTGTTTTACCCCCAACTATGAAACAATGAAGGGGTGAGATACATTTTACACACTTATCAACTTGTTTTACCCCCATCTATGTAGCAATGAAGGGGTAATATACATTTTACACATTTATCAACTTGTTTTACCCCCATCTATGTAACAATGAAGGGGTGAGATACATTTTACACACTTATCAACTTGTTTTACCCCCAACTATGAAACAATGAAGGGGTGAGATACATTTTACACACTTATCAACATGTTCCCCCCTCCCATCTATATAGCAATGAAGGAGTGAGATACATTTTACACACTTATCAACTTGTTTTACCCCAACTATGAAACAATGAAGGGGTGACATACATTTTACACACTTATCAACTTGTTTTCCTCCCAACTATGTAACAATGAAGGGGTGAGATACATTTTACACACTTATCAACATGTTCCCCCCTCCCATCTATATAACAATGAAGGGGTGAGATACATTTTACACACTTATCAACATGTTCCCCCCTCCCATCTATATAACAATGAAGGGGTGAGATACATTTTACACACTTATCAACATGCCCCCCCCCATCTATGTAACAATGAAGGGGTGAGATATATTTTACACACTTATCAACTTGTTTTACCCCCAACTATGAAACAATGAAGGGGTGAGATACATTTTACACACTTATCAACTTGTTTTACCCCCATCTATGTAACAATGAAAAGGTAAGATACATTTTACACACTTATCAACTTGTTTTACCCCCATCTATGTAACAATGAAGAGGTGAGATACATTTTACACACTTATCAACTTTTTTTCCCTCCATCTATGTAACAATGAAGGGGTGACATACATTTTACACAATTATCAACTTGTTTTACCCCCATCTATGTAACAATGAAGGGGTGAGATACATTTTACACACGTATCAACTCGTTTTCCCCCCATCTATGTAACAATGAAGGGGTGAGATACATTTTACACACTTATCAGCATGTTTTTCCTCCATCTATGTAACAATGAAGGGGTGAGATACATTTTACACACTTATCAACTTGTTTTTTCACCCATCTATGAAACAATGAAGGGGTGAGATACATTTTACACACTTATCAACTTGTTTCCCCCCTATCTTTGTAACAATGAAGGGGTGAGATACATTTTACACACTTATCAACTTGTTTTGCCCCATCTATGTTACAATGAAGGGGTGAGATACATTTTACACACTTATCAACTTGTTTTACCCCCATCTATGTAGCAATGAAGGGGTGAGATACATTTTACACACTTATCAACTTGTTTTCCCCCATCTATGTAACAATGAAGGGGTGAGCACAGGTCGCTCTGCCTGTTACCCCAGATGGAAAACTCCTTCAGTTCAGCTGTAAAGAAAGTGTGATCTCCTTCAGCTACTCATAACATGGGAAGGGGCTGATGTAGAAGTGCTTTGATTACGCTTATCACTTATAAGCTCTCCCTCCCCTTCTGCATGGATGCAAGGCCTGTAAGTGATTGAATCTTCCAAGTGAGAACAGCATAAGTTTCCAAAAAGATTTGTATTGCTAGAATGTTTTCCTATATGAGTGATATCAGAATTATATGTGCATTGATCTGCAAGTAATTGAGCATCCTGTAGCGGCACAGAGGCCAATCTTGATCTTGGTAATTAACACAATCAGAGTCCACACTTTTTACACACGTATCAACTTGTTTCCCCCAATCTATGAAACAATGAAGGGGTGAGATACATTTTACACACTTATCAACTTGTTTCCCCCAATCTATGAAACAATGAAGGGGTGAGATACATTTTACACACTTATCAACTTGTTTCCCCCAATCTATGTAACAATGAAGGGGATAGATACATTTTACACACTTATCAACTTGTTTTCCTCCCAACTATGTAACAATGAAGGGGTGAGATACATTTTACACACTTATCAACTTGTTTCCCCCAATCTATGTAACAATGAAGGGTTAGATACATTTTACACACTTATCAACTTGTTTTATTCCCATCTATGTAACAATGAAGGGGTGAGATACATTTTACACACTTATCAACTTGTTTCCCCCAATCTATGTAACAATGAAGGGTTAGATACATTTTCCACACTTATCAACTTGTTTTCCTCCCAACTATGTAACAATGAAGGGGTGAGATACATTTTACACACCTATCAACTTGTTTTCCTCCCAACTATGTAACAATGAATGGGTGAGATACATTTTACACACTTATCAACTTGTTTCCCCTAATCTATGTAACAATGAAGGGGTGAGATACATTTTACACAATTATCAACTTGTTTCCCCCAATCTATGTAACAATGAAGGGTTAGATACATTTTACACACTTATCAACTTGTTTTCCTCCCAACTATGTAACAATGAAGGGGTGAGATACATTTTACACACTTATCAACTTGTTTTCCTCCCAACTATGTAACAATGAAGGGGTGAGATACATTTTACACACTTATCAACTTGTTTTCCTCCCAACTATGTAACAATGAAGGGGTGAGATACATTTTACACAATTATCAACTTGTTTCCCCCAATCTATTTAACAATGAAGGGATAGATACATTTTACACACTTATCAACTTGTTTTCCTCCCAACTATGTAACAATGAAGGGGTGAGATACATTTTACACAATTATCAACTTGTTTTCCTCCCAACTATGTAACAATGAAGGGGTGAGATACATTTTACACAATTATCAACTTGTTTCCCCCAATCTATTTAACAATGAAGGGTTAGATACATTTTACACACTTATCAACTTGTTTTCCTCCCAACTATGTAACAATGAAGGGGTGAGATACATTTTACACACTTATCAACTTGTTTTCCTCCCAACTATGTAACAATGAAGGGGTGAGATACATTTTACACAATTATCAACTTGTTTCCCCCAATCTATTTAACAATGAAGGGTTAGATACATTTTACACACTTATCAACTTGTTTTCCTCCCAACTATGTAACAATGAAGGGGTTAGATACATTTTACACACTTATCAACTTGTTTTCCTCCCAACTATGAAACAATGAAGGGGTGAGATACATTTTACACACTTATCAACTTGTTTTCCTCCCAACTATGTAACAATGAAGGGGTGAGATACATTTTACACACTTAACTTGTTTTCCTCCCAACTATGTAACAATGAAGGGGTGAGATACATTTTACACACTTATCAACTTGTTTTCCTCCCAACTATGTAACAATGAAGGGGTGAGATACATTTTAAGCAATAGATTCAGATGGCCTCTCTATAATTACTTGTTTTTGGTGCTTTACAAGATCTTACTACACTGGTTTTTATTGTCTCATCTACAACCTCTTGTAAACCCTTTAAGCCCTTTTAATACTAAAGTTTTAATAGATGTATTTCATTCTTTTATTAAGATAGCATTATGCCATTTTTATTTAAAGGGACACTAAACCTACGTTTTTTCTTTTGTGATTCAGATAGAGCATGCAATTTTAAGCAACTTTCTAATTTACTTCTATTATCAATTTTTCTTCGTTCTCTTGTTATCTTTATTTGAAAAAGAAGGCATCTAAGCTGAGAAGCCAGACAATTTTGAGTTCAGCCCCTGGACAGCACTTGTTTATTGGCGGGTGAATTTATCCACCAATCAGCAAGAACAACCCAGGTTGTTCACCAAAAATGGGCCGGCATCTAATCTTACCTTCTTGCTTTTTAAATAAAGATACCAAGAGAATGAATAAAATTTCATGATAGGAGTAAATTAGAAAGTTGATTAAAATTGCATGGTCTATCTGAATCACAAAAGAAAAATTTTGGGTTCAGTGTCCCTTTAATAATTCCCCATTTTACATAGTTTAAAATTATCTCCTAACTGGGACCAATCTCAATTTTCTTTTTGTTCAATTGTTATATTGTTTATTTACAGGACATGAAATCCCAATGTATCCTTTCATGAATCAGACAGAGCAGTGAACAACTTTCTAATTTACGTCTATTATCAATTTGTCTTTGTTCTATTTGTTGTAAAGCTAGGACGTATGCTTAGGAGCGGACCCATATATGGCACCAGTTTTGCAAGAATGTTATCCATTTGCAAGAGGACTAGATGGCATCACTACCTTCTGCCACCAATAAGCAAGCGCTATCCAGGTTGCTGAACCAAAAATGGACCGTCTCCTAAGCTTTACATTACTGCTTTTTAAATAAAGATAGCAAATGAACGAAAGAAAAATTGATAGAGTAAATTAAAAAGTTGCTTAAAATTGCTGCTCTATCTAAATCATGAAAGAAAACATTTGGGCCTAATTGTGGCGAACCTGATTCCCCTTATTTATCAAACCCTACAGACCGGCAAAAGTAGAATTTTGTGACGTAAGATACGATCCGCCGGTCTCAGTCCGACACAGATTGATGCTTACGTCACTACAGATGTTCCAAATGCAAATTTGGCACTATCTGACTACTTTTGCTAATTATGAAATAACTAGCAGGTACGCTTGGCACTATCCCAGCCCATCGTACCTGGTTTTCAATCCGCCGCCCTGGAGGCGGCGGATGCCATAGGAATCAATGGGAGTCTGAGAGCAGTGAAAGCTCATGTTCGCTGCTGCCCGATATCTCATTGATTCCTATGAGAGAATAAAAGTTATGTTTACACCTAACACCCTAACATGTACCCCGAGTCTAAACACCCCTAATCTGCCGACCCTACACTGCCGCCACCTACATTATACTTATTAGCCCCTAATCTGCCCCCCCCCTTACACCGCCGCAACGAAATAAACTTATTAACCCTAAACCGCCACTCCCGGAGCCCACCGTCACCGACATTATGTTAATAACTCCTAATCTGCCGCACCCTACGTCGCCGCCACTATTCTAAATGTATTAACCCCTAAACCTAAGTCTTACTCTAACCCTAACACCCCCTAACTTAAATATTATTTAAATAAATCTAAATAAAAATTAATATCATTAACTAAATTATTCCTATTTAAAACTAAATTCTTACCTATAAAATAAACCTTAAGCTAGCTACAATATAACTAATAGTTACATTGCATCTAGCTTAGGGTTTATTTTTATTTTACAGGCAAGTTTGTATTTATTTTAACTAGGTACAATACAGCTAGATTACGAGTTTTGTTGCTAATGGTGTACGGTGTTAACGAGCATTTTTTTCTCACCGCTCACTTAAGACAACGCTGGTATTACAGGTTTTTCTAAACCCGGTGTTAGCTGCAAAAAAGTGAGCGGAGAGCAAAATTTAGCTCCACATCTCACCTCAATACCAGCGCTGCTTACGTTAGCAGTAAGCCGGATTCGGCTGCATAAAAACCTAACACCTGCAAAAAAGCAGCGTTCAGCTCCTAACGCAGCCCCATTGATTCCTACGGGGAAACACATTTTATGTCTACACCTAACACCCTAACATGAACCTCGAGTCTAAACACCCCTAATATTACACTTATTAACCACTAATCTGCCGCCCCCGACATCGTCTACACCTGCATAAAATTATTAACCCCTAATCTGCTGCTCTGTACACCGCCGCCACCTACATTATACTTATGAACCCCTAATCTGTCGCCCCCAACATCGCCGACACCTACATTATAGTTAGTAACCCCTATTCTGCCGCCCCCAATGTCGTTGCAACCTACCTACAATTATTAACACCTAATCTGCCGCCCCCAATGTCGCCGCCACTATAATAAAGTTATTAACTGCTAAATCTAAGTTTAACCCTAACCCTAACACTCCCCCTAACTTAAATATAATTTAAATAAATCTAAATAAAATTACTATCATTAAATAAATTATTCCTATTTAAAACGAAATACTTACCTATAAAATAAACTCTAAGGTAGCTACAATATAACTACTAGTTACATTGTAGCTAGCTTAGAGTTTATTTTTATTTTACAGACAACTTTGTATTTATTTTAACTAGGTGCAATAGTTATTAAATAGTTATTAACTATTTAATAACTTCCTAGTTAAAATAAATACAAATATACCTGTAAAATAAAACCTAACCTAAGTTACAATTACACCTAACACTACACTATAATTAAATTAATTGCCTACATTAACTACAATTAATTACAATTAAATTAAATAAACTAAATTACGGAAAAAAAACAACACTAAATTACAGAAAATAATAAAATAATTAAAAAAAATTTAAACTAATTACACCTAATCTAATTCCGCTAATAAAATAAAAAAGCCCCCCAAAATAAAAAAAATCCCTACCCTACACTAAATTACAAATAGCCCTTAAAAGGGCCTTTTGCTGGGCATTGCCCCAAAGTAATCAGCTCTTTTACCTGTAAAATAAAACCAATACCCCCAAAAAATTACAACCCAACACCCACACACCCATCCCTACTCTAAAACCCACCCAATCCCCCCTTAATAAAACCTAACACTACCCCCTTGAAGATCACTCTACCTTGAGACGTCTTCACCCAACCGGGCAGAAGTGGTCCTCCAGACGGTCCGAAGTCTTCATCCTATCCAGGCAGAAGAGGTCCTCCAGGCGGCATCTTCTATCTTCATCCATCTGGAGTGGAGCGGGTCCATCTTCAAGACATCTGACGCGGAGCATCCTCTTTGTTCGACGGCGACTGGAACAATGACGGGTCCTTTAAATTAAGTCATCCAAGATGGCGTCCCTTCAATTCCGATTGGCTGATAGAATTCTATCAGCCAATCAGAATTAAGGTAGAAAAAATCCTATTGGCTGATCCAATCAGCCAATAGGATTGAGCTTGCATTCTATTGGCTGTTCCAATCAGCCAATAGTATGCGAGCTCAATCCTATTGGCTGTTCTAATCAGGGGCTATTAGGGGCTATTTGTAATTTAGGGGCTATTTGTAATTTAGTGTAAGGTAGGGATTTTTTTATTTTTGGGGGGCTTTTTTATTTTGTTAGGGGGATTAGATTAGGTGTAATTAGTTTAAACTAATTGTAATTTTTTGATTATTTTCTGTAATTTAGTGTTTGCTTTTTCGTAATTTAGTTTATTTAATTTAATTGTAATTAATTGTAGTTAATTTAGGTAATTTATTTAATGATAGTGTAGTGTTAGGTGTAATTGTAACTTAGGTTAGGTTTTATTTTACAGGTATATTTTTATTTATTTTAACTAGGAAGTTATTAAATAGTTAATAACTATTTAATAACTATTGTACCTAGTTAAAATAATTACAAAGTTGCCTGTAAAATAAAAATAAATCCTAATATGGCTACAATGTAACTATTAGTTATATTGTAGCTATGTTAGGGTTTATTTTATCGGTAAGTATTTAGTTTTAAATAGGAATAATTTATTTAATACTAGTAATTTTATTTAGATGTATTTAAATTATATTTAAGTTAGGGGGGTGTTAGGGTTAGACTTAGATTTAGGGGTTAATAACTTTATTATAGTGGTGGCGACATTGGGGGAGGCAGATTAGGGGTTAATAATTTTAGGTAGGTGTTGACGATGTTAGGGACGGCAGATTAGGGGTTAATAAAATGTAACTAGTGTTTGCGAGGCGGGAGTGAGGTGGTTTAAGGATTAATATATTTATTAAAGTGGTGGCGATGTCCGGTCGGCAGATTAGGGGTTAAAATTTTTATTTAAGTGTTTATGATGTGGGGGGGGCTCGGTTTAGGGGTTAATAGGTAGTTTCTTGGTGTTAGTGTACTTTTTAGCACTTTAGTTAAGAGTTTTATGTTACGGCATTAGCCCATAGAACTCTTAACTACTGACTTTTAAATGCGGTAGGAGTCTTGACAGGAGAGGGTCTACCGCTCACTTTTTCCAAGACTCGTAATACCGGCGTTATGCAAGTCCCATTGAAAAGATAGGATACGCAATTTATGTAAGTGGATTTGCGGTATGCTCGAGTCGCGGAAAAAAAGTGAGCGGTACACCTGTACCTGCCAGACTCGTAATACCAGCGGGCGTTAAAAAGCAGTGTTGGGACCTCTCAATGCTGCTTTTTAAGGATAACGCAAGACTCGTAATCTAGGCGACCGTTATTAAATAGTTATTAACTATTTAATAACTACCTAGATAAAATAAATACAAATTTACCTGTAAAATAAAACCTAACCTAAGTTACAATTACACCTAACACTACAATTAAATTAATTTACTAAATTAAATACAATTAATTACAATTAAATAAAATTATGTAAAGTACAACAAAAAAACAAACACTAAATTACAGAAAATAATAAACAAATTACAAGATTTTTAAACTAATTACACCTAATCTAATCCCCCTATCAAAATAAAAAAGCCCCCCCAAAATAAAAAGCCCTACCCTACACTAAATTACAAATAGCCCTTAAAAGGGCCTTTTGCGGGGCATTGCCCCAAAGTAATCAGCTCTTTTACCTGTAAAAAAAAGTACAAATCCCCCCCACAACATTAAAACCCACCACCCACACAACCAAACCTACTCTAAAACCCACCCAATCCCCCCTTAAAAAAAACCTAAACTAACCCCTTGAAGATCACCTTACCGGGAGAAGTCTTCACTCAACCGGGCCAAAGTCCTCAACGAAGCCGGGAGAAGTCTTCATCCAAGCCGGGCGAAGGGGTCCTCCAGACGGGCAGAAGTCTTCATCCAGACGGCATCTTCTATCTTCATCCATCCGGCACGGAATTCTATCAGCCAATCGAAATTAAGGTAGAAATAATCCTATTGGCTGATGCAATCAGCCAATAGGATTGAGCTGGCATTCTATTGGCTGATTGGAACAGCCAATAGAATGCCAGCTCAATCCTATTGGCTGATGCAATCAGCCAATAGGATTGAACTTCAATCCTAATGGCTGAATGCATCAGCCAATAGGATTTTTTCTACCTTAATTCCGATTGGCTGATAGAATTCTATCAGCCAATCGGAATTTAAGGGATGCCATCTTGGATGACGTCACTTAAAGGTACCGGATGGATGAAGACAGAAGATGCCGTCTGGATAAAGACTTCTGCCCATCTGGAGGACCACTTCGCCCGGCTTGGATGAAGACTTCTCCCTGCTTCGTTGAGGACTTCAGCCCGGTTAGGTGAAGACTTCTCCCGGTAAGGTGATCTTCAAGGGGTTAGTGTTAGGTTTTTTTAAGTGGGGATTGGGTGGGTTTTAGAGTAGGATTGGTTGTGTGGGTGGTGGGTGTTAATGTGTTTGGGAGGATTTGAACTTTTTTTTACAGGTAAAAGAGCTGATTACTTTTGGGCAATGCCCCGCAAAAGGCCATTTTAAGGGCTATTGGTAATTTAGTGTAGGGCTTTTTTTTTATTTTGGGAGGGCTTTTTTATTTTGTTAGGGGGATTAGATTAGGTGTAATTAGTTTAAAAATCTTGTAATTTGTTTATTATTTTCTGTAATTTAGTGTTTGTTTTTTTTGCGCTTTACATAATTTTATTTATTTGTAATTAATTGTATTTAATTTAGTGAATTAATTTAATTGTAGTGTGGTGTTAGGTGTAATTGTAACTTCGGTTAGGTTTTATTTTACAGGTAAATTTGTATTTATTTTATCTAGGTAGTTATTAAATAGGTAATAACTATTTAATAACTATTGTACCTAGTTAAAATAAATACAAACTTGCCTGTAAAATAAAAATAAACCCTAAGATAGCTACAATGTAACTATTAGTTATATTGTAGCTATCTTAGGGTTTATTTTATAGGTAAGTATTTAGTTTTAAATAGGAATAATTTAGTTAATGATATTAATTTTTATTTAGATTTATTTAAATAATATTTAAGTTAGGGGGTATTAGGGTTAGTGGGTTAGACTTAGGTTTAGGGGTTAATACATTTAGAATAGTGGCAGCGACGTTGGGGGTGGCAGATTAGGGGTTAATAAGTATAATGTAGGTGGCGGTAGGCTCCGGGAGTGGCGGTTTAGGGGTTAAACAGTTTATTTTGTTGTGGCGGGGTCCGGGAGTGGCGGTTTAGGGGTTAATAACTTTATTTGAGTGGTGGTGGGCTCAGGGAGCGGCGGTTTAGGGGTTAAACAGTTTAGTATAGTGTGGGTGTTTAGTGACAGTATACAAATAAAGCTGGGAAAAAGCCGAAGAGCAGCGAGATCGATGACTGTTAGTTATCAACAGTCCGCTGCTCATAGCCCCGTACTTGGTGCGTGGCTTTTTGACAGTTTTTTTGTTAAATATGGAGAACGTATTCAGGTCCGCTTCAGCGATGTTAGGCAATCTTAGGCGAGCGTATTGGTGCCGGCGAATGCAGCACAGTTGACGGGTTGATAAATAGGGGCCATTGGGTTTAGTATCCCTTTAATTTCCATCTTTTTAGAATATATCTGCCAGGCCCTTATGGCTCTTTGTATTACACTTAATTAGTTTGTTTTTTTGGGGAGTTTATTATTATATTTATGTAATATAGTTTTAAGTGTAAAAGGTTTTACTAAGCCTTTCTCTAAATCTGTAAATATGCAATGTTCCTTCTCTAGCAGCCATTCAGCCGTTATCTTAACTAAACAAACAATATTACAAATATTTTTTTCTTGGTGGGCAAATACCGCTACATTTTTAATCTGGGATCATTTATTAAGGGAATAAATAACTTTCCTTGTCCCTCAGAAAAAAGTTAGCAGAAATTTATTTAAGAACTGTACATCACTTTTTTGATTATAAGGGATACAATTTGTAACATATAACATTTTATAAAATACATTTCTGTGATAAAGTTAATTGTAAGTTCTTCCATGCTTCTAATAGAGAAATCTCTATAATTCTGCTCATACCACTTATTGGAATTTGTATTAAGCCATCTACCCAGATAAACATTATTTTTGTTAAGTACTGAATCCTTCAAACAATGTCTATACAGAGTGCTGCACAGCAAACAATTATATTTATAGAGAAAAGAAAGATGGATGCTAGCATCTTCTCTGAAATTCTCTCTAAGGAAACAGTTCCTTTTCACTTAAACACAGATGCTACTTCCAGACTTACAAGCCATACATCTAAGGACGGTCTTCCAACCATTAAGCTTTCCTCACTTTTATATGTATTTCATCACTGATATAATTATAGTTACACTTCAACACCCAGAAACAACGTATGCAATATTCTCAAGACTTGCCCAATATTGGTCTAGATAAGGAGTGGAGAGCAAGGGGCTGATTTATCAATATCTGTTCGACATGATACGCTGTAGCATATCATGTCCGACAGACATTGCTGAATGCCGACAGCATACACTGTTGGCATTTAACATTGCACAAGCAGTTCTGATGAACTGCTTGTCCAATGCCGCCCCCTGCAGATTTGCGGCCAATCGCCTGCTAGCAGTGGGTGTCAATCAACCCGATTGTATCTGATCGGGTTGATTGCTGTCCACCGCTCAGAGGTGGCGGACCAGTTAAGGAGCAGCGTTCTTAAGACCGCTGCTTCATAACTGCTGTTTTCGGCGACGCTGAAGGCTCGCACGGAAACAGGGGCAACAGGGGTAATTCGGTCCTTGATAAATTGGCCCCCAAGTTTGCACTTGCATTAGAGCGTTAAAATTGCAAGAAGTAATTTTTTGTGATTGAAGATTCTTACTCGCATTACAAGTTGAAAGTAAAAAGTTTGCTCTCTCACATTCTCAAAGTCGCGGTAACAAATAGACTTTGAAAAGTCGTGAATGCAAAATCGCATTCCCCATAGACTTCAATGTAGCTGAAAAAGTTGAAAAAAGCTAAGACCCTCAAGTCGCACAAACACGATTGCAGTTATTTATAAATGCAACATAAGAAGATAATTTAGCATATTTCATAATCCAATGTTCAGCATATAGCAGAAAATGTTCTATTAATTCTTAATGATATATTTTAATATATATCTTATTGCGAGATCACGATAGCCCTCTTCCATATGCTCCAATGGGAGCCTCATTTTGATGCTGTCAGAGACTTCATAAGAACCTTGCGCAGTGAAGGGGTAAGTAGCACAGTGATTGCAGTATATTTTTTAATATATGTATATGACTAAATACATATATACAGTATATAAGTATGTGTTAATATGTGTATATACACATATCAACACATACAGTAAATATACAGTATATATATATATATATATATATATATGTACAGTATATATTCATATACATATCTATTTACTGGGAACACACAGTTCCCTTAGACCGCAATGTAAAGGCACTTTTCAGTGCCTTTTTTTTTTTCTAACACCCCACCCCCGCCAACTTTAGACACCAAAAACTGCCTAGTGTAGTTGTTTTTTATTAAAAAAAAATATATTTTTTTAAATAAAAACCTATAATACCCTCTATTTTAAGGGCATTTGGGGCACATTTAGAAAATTAACCAGAGATCGGATCCCTGGTTTATCTTCTGAGTGCCAGCAGTGGCAATAACTAGCCACTTGTAATGGCTAGTTAATTATTGCATGCCCGCAAACGGGCAAATTTGCACACCTGCAGACGCAATAATTTAGCACTCCACTTGTAATCTGGCCTTAAATTGTCAATCATTAGCACCTGTTTGGTATATTTGTTTAATTGCGCACCTGACTATTTGCATACATACCCCTGACTTTGTGCAAGTCTACCTAGAAGAACTGATGCTGTATTGGCTCACATGATGTGATCAGTTGGTTCCCAGATACCAAGATAATGAAGAAAATTTGAGAAGTTGATAAGTAAATTGGAAAGCTGTTAATAATTGTCTGTTGTGTCTGAATCATGAAAGAAACATTTGGAGTTTTAAGTCCCTGCCTCTCAGTGTGCTTTCTCTTCTCACTGAGCAAGAGGATATAAAATGTACCAGCGTGACAATATCACATGACCCTCACATAGGCAGATCTCATGGAATATTCTAAGACAAGGGGCTAAACTAGGAATCCCTGGTGAGTTATGAGCTGACTTCTATAGTGATTCAGTAGAATGCAGAATCCCACAGGGGAGGTCATATTATACTGTGTTTTACGTGCAATATCTATTTTATAACAAAGTTCCCACTGCTCAGTCACGTGAACCATTCCACCAGGTTTAATCCACTTCTGCAGCTCCAACTTCCTCATTTTATCATGCTTCTTGTATTCATTTAATTTGCATGTTTATTTTCTGTTGTACGGGTGCCAAACCGTGTAATGTTACATGTCCTATGTGTACCCTTGTCATCAAACCAACCGTTATCACTCATGCGCTAACCCGACACCATGCTAGACCAACTTTTCTAACCCCAAAGTGAGTTAGGAATACTTTACATTCCTGTGTTCTTCTTTACATCGAAGAAAATGTTCCTTTTATTTTTACATTTTTATTTCTTTATATGGAATATAAGTTTTTTTTGTAAAATATATATCTATACCTATCGTTAGCAACATGTAATCCAGCCTTATGTGGGTTAAATACATAAAAGGGGCCTTAGCACATTTTCATATAATAAACTCACGACTATGTAGAACAGTTAACCTGCATTAACCCCTTAACCTATTCAGACATAGATCTGCATCTTGCAGTACATAGCCCAACGTATCGCATAACGTAGATCTACATCTGACATGCTTGAAGCCCAGGCAGTGTCAGTAGTCAAGTGACAACCAAGACTTGCTGCTCGGGGGCTTGCAGCATCTGCCTTTAAATGGTAACAGAGCACTATCGTGGAGACGGAGGGATAAGAGGGACCCTATACTACAGGAAAAAAGTTAAGGGAGGGGGAAGGGATGGAATACTACACTATGGGAAAGGAGAATATAAGGGAGGGTGGGGGTCTGATTATTGATTGCAGGGAGGGTGGTGTGGGGGGACCCCTGCACTACAAGAAAAAAAAAAATAGTAATACATAAATAAATTAAAAAATGCTTATAAACTGGGTAATGGAAGAAATATGCCAGTACCTAAGATGGTGGATTTAATGGAGGGGAACTTACAGTTCAGAAAAAAACAAATACATTTAATTAAAAAAACAAACGAAAAAAACTATAACATTACACTGGCATATTGTCTGCCAGTACCTAATATAGTGGTGAGGAGGGGGGAGGTGTCAGTTGAGAGGATAATACCTACATTAATATACTATTACCCTTACCAGCTAATTAATTAACCCCTTCACTGCTGGAAATAATAGAAATGTGGTGTGCAGCTTCTAATTACCAAAAAGCAATGGCAAAGCCATATAAGTCTGCTATTTCTGAACAAAGGGGATCCCAGAGAAGCTTTTACAACCATTTGTGCCATAATTGCACAAGATGTTTGTAAATAATTTCAGTGAGAAACCCAAAGTTTGTGAACAATTATAGATTTTTTTTTCTATGATCGCATTTGGCGGTGAAATAGTGGCATGAAATATACTAAAATGAGCCTAGATCAATACCTTGCGTTGTCTACTAAAAAGAAATATGTAGTTTTGATAGGTAAATAAAATAAAAACAATACTCTATTTCTGTTTAAATGGAGTGATAGCAAAAATGATAACAATTTTCCTGTATTTTGGGCGCATTTTTTCTAAAATTCCTGGTACTGAAGGGGTTAAAGGGTTATAACAATGCAAAAAAGAAAATGCTTTAATATGTTAGAACAATGTTATTATTGCACCATTGATTGTGTGCAACCATGTGTTTAACCTCTGCAAATGGATGAAACGCATCATTAAACGGACAGTACGCATCATTTTTCATATAACTGCATGTAATAGACACTGCTATAAAGAAGAATATGCACAGATACTGATCCAAAATCTGGTATAAAAACTTATAAAAACGTACTTAGTAGCTCCCAGCTTAGTACTGTTGATGAGGTTAGGCTTGAACACCCATTTAAATGGGCTAAGAAAGCAGGAATAGCAAACCCTCTCCCCTGCATATGAAAGACCCTTAATAACATCTAAAACTTTGGGGCTTGGTTAGGAGTCTGAAAATCAGCACAATGTTATTTAAAAATAAGCAAAACTATACATTGTTACAAAACACTCCCTGGTGGGCTATACAAATCATCATCTACAAAACATTTATGCAAAGAAAAATCCAGATTACAAAGTCTGTTTAAAGTCATCTCCAAGTAGTTCCCATTAGTGCATTGTTGCTGCTGAGGATATTTACATATTACTTTCAAAAAACATACCCAAGAGAACAAAGTATATTGAATAGCAAAAACAACTATATTGTTATTATCTGATTCATGAAAGGTTAATGTTGTTTTTCTATCTCCTTGATCAATCAGTATGGTTAAATTACACTATAAATGGGTGTGACTGCAAAGTGTTCTTGGAATTATGTTTTAAATATTGGCAACTGTATGGTTGCACTAAACAAACATTGCATCTGATTATTTGTGTACTATATGGTTTCATACACAAGTTCTCACAGATCTCCTAATCTAATCCTAAATATGACATAAATATTAATAACAGGGGGTGGTACCTGGCAGTCTGTGAGACACAGCACAGACATTTACAGTAAAACAAAACTAAAGACTCACTGGTGGCCTCACTGAGCATTAATAAAGATCAGCAGCAGCAGCAAAACTCGCTTCAGTTTTACACTAACAAGTAGGGCAACAAGGAGCACCTGAAGTGTATAAGAGGTTTATAAAACTATACATTCAATTATACAAAACTATCACTACAAAATCTATTATCAGACAGCAAATATTACATTAATATATGGAGCAGTCTCAGATAAAAAATATGTGCTTAAAAAAATAGAAAGAAAAGTCTAGGTGTGTATCTAATATAAATATATATATATATATACAATAGTTTGTGTCTGGTCTGAACCTCGCCCCCCCCTAAGGGTTTTATATGTATATATATTGTATATTATATATTATTTAATGTTATTTGCTGTTTAATAATACATTCTGTACTGATATTTTAGCATAATTAAATGTGTGTTTTTATAAACCTCTTATACACTTTATCTTATTTTCTGCCAGACGCATTCAGAAATTATTAATGTCGGAAGCTTTGGTTTGAAGCTGTTGTGTTTATTTATAGTTTTATGCTCAGAGTTAATCCACCAATGAGAATTTAGTTTCAGTTTCCTGTAAATGAGTTGTCTGACTGTAAACTGACGGCTCACAGATCAGCTTCAGGAACTGTGTACAAGGTAAGATAGACTTTGTAGAAAACCAATGTGTGAGGTATTGGTAGATATAATGATGTGCTTGTGAATTCACCCCTGATGTAGTGAGTATAATATGTATCAATTTAAATAATATAAAAAAAGGGACAGACAAAGAGAGAGGGAGAAAGGCAGACAGAGGGAGACCGACACACAGAGAGAGACAGAGAGACACAAAGAGACAGAGAGACACAAATAGAGAGACAGAGAGACGGACATAGAGAGAGATAGACACAAAAAGAGAGAGATACACAGAGAGAGACATAGAAAGACAAAGAGAAAGAGAGAGAGAGAGAGAGAGAGAGTGAAAGAGAGATAAACAAAGAGACAGAGAAAGAGACAAATGCAGAAAGACAGAGAAACAGACAGAGATACAAGCAGACAAAAAATAGAAACACAGAAAGAGAGACAGAGAGAGAGACAGAGACATATAGAGAGGGAGACAGAGAGAGAAAGACAGACACATAGTCACAGAAACACAGAAAAAGAGACAGAGAGAGAGAGAGAGAGACACACACACAGAAATACATACACAGGCAGAGAGATACAGACACAGAGAAAATGATACATAGAGAGATACACACACACATGCACAGACAGAGAGAGACACAGAGAGAGAGAGAGAGAGAGAGAGAGAGAGGCAAATATAGAGAAATACGGAAAGAGAAACAGGCAGAGACAGAGAGAAAGAGGGGGGAGATTGTGAGAGAGAGAGAGACAGACAGACATAGAGAGGTTGAGACACAGGGTCGATTTTAACAATGTCTGGCGGACATGATCCTCTGAAGCGGTTCATGTTCGCCAGACATCGCTGAATGTAACATTGCACAAGCAGTTCTGGTGTATCATTTTTCACCATCACTCCTTGCTGAAGAGAAAAAAATTACTAATGAATCATGGGAAAATGGGAGGGATTAGAGCTCTGTTATGTGGATTTTTTGCCTCCTCCTATTGGACTGGACTTTAATCCCAGATGTGAATGCTCATGGACTCTCACCATCTTACAAAAAAAGTGTGAGAGAGAGAGTGAGATAGAGAGAGAGTGAGATAGAGAGAGAGAAAGCGAGAGAGAGAAAAAAAAGAGAAAGAAAGAGAGAGAAAGAGAGCGAGAGAGAAAAAAAAGAGAAAGAAAGAGAGGGAGAGACAGAGAGGGATAGAGACGCCGCGGGGGGGGGGGGGGGGAAAGGTAGAGAAAAAGAGAGAGAGAGAAAGAGAGAGAGAGGAAAAAATATAAATACAGTATAGATAGAGAGATATATAGATAGAGAGTATAAGAGAGAAACATATAGAGAGAGAGAGAGAGTGGAAAAAATATAAATACAGTACAGGGGCGCGATCCGATAAACGGCGTAGTTTGCGGCGCAAGCGAGGGAACCCGCGTCGCCCACAGTTTCAGCTCGCAACTCGAGCTATCCCATATACGGCGCCGTCAGATGCTAAAGTGCCGTAAGTCGGATAAACCAGCGATGTCCAGAAATCTGCGCAAGTACAAATTTCTGGCGTCGCCAGTGACTTACGGCACGTTAGAAACTGCCGGCGCCTACAAAACCTGACTAAAGTCTATATCACCCGCACTGTCTAACACGCCTCCCTAACATAGCCCGACACGTCTAACCCTCTATCCGCTATCCCCCCTCACTATCCTAACAATAAAAAATGTATTAACCCCTAAACCGCCGCTCCCAAACCCCGCCGCAACATAATAAAGTTATTAACCCCTAAACCGCCGCCAGCTATATTAAATCTATAACCCCCTAAAGTGAGCCCCTAACACCGCCGCCATCTACCTTACCTAACCCCTAAAGTGAGCCCCTACCCCGCCGCTATCTATTTTTAAAATTATTAACCCCTAATCTAATCCCCCTACCCCGCCGCCATCTATATTAAATTATTTAACCCCTAAAATACTAAACTATCCCTACCACTAAACCTAAGTCTAACCCTACAAATAGCCCTGAAAAGGGCTTTTTGCGTGGCATTGCCCCAAAGTAACAGCTCTTTTGCCAGCCCTTAAAAGGGCTTTTTGCGGGCATGCCCCAAAGAATTCAGCTCTTTTGCCAGCCCTTAAAAGGGCTTTTGGCGGGGCTTTGTCACAAAGTAAACTGCTCTTTTGCCTACAATCTACATCCCCCTACACCGCGGCCACCTATAATAAATGTATTAACCCCTAATCTAATCCCCCTACACCGCCGCCAGCTATATTAACTATATTAACCCTAATTATATTAGGGTTAATATAGTTAATATAGTTATTATATTATATATATTAACTATATTAACCCTAATTATATTAGGGTTAATATAGTTAATATCTTTATTATATTATATATATATATTAAGTATAATAACCCTATCTAACTAAACTCTTATTAAAATAAATCTAATATTAATATTATTAATTAAAATATTCCTATTTAAATCTAAATACTTACCTATAAAATAATCCCTAAGATAGCTACAATATAATTAATAATTACATTGTAGCTATGTTAGGGTTTATATTTATTTTACAGGTAAATTGTTAATTATTTTAACTAGGTATAATAGCTATTAAATAGTTATGAACTATTTAATAGCTACCTAGTTAAAATAATTACCCAATTACCTGTAAAATAAATCCTAACCTAAGTTACAAATACACCTACACTATCAATAAATTAAATAAACTACAAATATCTAAACTAAAATACAATTAAATAAACTAAACTAAATTACAAAAAAAAAAAAACACTAAATTACAAAAAATAAAAAAAAGATTACAAGATTTTTAAGCTAAGTACACCTATTCTAAGCCCCCTAATAAAATAATAAAGCCCCCCAAAATAAAAAAAATTCCCTACCCTATTCTAAATTAAAAAAAGTTCAAAGCTCTTTTACCTTACAAGCCCTTAAAAGGGCCTTTTGTGGGGGCATGCCCCAAAGAAAACTGCTCTTTTGCCTGAAAAAAAAACACAGTACCACCCCCCAACATTACAACCCACCACCCACATACCCCTAATCTAACCAAAACCCCCCTTAAATAAACCTAACACTACCCCCTGAAGATCTCCCTACCTTATCTTCATCACGCCGGGCCGAACTCCTCATCCGATCCGGGCGATGTATATCCAAGCGGTAAAGAAGAAATCTTCATCCCGGCGATGTTTTTATCCAAGCGGCAGCAAAGTCTTCTTCCATCCGCCAGCATCTTCCATCAAGCGGCATCTTCAATCTTCTCTCCACCAACGCGGAGCATCCATCCAGGCCGACGACTGAACGACGAAAGAGGTACCTTTAAATGACGTCATCCAAGATAGCGTCCGTCGAATTCCGATTGGCTGATAGAATTCTATCAGCCAATCGGAATTAAGGTAGAAAAATCTGATTGGCTGATTGAATCAGCCAATCAGATTCAAGTTCAATCCGATTGGCTGAACCAATCAGCCAATCAGATTGAGCTTGCGTTCTATTGGCTGATCGGAACATAAAGTGCACTGTGTGACAAATTTTCTGCAACCAAAAATTCTTTGATTTTTAATATACACTGCTATATAGAATCAATATTTCTCTTGAAAATTTCATACGTTTTAAACTTGGTATTTCCAAATGTATTAACTTACAAATTCTAAGTATACCGATGTTCAAATATATATCTTCATTCAAATACTATATAGGTATTTCTCTTTTGTACAAATATATGCCAAAAAAACAACAGAAGAGGAGATTAAATGTTAATAAAAGTTATTTATTATAACAATATAAAAATCGAATTAAATAAAAGGGACGTCTCCCCAAAATTAAAAAATGAAAATAAAAACAGTATCTGTTAACAGTAGAATCTGAATTCCTAATAATTTCTGCAACTCTGTATAAACAAGGGAGTCTTTGCAATGAATGACAATAATAGTCCACCTATGAACTATAATTCATCTGATAAAATTTCGGACTTAATGCAAAAATTAGAAATATATATGACCAAAGAATTAAAACAAAAAATGGAACTCACTTTTTTAAATACATATACAGCGAAAAACATCATACCAAGAGGTTTAAAACTAAGTAAAAATTGTACATTTCAATTAACTGATACACTACAAGCTGAGTGGACAGACACATTAAAGAAAGCTTCTAATACTCTTATTGACATTCTAAAAAGATCAAGAAAAGAAACACTGGTAGAGATTGAACAAAACATTTTAGAAATTAAAGAAAAATTGAAAGATAAAAAAAGCAGTAATGAATATAAAGAAAAACAAAAAGTAATAATTGAAAAACTATCCAATCTCAATAAAGACCTTCTTAGAACTAAATGGAATAAGATGGAAAGGGACATTAATGATAACAACCCAAAAACCAATGAAAATATTAATAAAACTGAATCAGAACACACACACAATAAAGAACAAAGGAATGAATATAAACATGAATACAAACAAACTAAACCCATCAGAACATTTCATTCATATAATAATAGAAGAAGTGATCAAGAAAATAGAAGAAACCATTATTCTTATAATAATAACTATGAACATGATAGATTCTATGAAAGAAATTGGCAAGCTGACAGACCAAGATTCCCAAGATACCAAAATAGAGAACACTTCTATTCTGAATTTCAACATAATACCTTTAGGCAACACCCATACAGGGAAAATCAAAATAGACACAACAATTGGGAATATCCCAGAAACACAAATAGAAGGAACAGTTCTAAACAAGAACAATACTGGGAGACACCAACATATAATCGTTATGAATCCCTTGGGAATGCCAAATCAATAAAAGATAATCAATCTAATAACGAACCAGTTTTTTTAGAGAGGAGCCCTCTAAAGGAGGGCACCTCAAGGGAGTTAAACAGACGAGAGACAGAACAAAATACAAGAAAGAAAAGAACCCTAGAGGAAAGAGAGGAAGAGGAAGGTCAAAACGAGGCAAAAAGGCTGAAATAAACAAAAATCAGGGTATTTTTAATTTAAGTAGTAAAATTTTGAATAAAGAAGAAGAAAGGGTCCTAAGTTTGGGCTTATCTTTCGCTCCAACAACACGGATGAATAAATTCAATTCTCATATCCATGCAAAAAAATTCGTTAGAAACCTAACTATTAAAAGATTCTTTCTAAAAAACCCCATAGAAAAGCAATTAGATTTGAAACAAGATGGTATTCAACATACTAATCTTAAGATAAAATCAAAATTTAACCCGATTCATGAAAAAGGTAATTATTTGGAAACCTTTGAAAGACTAGTTTGTAAAGACATTCAAAAATGCAATTTACCAAAAATAAAAAAATACAATATGAGTCTAAAAGAGAAAAAAGTAATGGAGAATCTACAAAATAACACAGAGATTACAATAAAATCGGCAGACAAGGGTGGGGGGATTGTCCTAATGGATACAACACAATATTTAAAAGAAGCACATAGGCTCCTTAACGATAACAAAACCTATATAAAATTAGAACTAGATCCAACAGAAAAATTCAACAAAAACCTCAATAAACTATTATTAGAAGGTAAAACATCAGGTATACTTAACAATAAAGAACTAGAATTTTTAACTCCAAAATTCCCTAGGATCCCAATATTTTACTTTCTGCCAAAAATTCATAAATGTTTAGTTAACCCCCCCGGCAGACCAATCATCTCTGGTATCGACTCCCCATCAGCAAATTTATCAAAATATGTAGACACCTTTTTGCAAAAACACGTAAAAGAGCTAAAATCTTATCTCAAAGACTCAACTCAGGTCCTTAATTTATTAAAAAACATTAAATGGAAAAATAATATGATTTTAGCCACTTTCGATGTCACTTCATTGTATACTATTATTAATCACTCCAAAGGCATACAAGCAGTTGATTCCTTCTTAAAATCAGATTCCAATATGACAGACCAACAAAGAACCTTTATTCTAAAAAGCATTAGATACATTCTAGAAAATAATTATTTTTCCTTCAATCAAAATTTTTTCTTACAAACAGAAGGTACGGCTATGGGCACAAGGTTTGCGCCTAGCTATGCCAACCTCTTCATGGGTTCCTGGGAAAATGATTTCTTCAGAGATGATAGCTATGGCGCAAACCTTGTGCTTTACAAGAGGTATATAGACGACCTGCTTATAATTTGGGAAGGAACAGAACAAGATTTAACTAAAATGTTTAACAACATGAACACCAATAATCTAGGTATAAAATTCACGTCTAACTGGAGTAAAAGTTCGATAACATTTTTAGATTTGGAAATTATGGTTATAGATTAAATAATAGAAACTAGAACACATTTTAAAAAAACCGACTCAAATAACTACATACACTCCAAAAGTTGTCATCTAGAAACTTGGAAAAAAAGTATTCCAACAGGCCAATACTTAAGAATAAAGAAAAATTGTTCTAGAACTATAGACTTTGAAAATCAATCCAAATTATTAACAGATAGATTTTTATCTAGAGGGTATAATAGAGAAACTACTAAAAAAGCTGAAGAGAGAGCTAGGAATACAGAAAGGGATAATCTATTAACATACAAAGAAAAACAAAATAATCCTGAAGATAAAATAAAAACACCATTTATTACTGATTATCATGATGATCATAATATAATAAAAAGAATAGTAAAAAAACACTGGCACCTTATTAAGGAAGATGACATCTTGGGAGATAAGATCTCTGAAACACCAAATTTTATATTCAGAAAAGCTACTAATCTGAAGAATTTACTAGCTCCCAGTGAGTTCAAACCACCTAAAAAGACATATCTGAAACAAAAAGATCTGAATGGAAAAGGAATTGCAGGGTTCTTTCCATGCTATTCCTGTAAAGCCTGCAAACACAGTAAAAAGTTAAATAATATTAAAATCAATAAAATAGAGAAACCTTTCACAATTAAAGATACAATAAGGTGCACAACGAAAAATGTAATATACATCCTGAAATGTTCTTGCAACCTTTTCTATCTAGGTGAAACAAAAAGAATGGTAAAGGACAGAATCAGAGAACACCTAAATAACATAAAAAATGGGATCGATGATACACATCTTTACAAACATTTTAAAACAGTCCATAAAGGGAACAACAAAGACCTGTTATACTGGGGCATAAAAAAAGTACACAAACATTGGAGAGGAGGAAATCTTGAAAAGAAATTATTAATCAAGGAAGCAGAATTAATATATAAATATGACACACTATACCCCAGAGGCCTGAATTCTGAATTAGATCTTTCCCCCTTTCTATTGGAATAATACCATAAACCACCCCCCAACAATACTCTAATTCACATTAATCCACATTACTAGTAGACATCGTATATAATATATATTCACCTTTTTATAATGAATTATGGATTTTTATATTATATAGTTAATTTTTATTCAATTGTTAGGCCCAGCAAAGTCTCCAAAATATGGAATGTGCAATATTTTACCTAGGTTTTAGAGCAATACCTACTGGATAGGCCGATTAATTTTATAATTATAAATTGATGTATCTGAAGTTTAATTTTAATTCATGATATTTTACCTTGTAACATATATTTTATTTTATATCCACTTTATAATTTAAGCATTACTAGCAAAAATAGCACTGTAATAGTAAAACAAGGGAGTTCAACTATTCATTGTGATACAAGTATGAGTTTTTCAAAAATTCTACCTTAATAGAATGCAAGCAAAAAAATTCCACCTTTAATCTATTGAAGCAATAACCAATCAAAGTCTGGCACCAGCTATAAATATCTACACTCAGGACTCACAAGTATCTTGATAAAGCTCTGAATAAGAGCGAAACGCGTCGACCCTTGTGACCCTTGGTGGCTTCCAGTGATTCCTGTGACCCTCAGTGGTACTAAGTGACTTTTCTACAAGCTTTTGAATTAAGCAATTGAAAAAGTGTTATGACAGTATAACCCGGGTTATTTTTACTACCAACAACTACTACACAACATCTTTCAAGCATCTCTTTCCTGCGTGTACAACACTAAGTGCAGGATTTTTTGAAACACAGAGGCTCTGAAAAGTTAAAGAGCCAAACTGTTACTTAATAACGGATTCAGAAGATCAAAGACCAGGCAGTGACGTCAGACGCCGACTACATGCGGCGGGTCTGAGTTTACAGTTGCATCGAGGAAAACAGCAGTGAATGAACCGGCTGTAAGGGAGAAGGTAACTCATACGCTAAGTATCACAATATTCATCTAACCTCACTTTGAACCGCTAAGTCTGGGACTGCATACTGTAAAACCTTACTGACTTTGTACAACTTTAAATTGCCATAATAAGAAACATTTCTGTTAAGAAAATACGGCAATGGGAAATCCTTAGAAACCTGATTGCAAAGACTCCCTTGTTTATACAGAGTTGCAGAAATTATTAGGAATTCAGATTCTACTGTTAACAGATACTGTTTTTATTTTCATTTTTTAATTTTGGGGAGACGTCCCTTTTATTTAATTCGATTTTTATATTGTTATAATAAATAACTTTTATTAACATTTAATCTCCTCTTCTGTTGTTTTTTTGGCATATATTTGTACAAAAGAGAAATACCTATATAGTATTTGAATGAAGATATATATTTGAACATCGGTATACTTAGAATTTGTAAGTTAATACATTTGGAAATACCAAGTTTAAAACGTATGAAATTTTCAAGAGAAATATTGATTCTATATAGCAGTGTATATTAAAGATCAAAGAATTTTTGGTTGCAGAAAATTTGTCACACAGTGCACTTTATTCAAATTATTATAAATTATGATATATGGTCATAATATATCCTAAAACGTTATAAAATACACAAACTATTACACAACATTTATATAAACAAACACTGAAAAATTTAGTTTTATATATTTAAAGAAATTATTTGAGCAGACACTGAATACATAGACACATACTGTGTTAAATATTCACCATTTAGATTTCTTAAGCTTTCACTAGCGCCCTCACGCCCCACCCCCCTTTTTTGTATAACACTAAATTAGTCTGAAGGACTTATTTACTGTGAGGTGTTTGGAATCACTGTTTCCAGCGCTCTACTTATCTCACTTACACCTTGAATATTTTATTGTTAGGCTAGTGAGGGGGGATAGCGGATAGAGGGTTAGACTTGTCGGGCTATGTTAGGGAGGCGTGTTAGACGTGTCGGGCTATGTTAGGGAGGCGTGTTAGACAATGCGGGTGATTTAGACTTTAGTCAGGTTTTGTAGGCGCCGGCAGTTTCTAACGTGCCATAAGTCACTGGCGACGCCAGAAATTTGTACTTGCGCAGATTTCTGGACATCACTGGTTTATCCGACTTACGGCACTTTAGCATCTGACGGCGCCGTATATTGGATAGCTCGAGTTGCGAGCTGAAACTGCGGGCGACGCGGGTTCCCTCGCTTGCGCCGCAAACTACGCCGTTTATCGGATTACGCCCATAGAGAGAGAGAGAGAGAGAGGAACTTAAAAAAGTAACATGAAAGGATGGTATTGAAATAAAAAATCAGTCAAACTTTTACCAATAAAAGGGGTAGCATTAGTATAGTAACATATATTTTACTCAAATCTATTAGAAACAACTGCTGGTTGTACCCCAGACCATCTACCTTATGAAGCAGCGTAAATACAAGATCTCTGCAAGGAGCATAACATCACAAAACAAAAAGCTTCTGCAAAAACTGGAACCCAAAAGCTGCTGTTCTGCTTTTTAAATCTATCAGTGCCTGACCACCTTCACTTACTGGCAAAAACAACACTTTGCTTAACCCAATGATTTGAATCCCAAAAATGACAGCCATTTTCTCTCAATATTTTCTAAAAGGAGAGGAGGCAGATCCAGAACTATTAACCTATGCCACATGATGGAGGCAATTAAAATATTAATTACTAAATCTCTCCCTCTATATTATAACCCGGCCCATTTTTGGTGAACAACCTGGGTTGTTCTTGCTGATTGGTGGATACATTCATCCACCAATAATCAAGTGCTGTCCAGGGTACTAAACCAAACATTGGCTGGCTCCTTAGCTTAGATGACTTCTTTTTCAAATAAAGATAGCAAGAGAACAAAGAAAAATTGATAATAGGAGTAAATTAGAAAGTTGATTAAACTTGCATGCTCTATCTGAATCACAAAAGAAAAAATTTGACTTCAGTGTCCCTTTAAGACCACTGCTTCTTAACTGCTGTTTCTGGCAAGCCTAAAGGCTCACGCGGAAACAGCTGCATTGGGGTTGATTGACCGTTTGGGTAATCGGTCCCATAGGGTCCAAATATGACAAGAAAATGTTTGGGACCTCTCACATGACATTTATTAACCCCTTAATGACTAATGACGTACAGGGTATGTCCTACAAAAAAATGTCCTTAACGACCAAGGATGTACCCTCTACGTTGTTGGTGTTTGAAAGCTTCCAGTCGCTTTCATGTTATTGCAGTGATGCCTCGATATCTGCATCGGACATCGATGGCCATGATCGTTGGTGGATGGGAGCCGATGTGGGAGGCAGGTGGGCGGCCATCGATGTGAGGAGTTCATCGCAGGAGGGCGATCATATGCGGGGGGCAAATGTGCCCACGGGGTGACTCACGGGGGTCGAAGTGGGTGGGAAGCTACACTATGGGACACTGTATATGTAGCTGGGGATAAGGTGGGAGAGAGGAGGGAGGTTATCTAAGTGATCAGGGAAGGGGTTGGCTATTGAGGGGGGGGGGGCAGCTACACTACAGAAAAAACAAAAACAAAAAAAAAACAGAATTTATGCTTATCTGATAAATTACTTTCTCTTGCGGTGTATCCAGTCCACGGATTCATCCTTTACTTGTGGGATATTCTCATTCCCTACAGGAAGTGGCAAAGAGAGCACACAGCAAAGCTGTCCATATAGCTCCCCCTCTAGCTCCACCCCCCAGTCATTCGACCAAAGGTTAGGAAGAAAAAGGAGAAACCATAGGGTGCAGTGGTGACTGTAGTTTAAACAAAAATTTTTTTACCTGACTTAAATGCCAGGGCGGGCCGTGGACTGGATACACCACAAGAGAAAGTAATTTATCAGGTAAGCATAAATTCTGTTTTCTCTTGCAAGGTGTATCCAGTCCACGGATTCATCCTTTACTTGTGGGATACCAATACCAAAGCTTTAGGACACGGATGAAGGGAGGGATCAAGACAGGTACCTTAAAACGGAAGGCACCACTGCTTGCAAAACCTTTCTCCCAAAAATAGCCCCCGAAGAAGCAAAAGTATCGAATTTATAAAATTTGGCAAAAGTATGCAGTGAAGACCAAGTCGCTGCCTTACAAATCTGTTCAACAGAAGCCTCATTCTTGAAAGCCCATGTGGAAGCCACTGCTCTGGTAGAATGAGCAGTAATTCTTTCAGGAGGCTGCTGGCCAGCAGTCTCATAGGCCAAACGGATGATGCTTTTCAGCCAAAAGGAAAGAGAGGTAGCAGTCGCTTTCTGACCTCTCCTCTTACCAGAATAGATAACAAACAAAGAAGATTTTTTTCTGAAATCCTTAGTTGCTTGTAAATAGAACTTTAAAGCACGAACTACATCAAGATTGTGTAATAGACGTTCCTTCTTCGAAGATGGATTAGGACATAGAGAAGGAACAACTATTTCCTGGTTAATATTCTTGTTAGAAACAACTTTAGGAAGAAAACCAGGCTTGGTATGCAAAACTACCTTATCTGCGTGGAACACCAGGTAAGGTGAATCACACTGTAAGGCAGATACTTCTGAAACTCTTCTAGCAGAAGAGATAGCTATCAAAAACAAAACTTTCCAAGATAACAACTTAATATCTATGGAATGTAAAGGTTCAAACGGAACCCCTTGAAGAACTGAAAGAACTAGGTTCAAACTCCATGGCGGAGCCACAGGTTTATAGACAGGCTTGATTCTGACTAAAGCCTGAGCAAACGCTTGAACGTCTGGTACCTCTGCCAGACGCTTGTGTAACAGGATAGACAAAGCAGATATTTGTCCTTTTAAGGAACTAGCTGACAATCCTTTCTCCAATCCTTCATGGAGAAAAGACAATATCCTGGGAATCCTAATCTTACTCCATGAGTAGCCCTTGGATTCACACCAACAAAGATATTTCAGCCATATCTTATGGTAGATTTTCCTGGTGACAGGCTTTCTAGCCTGAATCAGAGTATCTATAACTGACTCAGAGAACCCCCCCTTTGATAGAATTAAGCGTTCAATCTCCAAGCAGTCAGATGTAGAGAAACTAAATTTGGATGCTTGAACGGACCCTGTATCAGGAGATCCTGCCTCATTGGCAATATCCATGGTGGGACAGATGACATGTCCACTAGGTCTGCATACCAAGTCCTGCATGGCCACGCAGGTGCTATCAGAATCACAGAAGCCTTCTCCTGCTTGACTTTGGCAACCAGACACGGGAGGAGAGGAAACGGTGGAAAAACATAAGCCAGATTGAAGGACCAAGGTGCTGCTAGAGCATCTATCAATACCGCCTTGGGATCCTCGGACCTGGACCCGTAGAGAGGAAGTTTGGTGTTCTGACGGGACGCCATCAGATCCAACTCTGGAGTGCCCCATAGCTGAGTCAGCTGGGCAAATACCTCCGGGTGGAGTTCTCACTCCCTCGGGTGAAAAGTCTGACGACTTAGAAAATCCGCCTCCCAGTTGTCTACTCCTGGGATGTGAATTGCTGAGAGATGGCAGGAGTGATCCTCCGCCCACCTGATTATTTTGGTTACTTCCGTCATTGCTAGGGAACTCTTTGTTCCCCCCTGATGATTGACGTAAGCTACAGTCGTGTCCGACTGAAATCTGATGAATTTGGCCGCAGCTAGTTGAGGCCATGCCTGAAGAGCGTTGAATATCGCCCTCAGTTCCAGAATGTTTATCGGAAGAAGAGCTTCTTCCCAAGACCATAAGCCCTGAGCTTTCAGGGAGTCCCAGATCGCACCCCAGCCTAACAGACTGGCGTCGGTCATCACAATGATCCACTCTGGTCTGCGGAAACATATTCCCTGAGACAGGTGATCCTGAGGCAACCACCAGAGAAGAGAATCTCTGGTCTCCTGGTCCAACTGAATATGAGGAGACAAATCTGCATAATCCCCATTCTACTGTTTGAGCATGCACAGTTGCAGTGGTCTGAGGTGTATCCGAGCAAAAGGGACTATGTCCATTGCCGCTACCATTAGTCCGATTGTCTCCATGCACTGAGCTATAGATGGCCGAGGAATGGAATGAAGAGCTCTGCAAGTAGTTAACAGTTTTAGCTTTCTGACCTCCATCAGAATATTTTCATTTCTACCGAGTCTATCAGGGTTCCTAGGAATGGAACTTGTGAGGGGGGATAGAGAACTCTTTTTTACGTTCACCTTCCACCCGTGAGACCTCAGAAAGGCCAATACGATCTCCGTGTGAGACTTGGTTCTTTGGAAAGTCGACGCCTGAATTAGGATGTCATCTAAATAAGGTGCCACTGCTATTCCCCGCGGTCTTAGTACCGCCAGAAGGGATCCTAGCACCTTTGTGAAAATTCTGGGAGCAGTGGACAACCCGAAAGGGAGAGCCACAAACTGATAATGCTTGTCCAGAAAAGCAAACCTGAGAAACTGGTGATGATCTTTGTGGATAGGAATGTGTAAATACGCATCCTTTAGATCCACGGTAGTCATATATTGACCTTCCTGGATCATTGGTAAGATTGTCCGAATGGTCTCCATCTTGAATGATGGGACTCTGAGGAATTTGTTTAGAATTTTGAGATCCAGGATTGGTCTGAAAGCTCCTTCTTTTTTGGGAACCACAAACAGGTTTGAGTAAAACCCCAGTCCTTGTTCTGCAATTGGAACTGGGTGGATCACTCCCATTGTAAGTAGATCTTTTACACAGCGTAAAAATGCCTCTTTCTTTGTCTGATCTGTAGACAGATGAGAAATGTGGAACCTTCCCCTTGGAGGAGAGTCCTTGAATTCTAGAAGGTATCCCTGGGCTACAATCTCTAATGCCCAAGGATCGTGTACATCTCTTGCCCAGGCCTGAGCGAAGAGAGAGAGTCTGCCCCCTACTAGATCCGGTCCCGGATCGGGGGCTACCCCTTCATGCTGTCTTGGTGGCAGCTGCAGGCTTTTTGGCCTGTTTACCCTTATTCCAGCCCTGTTAAGGTTTCCATAATTTCCTTGTATGAGGTCTCCGTCTGGAGCGAGTCTTCCAGCGCCTCAAACCAGAAAGCAGCTGCAGTAGTTACAGGAATAATGCAGGCAATAGGTTGGAGAAGAAAACCTTGTTGAACAAAAATTTTCTTAAGTAAACCCTCTAACTTTTTATCCATTGGGTCTTTTAAAGTACAACTGTCTTCAATTGGTATGGTTGTGCGTTTAGCAAGTGTAGAAATAGCCCCCTCCACCTTAGGGACCGTCTGCCACGAGTCCCGCACAGGGTCAGGTATGGGGAACATTTTCTTAAAAACAGGAGGGGGAGCAAAGGGAACACCTGGTCTATCCCACTCCCTAGAAATGATATCCGCAATCCTCTTAGGGACCGGAAACGTATCCGTGTAAACCGGGACCTCTAGGTACTTGTCCATTTTACACAATTTCTCTGGGATCACCAAAGGGTTGCAGTCATCCAGAGTAGCTAATACCTCCCTAAGCAAAACGCGGAGGTGTTCTAGTTTAAATTTAAAAGCCAATGTATCTGAGTCTTTCTGAGGAGGAACCCTTGCTGAATCAGAGACTTCTCCCTCAGACATCAAATCCCTCGCTCCCACTTCAGAGCGCTGAGAGGGTATATCGGATATGGCTACCAAAGCGTCAGAATGCTCATAATCTGTTCTTAAAACAGAGCTATCACGCTTTGCAGGTAACACGGGCAGTTTAGATAAGAAAGCTGTAAGAGAATTATCCATGACTGCCGCTAAATCTTGTAAAGTAAAAGAGTTAGACGCACTAGAGGTACTAGGCGTCGCTTGCGCGAGCATAACTGGTTGTGACACTTGGGGAGAGGCAGACAGGCTACCCTCGTTACCTTCAGTCTGAGAATCACCTTGGGCCACATTTTTAAGTGCAACGATATGATCTTTAAAGTGTATAGACATATCAGTACAAGTGGGACACATTCTGAGAAGGGGTTCCACCATGGCTTCTAAACACATTGAACAAGGATTTTCCTTAATGACAGACATGTTTAATAGACTAGTAATATATATAAGCAGGCTTGGAAACCACTTTAATCAATTAAAAAACACAATTTGAAAAAAACGTTACTGTGCCTTTAAGAAATAAAAAGAGCACACAATTTTACAAAACAGTGAAAAATGCAGCGATTCTCCTGAAATTTTCACAGTATGTACCCAAAGCTTTAATAAGATTGCACCACAAGTTTTAGAAGGATTAACCCCTTAATGCCCAAAACGGAGCAGCCTAAAGCCAACACCCAGTTAACAATAGTACAGCACCTTGCCACAGCCTTGCTGTGGCCCTACCTGCCCTTACGGATCAGATTTGGGGGAATATAGCTTCTATCAGGCCCTCAAACAGCAGCAGGACCCTTAATGTGAATCAGCATGAACTTCTCTGCAAATTCTAACTGCATATCTGAGGCCCCTCCCACTCTACTCCGGAGTTGTGAGGCCTAGTAAAAAACACTCTTAAGTGACTAAAAACCAGCCATGTGGATAACCCCAGAAAAAGCCCCCATAAAAAGCTATATGGACAGCTTTGCTGTGTGCTCTCTTTGCCACTTCCTGTAGGGAATGAGAATATCCCACAAGTAAAGGATGAATCCGTGGACTGGATACACCTTGCAAGAGAAACATTATTTTTGACAAACAGGGTACTGGCAGATAGCTGCCAGTACCCCAAGATTGCACACTATAAGTTAGAGGGGGAGGGTTAGAGAGTTGTTTGGGGGGATCAGGGAGGTTGGGGGCTAAGGGTGGATCCTACACAGCAGAATATGTTAAAGTTTTGAAGAAAAAAAAAAAAAGATACCTTTTATTTTAGCACTGGCAGACTTTCTGCCAGTACTTAAGATGGTTGGGACAATTGTGGGGTGGGGGAGTTAAGAGAGCTGTTTGGGAGGGATCAGGGGGTGGGATGTTTCAGGTGGGAGGCTGATCTCTACACTAAAGCTAAAATTAACCATGCAAGCTCCCTAAAAGCTACCTAATTAACCCCTTCACTGCTGGGCATAATACACGTGTGGTGCACAGCGGCGTTTAGCGGCCTTCTAATTGCCAAAAAGCAACGACAAAGCCATATATGTCTGCTATTTCTGAACAAAGGGGATCCCAGAGAAGCATTTACAACCATTTGTGCCATAATTGCACAAGCTGTTTGTAAATCATTTCAGTGAGAAACCGAAAGTTTGTGACAAAGTTTGTGAAAAAGTTAACAATTTTTTTTATTTGATCGCATTTTGCAGTGAAATAGTGGCATGAAATATACCAAAATGGGCCTAGATCAATAATTTGGGTTGTCTACTACAATACACTAAATCTAAAATGAACCCTACAAGCTCCCTACAAACTCCCTAATGTACCACTTCACTGCTGGGCATAAATTACGTGTGGTGCGCAGCGGCATTTATTGGCCTTCTAATTACCAAAAAGCAACGCCAAAGCCATATATGTCTGCTATTTCTGAACAAAGGGGATCCCAGAGAAGCATTTACAACCATTTTTGCCATAATTTCAGAAGTTGTTTGTAAATAATTTCAGTGAGAAACCTAAAGTTTGTGAAACAATTTGTGAAAAAATTAATGTTTTTTTATCATTATTTGATCACATTTGGCAGTGAAATGGTGGCATGAAATATACCAAAATTGGCCTAGATCAATACTTTGGGTTGTCTACTAAAAAAATTATATACAAGGGTTATTCAGGGATTCCTGACAGATATCAGGGTTCCAATGTAACTAGCGCTAATTTTGAAAAAAAGTGGTTTTGAAATAGCAAAGTGCTACTTGTATTTATTGCCCTATAACTTACAAAAAAAAACCAAAGAACGTGCAAACATTGGGTATTTCTAAACTCAGGACAACATTTAGAAACTATTTAGAATGGGTGTTTTTAGGTGGTTGTAGATGTGTAACAGATTTTGGGGGTCAAAGTTAGAAAAAGTGTTTTTTTTTTCCATTTTTTCCTCATATTTTATATTTTTTTATAGTAAATTATAAGATATGATGAAAATAATATTTATAAAGTCCATTTAGTGGCGAGAAAAACGGTATATAATATGTGTGAGTACAGTCAATGAGTAAGAGGGAAATTACAGCTAAACACAAACACTGCAAAAGTGTAAAAATAGCCTTGGTCCCAAACGGTCAGAAAATATATATACACCTTTACACCTTTTTTCACATTAAAACACAAACATAATAAACACAATTTCCCTATAATAGTAAAAACAATCCATAAGTCTTCTAAAATAGAGACCTTTCAAATTAATGATTAAGACACTTAGGCACCATAGACTCCAAATTATAATTTCATATTTATTTTTCTCAGTGTATGTTTTTTTTTTCTCTTCCCCTCCTTTTATATTATATATCACAATGGAAGACATACATATAAGACAAAATATATAATACATACAGTATAATACTCACCCATTATCATATAGTTAAAAAACAAGGACTTTAACAAATACACACACATATATATATACAGTGTATATATATATATATATATATAAACACTGTATATATATATGTGTGTGTATTTGTTAAAGTCCTTGTTTTTTAACTATATGAAAATGGGTGAGTATTATACTGTATGTATTATATATTTTGTCTTATATGTATGTCTTCCATTGTGATATATAATATAAAAGGAGGGGAAGAGAAAAAAAAACAGTACACTGAGAAAAAATAAATATGAAATTATAATTTGGAGTCTATGGTGCCTAAGGTGTCTTAATCATTAATTTGAAAGGTCTCTATTTTAGAAGACTTATGGATTGTTTTTACTATTATAGGGAAATTGTTTTATTATGTTTGTTTTTAATGTGAAAAAAGGTGTAAAGGTGTATATATATTTTCTGACCGTTTGGGACCAAGGCTATTTTTACACTTTTGCAGTGTTTGTGTTTAGCTGTAATTTCCCTCTTACTCATTGACTGTACTCACACATATTATATACCGTTTTTCTCGCCACTAAATGGACTTTATAAATATTATTTTCATCATATCTTATAATTTACTATAAAAAAATATAAAATATGAGGAAAAAATGGAAAAAAAACACTTTTTCTAACTTTGACCCCCAAAATCTGTTACACATCTACAACCACCTAAAAACACCCATTCTAAATAGTTTCTAAATGTTGTCCTGAGTTTAGAAATACCCAATGTTTGCACGTTCTTGGTTTTTTTTTGTTATAGGGCAATAAATACAAGTAGCACTTTGCTATTTCAAAACCACTTTTTTTCAAAATTAGCGCTAGTTACATTGGAACCCTGATATCTGTCAGGAATCCCTGAATAACCCCCTTGTATATAATTTTTTTAGTAGACAACCCAAAGTATTGATCTAGGCCAAATTTTGGTATATTTCATGCCACATTTCACTGCCAAATGTGATCAAATAATGATAAAAAAACATTAATTTTTTCACAAATTGTTTCACAAACTTTAGGTTTCTCACTGAAATTATTTACAAACAACTTCTGAAATTATGCAAAAAAGGTTGTAAATGCTTCTCTGGGATCCCCTTTGTTCAGAAATAGCAGACATATATGGCTTTGGCGTTGCTTTTTGGTAATTAGAAGGCCAATTAAATGCCGCTGCGCACCACACGTAATTTATGCCCAGCAGTGAAGTGGTACATTAGGGAGTTTGTAGGGAGCTTGTAGGGTTCATTTTAGATTTAGTGTATTGTAGTAGACAACCCAAATTATTGATCTAGGCCCATTTTGGTATATTTCATGCCACTATTTCTCTGCAAAATGCGATCAAATAAAAAAATTGTTAAACTTTTTCACAAACTTTGTCACAAACTTTCGGTTTCTCACTGAAATAGATTTACAAACAGCTTGTGCAATTATGGCACAAATGGTTGTAAAATGCTTCTCTGGGATCCCCTTTGTTCAGGAAATAGCAGACATATAAGGCTTTGTCGTTGCTTTTTGGCAATTAGAAGGCCGCTAAACGCCGCTGTGCACCACACCGTGTATTATGCCCAGCAGTGAAGGGGTTAGATTAGGTAGCTTTTAGGGAGCTTGCGATGGTTAATTTTTAGCTTTAGTGTAGAGATCAGCCTCCCACCTGAAACATCCCACCCCCTGATCCTCCCAAACAGCTCTCTTAACTCCCCCACCCACAATTGTCCCAACCATCTTAAGTACTGGCAGAAGTCTGCCAGTGCTAAAATAAAAGGTATCTTTTTTTTTTTTTCTTCAAAACTTTTAACATATTCTGCTGTGTAGGATCCACCCTTAGCCCCCAACCTCCCTGATCCCCCCAAACAACTCTCTAACCCTCCCCCTCTAACTTATAGTGTGCAATCTTGGGGTACTGGCAGCTATCTGCCAGTACCCTGTTTGTCAAAATAATGTTTTCTCTTGCAAGGTGTATCCAGTCCACGGATTCATCCTTTACTTGTGGGATATTCTCATTCCCTACAGGAGAGTGGCAAAGAGAGCACACAGCAAAGCTGTCCATATAGCTTTTTATGGGGGCTTTTCTTGGGGTTATCCACATGGCTGGGTTTTTTAGTCCACTTAAGAGTGTTTTTTTACTAGGCCTCACAACTCCGGAGTAGAGTGGGAGGGGCCTCAGATATGGCAGTTAGAATTTGCAGAGAAGTTCATGCTGATTCACATTAAAGGGTCCTGCTGCTGTTTGAGGGCCTGATAGAAGCTATATTCCCCCAATCTGATTCCGTAAGGGCAGGTAGGGCCACAGCAAGGCTGTGTGGCAAGGTGCTGTACTATTGTTAACTGGGTGTTGGCTTTAGGCTGCTCCGTTTTGGGCATTAAGGGGTTAATCCTTCTAAAACTTGTGGTGCAATCTTATTAAAGCTTTGGGTACATTACTGTGAAAATTTCAGGAGGAATCGCTGCATTTTTCACTGTTTTGTAAAAATTGTGTGCTCTTTTTATTTCTTAAAGGGCACAGTAACGTTTGTTTTCAAATTGTGTTTTTTAATTGATTAAAGTGGTTTCCAAGCCTGCTTATATATATTACTAGTCTATTAAACATGTCTGTCATTAAGGAAAATCCTTGTTTCAATGTGTTTAGGAAGCCATGGTGGAACCCCTTCTCAGAATGTGTCCCACTTGTACTGATATGTCTATACACTTTAAAGATCATATCGTTGCACTTAAAAATGTGGCCCAAGGTGATTCTCAGACTGAAGGTAACGAGGGTAGCCTGTCTGCCTCTCCCCAAGTGTCACAACCAGTTATGCTCGCGCAAGCGACGCCTAGTACCTCTAGTGCGTCTAACTCTTTACTTTACAAGATTTAGCGGCAGTCATGGATAATTCTCTTACAGCTTTCTTATCTAAACTGCCCGTGTTACCTGCAAAGCGGTGATAGCTCTGTTTTAAGAACAGATTATGAGCATTCTGACGCTTTGGTAGCCATATCCGATATACCCTCTCAGCGCTCTGAAGTGGGAGCGAGGGATTTGATGCTGAGGGAGAAAGTCTCTGATTCAGCAAGGGTTCCTCCTCGAAAGACTCAGATACATTGGCTTTTAAATTTAAACTAGAACACCTCCGCGTTTTGCTTAGGGAGGTATTAGCTACTCTGGATGACTGCAACCCTTTGGTGATCCCATAGAAAATTGTGTAAAATGGACAGGTACCTAGAGGGTCCCGGTTTACACGGATACGTTTCCGGTCCCTAAGAGGATTGCGGATATCATTTCTAGGGGAGTGGGATAGACCAGCGTGTTCCCATTTGCTCCCCCTCCTGTGTTTTTAAGAAAATGTTCCCCATACCTGACCCTGGTGCGGGACTCGTGGCAGACGGTCCCTAAGGTGGAGGGGGCTATTTCTACACTTGCTAAACGCACAACCATACCAATTGAAGACAGTTGTACTTTAAAAGACCCAATGGATAAAAAGTTAGAGGGTTTACTTAAGAAAATTTTGGTTCAACAAGGTTTTTCTTCTCCAACCTATTGCCTGCATTATTCCTGTAACTACTGCAGCTGCTTTCTGGTTTGAGGCGCTGGAAGACTCGCTCCAGACGGGAGACCTCATACAAGGAAATTATGGAAACCTTAACAGGGCTGGAATAAGGGTAAACAGGCCCAAAAAGCCTGCAGCTGCCACCAAGACAGCAAGAAGGGGTTAGCCCCCGATCCGGGACCGGATCTAGTAGGGGCAGGACTCTCTCTCTTCGCTCAGGCCTGGGCAAGAGATGTACACGATCCTTGGGGCATTAGAGTATTGTAGCCCAGGGATACCTTCTAGAATTCAAGGACTCTCCTCCAAGGGGAAGGTTCCACATTTCTCATCTGTCTACAGATCAGACAAAGAAAGAGGCATTTTACGCTGTGTAAAAGAATCTACTTACAATGGGAGTGATCCACCCAGTTCCAATTGCAGAACAAGGGACTGGGGTTTTACTCAAACTGTTTGTGGTTCCCAAAAAAGAAGGGAGCTTTCAAGACCAATCCTGGATCTCAAAATTCTAAACAAATTCCTCAGAGTCCCATCATTCAAGATGGAGACCATTCGGACAATCTTACCAATGATCCAGGAAGGTCAATATATGGACTACCGTGGATCTAAAGGATGCGTATTTACACATTCCTATCCACAAAGATCATCACCAGTTTCTCAGGTTTGCTTTTCTGGACAAGCATTATCAGTTTTGTGGCTCTCCCTTTCGGGTTGTCCACTGCTCCAGAATTTTCCACAAAGGTGCTAGGATCCCTTCTGGCGGTACTAAGACCGCGGGGAATAGCAGTGGCACCTTATTTAGATGACATCCTAATTCAGCGTCGACTTTCCAAAGAACCAAGTCTCACACGGAGATCGTATTGGCCTTTCTGAGGTCTCACGGGTGGAAGGTGAACGTAAAAAGAGTTCTCTATCCCCCCTACACAAGTTCCATTCCTAGGAACCCTGATAGACCTCGGTAGAAATGAAAATATCTGATGGAGGGTCAGAAAGCTAAAACTGTTAACTACTGCAGAGCTCTTCATTCATTCCTCGGCCATCTATAGCTCAGTTGCATGGAGGACAATCGGGACTAATGGTAGCGGCAATGGACATAGTCCCTTTTGCTCGGATACACCTCAGACCACTGCAACTGTGCATGCTCAAACAGTAGAATGGGGATTGATGCAGATTTGGTCTCCTCATATTCAGTTGGACCAGGAGACCAGAGATTCTCTTCTCTGGTGGTTGCCTCAGGATCACCTGTCTCAGGGGGAAATATGTTTCCGCAGACCAGAGTGGATCATTGTGATGACCGACGACGCCAGTCTGTTAGGCTGGGGTGCGATCTGGGACTCCCTGAAAGCTCAGGGCTTATGGTCTTGGGAAGAAGCTCTTCTTCCGATAAACATTCTGGAACTGAGGCGATATTCAACGGCTCTTCAGGCATGGCCTCAACTAGCTGCGGCCAAATTCATCAGATTTCAGTCGGACACGACTGTAGCTTACGTCAATCATCAGGGGGGAACAAGAGTCCCTAGCAATGACGGAAGTAACCAAAATAATCAGGTGGAGCGGAGGATCACTCCTGCCATCTCTCAGCAAATTCACATCCAGGGAGTAGACAACTGGGAGGCGGGATTTTTCTAGTCCGTCAGACTTTTCACCCGAGGGAGGTGAGAACTCCACGCCGGAGGTATTTGCCCAGCTGACTCAGCTATGGGGCACTCCAGAGTTGGATCTGATGGCGTCCCGTCAGAACACCAAACTTCCTCTCTACGGGGTCCAGGTCCGAGGATCCCAAGGCGGTATTGATAGATGCTCTAGCAGCACCTTGGTCCTTCAATCTGGCTTATGTTTTTCCACCGTTTCCTCTCCTCCCGTGTCTGGTTGCCAAAGTCAAGCAGGAGAAGGCTTCTGTGATTCTGATAGCACCTGCGTGGCCATGCAGGACTTGGTATGCAGACCTAGGTGGACATGTCATCTGTCCCACCATGGATATTGCCAATGAGGCAGGATCTCCTGTATACAGGGTCCGTTCAAGCATTCCAAATTTAGTTTCTCTACATCTGACTGCTTGGAGATTGAACGGCTAATTCTATCAAAGGGGGGGTTCTCTGAGTCAGTTATAGATACTCTGATTCAGGCTAGAAAGCCTGTCACCAGGAAAATCTACCATAAGATATGGCTGAAATAATCTTTGTTGGTGTGAATCCAAGGGCTACTCATGAGTAAGATTAGGGATTCCCAGGATATTGTCTTTTCTCCATGAAGGATTGGGAGGAAAGGATTGTCAGCTAGTTCCTTAAAAGGACAAATATTCTGCTTTGTCTATCCTGTTACACAAGCGTCTGGCAGAGGTACCAGACGTTCAAGCGTTTGCTCAGGCTTTAGTCAGAATCAAGCCGTGTCTATAAACCTGTGGCTCCGCCATGGAGTTTGAACCTAGTTCTTTCAGTTCTTCAAGGGGTTCCGTTTGAACCTTTACATTCCATAGATATTAAGTTGTTATCTTGGAAAGTTTTGTTTTTGATAGCTATCTCTTCTGCTAGAAGAGTTTCAGAAGTATCTGCCTTACAGTGTGATTCACCTTACCTGGTGTTCCACGCAGATAAGGTAAGTTTTGCATACCAAGCCTGGTTTTCTTCTAAAGTTGTTTCTAACAAGAATATTAACCAGGAAATAGTTGTTCCTTCTCTATGTCCTAATCCATCTTCGAAGAAGGAACGTCTATTACACAATCTTGATGTAGTTCGTGCTTTAAAGTTCTATTTACAAGCAACTAAGGATTTCAGAAAAAAAATCTTCTTTGTTTGTTATCTATTCTGGTAAGAGGAGAGGTCAGAAAGCGACTGCTACCGTCTCTTTTCCTTTTGGCTGAAAAGCATCATCCGTTTGGCCTATGAGACTGCTGGCCAGCATCCTCCTGAAAGAATTACTGCTCATTCTACCAGAGCAGTGGCTTCCACATGGGCTTTCAAGAGAATGAGGCTTCTGTTGAACAGATTTGTAAGGCAGCGACTTGGTCTTCACTGCATACTTTTGCCAAATTTTATAAATTCGATACTTTTGCTTCTTCGGGGGCTATTTTTGGGAGAAAGGTTTTGCAAGCAGTGGTGCCTTCCGTTTAAGGTACCTGTCTTGATCCCTCCCTTCATTCCGTGTCCTAAAGCTTTGGTATTGGTATCCCTCAAGTAAAGGATGAATCCCGTGGACTGGGATACACCTTGCAAGAGAAAACAGAATTTATGCTTACCTGATAAATTACTTTCTCTTGTGGTGTATCCAGTCCACGGCCCGCCCTGGCATTTAAGTCAGGTAAAAAAGATTTTTGTTTAAACTACAGTCACCACTGCACCCTATGGTTTCTCCTTTTTCTTCTAACCTTTGGTCGAGATGACTGGGGGGTGGAGGCTAGAGGGGGAGCTATATGGACAGCTTTGCTGTGTGCTCTCTTGCCACTTCCTGTAGGGAATGAGAATATCCCAGCAAGTAAAGGAAGAATCCGTGGACTGGATACACCGCAAGAGAAAGTATTTTATCAGATAAGCATAAATTCTGTTTTTTTTTTGGTTTTTGTTTTTTCTGTAGTGTAGCTGCCCCCCCCCCCCCTCAATAGCCAACCCCTTCCCTGATCACTTAGATAACCTCCCTCCTCTCTCCCACCTTATCCCCAGCGGGTACATATTACAGTGTCCATAGTGTAGCTTCCCACCCACTTCGACCCCCGTGAGTCACCCCCGTGGGGCACATTTGCCCCCCGCATATGATCGCCCTCCTGCGATGAACTCCTCACATCGATGGCCGCCCCACCTGCCTCCACATCGGCTCCATCCACCAACGATCATGGCCATCGATGTCCGATGCAGATATCGAGGCGATCACTGCAATAACATGAAAGCGACTGGAAGCTTTCAAACACCAACACCGTAGAGGGTACATCCTTGGTCGTTAAGGACATTTTTTTGTAGGACATACCCTGTACGTCATTAGTCATTAAGGTGTTAATAAATGTCATGTGAGAGGTCCCAACATTTTCTTGTCATATTTGGACCCTATGGGACCGATTACCCAAACGGTCAATCAACCCAATGCAGCTTGTTTCCGCGTGAGCCTTTAGGCTTGCCAGAAACAGCAGTTAAGAAGCAGTGGTCTTAAAGGGACACTGAAGTCAAATTTTTTCTTTTGTGATTCAGATAGCGCATGCAAGTTTAATCAACTTTCTAATTTACTCCTATTATCAATTTTTCTTTGTTCTCTTGCTATCTTTATTTGAAAAAGAAGTCATCTAAGCTAGGGAGCCAGCCAATGTTTGGTTTAGTACCCTGGACAGCACTTGATTATTGGTGGATTGAATGTATCCACCAATCAGCAAGAACAACCCAGGTTGTTCACTCAAAAATGGGGCCGGGTTATAATATAGAGGGAGAGATTTAGTAATTAATATTTTAATTGCCTCCATCATGTGGCATAGGTTAATAGTTCTGGATCTGCCTCCTCTCCTTTTAGAAAATATTGAGAGAAAAATGGCTGTCATTTTTTGGGATTCAAATCATTGGGTTAAGCAAAGTGTTGTTTTTGCCAGTAAGTGAAGGTGGTCAGGCACTGATAGATTTAAAAAAGCAGAACAGCAGGCTTTTGGGTTCCAGTTTTGCAGGAAAGCTTTTTGTTTTGTGATGTTATGCTCCTTGCAAGAGATCTTGTATTTACGCTGCTTCATAAGGTAGACTGGTCTGGGGGTACAACCAGCAGTTGTTTCTAATAGATTTGAGGTAAGAATATATGTTACTATACTAATGCTACCCCCTTTTATTGGTAAAAGTTTGACTGAATTTTTTATTTCAATACCATCCGTTTCAGTTACTTTTTTAAGTTCCTCTCTCTCTCTCTCTCTCCATCTGGGCGTAATCCGAAAATAAACGGCGTAGTTTGCGGCGCAAGCGAGGGAACCCGCGTCGCCCGCAGTTTCAGCTCGCAACTCGAGCTATCCAATATACGGCGCCGTCAGGGATGCTAAAGTGCCGTAAGTCGGGATAAACCAGTGATGTCCAGAAATCTGCGCAAGTACAAATTTCTGGCGTCGCCAGTGGACTTATGGCACGTTAGAAACTGCCGGCGCCTACAAAACCTGACTAAAGTCTAAATCACCCGCATTGTCTAACACGCCTCCATAACATAGCCCAGACAGCGTCTAACACGCCTCCCTAACATAGCCCGACAAGTCTAACCCTCTATCCGCTATCCCCCCCTCACTAGCCTAACAATAAAATATTCAGAGGGTGTAAGTGAGATAAGTAGAGCGCTGGAAACAGTGATTCCAAACACCTCACATGTAAATTAAGTCCTTCAGACTAATTTAGTGTTATACAAAAAAGGGGGGTGGGGCGTGAGGGCGCTAGTGAAAGCTTAAGGAAATCTAAATGGTGTAATATTTAACACAGTATGTGTCTATGTATTCAGTGTCTGCCTCAAATAATTTCTTTAAATATATAAAACTAAATTTTTCAGTGTTTGTTTATTATAAATGTTTGTGTAATAGTTTGTGTATTTTTATAACGATTTAGGGATATATTATGACCATATATCATAATTTATAATAATTTGAATAAAGTGCACTGTGTGACAAATTTTCTGCAACAAAAATTCTTTGATCTTTAATATTACACTGCTATATTAGAATCAATATTTCTCTTGAAATTTCATACGTTTTAAACTTGGTATTTCCAAATGTATTAACTTACAAATTCTAGTATACCGATGTTCAAATATATATCTTCATTCAGAATACTATATAGGTATTTCTCTTTTGTAACACAATATATGCCAAAAAAACAACAGAAGAGGAGATTAAATGTTAATAAAAGTTATTTATTATAACAATATAAAAATCGAATTAAATAAAAGGGACGTCTCCCCCAAAATTAAAAAATGAAAATAAAAAACAGTATCTGTTAACAGTAGAATCTGAATTCCTAATAATTTCTGCAACTCTGTATAAACAAGGGAGTCTTGCAATCAGGTTTCTAAGGATTTCCCATTGCCGTATTTTCTTAACAGAAATGTTTCTTATTATGGCAATTTAAAGTTGTACAAAGTCAGTAAGGTTTTACAGTATGCAGTCCCAGACTTAGCGGTTCAAAGTGAGGTTAGATGAATATTGTGATACTTAGCGTATGAGTTACCTTCTCCCTTACAGCCGGTTCATTCACTGCTGTTTTCCTCGATGCAACTGTAAACTCAGGACCCCCGCCGCATGTAGTTCGGCGTCGACGTCACTGCCTGGTCATTGATCTTCTGAATCGTTATTAAGTAACAGTTTGGCTCTATAACTTTTCAGAGCCTCTGTGTTTCAAAAAATCCTGCACTTAGTGTTGTACACGCAGGAAAGAGATGCCTTGAAAGATGTTGTGTAGTAGTTGTTGGTAGTAAAAAAACCCGGGTTATACTGTCATAACACTTTTTCAATTGCTTAATTCAAAGCTTGTAGGAAAAGGTCACTTAGTACCACTGAGGGTCACAGGGAAATCACTGGAAGCCAACAAGGGTCACAAGGGTCGAGCGCGTTTCGCTCTTATTTCAGAGCTTTATCAAGATACTTGTGAGTCCTGAGTGTAGATATTTATAGCTGGTGGGCCAGACTTTGATTGGTTTATTGCTTCAATAGATTAAAGGGTGGAATTTTTTTGGCTTGCATTCTATTAAGGTAGGAATTTTGAAAAAACTCTTACTTGTATCACAATGAATAGTTTGAACTCCCTTTGGTTTTACTATTACAGTGCTATTTTTGCTAGTAACTGCTTAAATTATAAAAGTGGATATAAAATATAAATATATGTTACAAGGTAAAATATCATGAATTAAAATTAAACTTCAGATACATCAATTTATATTATAAAATTAATCGCCTATCCAAGAATAGGTTATTGCTCTAAAACCTAGGTAAAATATTGCACATTCCATATTTTGGAGGACTGTGCTGGGGCCTAACAATTGAATAAAAATTAACTATATAATATAAAAAATCCATAATTCATTATAAAAAGGTGAATATATCTTATATACGATGTCTAACTAGTAATGTGGATTAATGTGAATTAGAGTATTGTTGGGGGGGTGGTTTATGGTATTATTCCAATAGAAAGGGGGAAAGATCTAATTCAGAATTCAGGCCTCTGGGGTATAGTGTGTCATATTTATATATTAATTCTGCTTCCTTGATTAATAATTTCTTTTCAAGATTTCCTCCTCTCCAATGTTTGTGTAACTTTTTTTTATGCCCAGTGATAACCAGGTCTTTGTTGTTCCCTTTATGGACTGTTTTTAAATGTTTGTAAAGATGTGTATCATCGATCCCATTTTTTATGTTATTTTAGGTGTTCTCTGATTCTGTCCTTTACCATTCTTTTTGTTTCACCTAGATAGAAAAGGTTGCAAGAACATTTCAGGATGTAATATTACATTTTTCGTTGTGCACCTTATTGTATCTTTAATTGTGAAAGGTTTCTCTATTTTATTGATTTTAATATTATTTTAACTTTTTTACTGTGTTTGCAGGCTTTACAGGAATAGCATGGAAAGAACCCTGCAATTCCTTTTCCATTCAGATCTTTTTGTTTCAGATATTGTCTTTTTAGGTGGTTTGAACTCACTGGGAGCTAGGTAAATTCTTCAGATTAGTAGCTTTTTCTGAATATAAATTTGGTGTTTCAGAGATCTTATCTCCCAAGATGTCATCTTTCCTTAATAAGGTCCAGTGTTTTTTTACTATTCTTTTTTATTATATTAGATCATCATGATAATCAGTAATAAATGGTGTTTTTATTTTATCTTCAGGATTATTTTGTTTTCTTTGGTATGTTAATAGATTATCCCTTTCTGTATTCTAGCTCTCTCTTCAGCTTTTTTAGTAGTTTTCTCTATTATAACCCTCTAGGATAAAAATCTATCGTGTTAATAATTTGGATTGATTTTCAAAGTCAATAGTTCTTGAACAATTTTTCTTTATCTTAAGTATTGGCCTGTTGGAAAACTTTTTTTCCAAGTTTCTAGATGACAACTTTTGGAGTGTATGTAGTTATTTGAGTCGGTTTTTTTAAAATGTGTTCTAGTTTTCTATTATTTAATCTATAACCATAATTTCCAAATCTAAAAATGTTATCGAACTTTTACTCCAGTTAGACGTGAATTTTAGTACCTAGATTATTGGTGTTCATGTTGTTAAACATTTTAGTTAAATCTTGTTTCTGTTCCTTCCCAAATTATAAGCAGGTCGTCTATATACCTCTTGTAAAGCACAAGGTTTTGCGCCATAGCTATCATCTCTGAAGAAATCATTTTCCCAGGAACCCATGAAGAGGTTGGCATAGCTAGTGCGCAAACCTTGTGCCCATAGCCGTACCTTCTGTTTGTAAGAAAAAATTTTGATTGAAGGGAAAAATAATTATTTTCTAGAATGTATCTAATGCTTTTTTAGAATAAAGGTTCTTTGTTGGTCTGTCATATTGGAATCTGATTTTAAGAAGGAATCAACTGCTTTGTATGCCTTTGGAGAGTGATTAATAATAGTATACTATGAAGTGACATCGAAAGTGGCTAAAATCATTATTTTTCCATTTATTGTTTTTTAATAAATTAAGGACTGAGTTGAGGTTCTTTGAGATAAGATTTTAGCTCTTTTACGTGTTTTTGCAAAAAGGGTGTCTACATATTTTGATAAATTTGCTGATGGGGAGTCGATACCAGAGATGGATTGGTCTGCCGGGGGGGGTTAACTAACATTTATGAATTTTTGGCAGAAAGTAAAATATTGGGATCCTAGGGAATTTTGGTGGAGTTAAAAATTCTAGTTCTTTATTGTTAAGTATACTGATGTTTTACCTTCTAATAATAGTTTATTGAGGTTTTTGTTGAATTTTTTCTGTTGGGATCTAGTTCTAATTTTATATAGGTTTTTGTTATCGTTAAGGAGCCTATGTGCTTCTTTTAAATATTGTGTTGTATCATTAGGGACAATCCCCCCCACCCTTGTCTGCCGATTTTATGAAGATCTCTGTGTTATTTTGTAGATTCTCCATTTACTTTTTTTCTCTTTTAGACTTCATATTGTATTTTTTTATTTTTGGTAATTGCATTTTTGATGTCTTTACAAACTAGTCTTTCAAAGGTTTCCAAATAATTACCTTTTTCATGAATCGGGTTAAATTTTGATTTTATCTTAAGATTAGTATGTTGAATACCATCTTGTTTCAAATCTAATTGCTTTTTCTATGGGGTTTTTTAGAAAGAATCTTTTAATAGTTAGGTTTCTAACGAATTTTTTTTGCATGGATATGAGAATGAATTTATTCATCCGTGTTGTTGGAGCGAAAGAATAAGCCCAAACTTAGGAACCCCTTTCTTCTTCTTTATTTCAAAATTATTTACTACTTAAATTAAAAATACCCTGATTTTTGTTTATTTCAGCCTTGTTGCCTCGTTTTGACCTTCCTCTTCTCTCTTTCCTCTAGGTTCTTTCTTCTTGTATTTTGTTCTGTCTCTCGTCTGTTTATAACTCCCTTGAGGTGCCCTCCTTTTAGAGGGCTCCTCTCTAAAAAAAACTGGTTCGTTATTAGATTGATTATCTTTTATTGATTTGGCATTCCCAAGGGATTCATAACGATTATATGTTGGTGTCTCCCAGTATTGTTCTTGTTTAGAACTGTTCCTTCTATTTGTGTTTCTGGGATATTCCCAATTGTTGTGGTCTATTTGATTTTCCCTGTATGGGGGTGTTGCCTAAAGGTATTATGTTGAAATTCAGAATAGAAGTGTTCTCTATTTTGGTATCTTGGGAATCTTGGTCTGTCAGCTTGCCAATTTCTTTCATAGAATCTATCAGTTCATAGTTATTATTATAAGAATAATGGTTTCTTCTATTTTCTTGATCACTTCTTCTATTATTATATGAATGAAATGTTCTGATGGGTTTAGTTTGTTAGTATTCATGTTTATATTCATTCCTTTGTTCTTTATTGTGTGTGTGTGTTCTGATTCAGTTTTATTAATATTTTCATTGGTTTTTGGGGTTGTTATCATTAATGTCCCTTTCCATCTTATTCCATTTAGTTCTAAGAGGTCTTTATTGAGATTGGATAGTTTTTCAAATTATTACTTTTTGTGTTTTCTTATATTCATTACTGCTTTTTTTATCTTTCAATTTTCTTTTAATTTCTAAAATGTTTTGTTTCAATCTCTACCAGTGTTTCTTTTCTTGATTCTTTTTAGAATGTCAATAAGAGTATTAGAAGCTTTCTTTAATGTGTCTGTCCACTCAGCTTGTAGTGTATCAGTTAATTGAAATGTACAATTTTTACTTAGTTTTAAACCTCTTGGTATGATGTTTTTCGGCTGTATATGTATTTAAAAATGTGAGTTCCATTTTTGTGTTTTGAATTCTTTGGTCATATATCATTTCTAATTTTTGCATTAAGTCCGAAATTTTATCAGATGAATTATAGTTCAACAGGTGGACTATTATTGTCATTCATTGCAAAGACTCCCTTGTTTATACAGATTTTGCAGAAATTATTAGGAATTCAGATTCTACTGTTAACAGATACTGTTTTTATTTCATTTTTTAATTTTGGGGAGACGTCCCTTTTATTTAATTCGATTTTTATATTGTTATAATAAATAACTTTTATTAACATTTAATCTCCTCTTCTGTTGTTTTTTTGCATATATTTGTACAAAAGAGAAATACCTATATAGTATTTTGAATGAAGATATAGATTTTGAACATCGGTATACTTAGAATTTGTAAGTTAATACATGTTGGAAATACCAAGTTTAAAACGTATGAAATTTTCAAGAGAAATATTGATTCTATATAGCAGGTGTATACTTAATAAATCAAAGCATTTTGGTTGCAGAAAATTTGTCACACAGTGCACTTTAGTGTCGATCAGCCAATAGAACGCTATGCTCAATCTGATTTGGCTGATTGGTTCAGCCAATCGGATTGAACTTGAATCTGATTGGCTGATTCAATCAGCCAATCAGATTTTTCTACCTTAATTCGAATTGGCTGATAGAATTCTATCAGCCAATCGGAATTCGACGGACGCTATCTTGGATGACGTCATTTAAAGGTACCTCTTTCGTCGGTTCAGTCGTCGGCCTGGGATGGAATGCTCGCGTTTGGTTGGAGAGAAGATTGAAGATGCCGCTTGATTGAAGATGCTGGCGGATGGAAGAAGACTTTGCTGACCGCTTGGGATAAAAACATCGCCGGGATGAAGATTTCTTCTTTACCGCTTGGATATACATCGCCCGGATCGGATGAGGAGTTCGGGCCCGTGCGTGATGAAGATAAGGTAGGAGAATCTTCAGGGGGTGGGTAGTGTTAGGTTTATTTAAGGGGGGTTTTGGTTTAGATTAGGGGGGTATGTGGGTGGTGGGTTGTAATGTTGGGGGGTGGTACTGTGTTTTTTTTTCAGGCAAAAGAGCAGTTTTCTTTGGGCATGCCCCCACAAAAGGGCCCTTTTAAGGGCTTGTAAGGTAAAAGAGCTTTGAACTTTTTTAATTTAGAATAGGGTAGGGAATTTTTTTTTATTTTGGGGGGCTTGTATTATTTTATTTAGGGGCTTTAGAATAGGTGTACTTAGCTTTAAAAATCTTGTAATCTATTTTTTATTTTTTGTAATTTATGTGTTTTTTTTTTTTGTGTAATTTAGTTTATGTTTTATTTAATTGTATTTTAGTTTAGATATTTGTAGTTTATTTAATTTATGGATAGTGTAGGTGTATTTGTAACTTAGTTTAGGATTTATTTTACAGGTAATTGGGTAATTATTTTAACTAGGTAGCAATTAAATAGTTCATAACTATTTAATAGCTATTATACCTAGTTAAAATAATTAACAATTTACCTGTAAAATAAATATAAACCCTACATAGCTACAATGTAATTATTAATTATATTGTAGGCTATCTTAGGGATTATTTTATAGGTAAGTATTTAGATTAAATATGAATATTTTAATTAGATAATATTAATATTAGATTTATTTTAATAAGAGTTAGTTAGATAGGGTTATTATACTTAATATATATATATAATATAATAAAAGATATTAACTATATTAACCCTAATATAATTAAGGGTTAATATAGTTAATATATATAATATAATAACCTATATTAACTTATATTACCCCTAATAGATAATTAGTGTTAATATAGTTAATATAGCTGGCGGCGGTGTAGGGGGATTAGATTAGGGGTTAATACTATATTATTATAGGTGGCCGCGGTGTAGGGGGGATGTAGATTGTAGGCAAAAGAGCAGGTTTACTTTGTGACAAAGCCCCGCCAAAAGCCCTTTTAAGGGCTGGCAAAAGAGCTGAATTCTTGTGGGGCATGCCCGCAAAAAGCCCTTTTAGAGGCTGGGCAAAAGAGCTGTTACTTTGGGGGCAAGTGCCCACGAAAAAGCCCTTTTCAGGGCTATTTGTAGGGTTAGACTTAGGTTTAGTGGTAGGGATAGATTTAGTATTTTAGGGGTTAAATAATTTAATATAGATGGCGGCGGGTAGGGGGGGGAGGGGGGGATTAGATTAGGGGTTAATAATTTAAAAATAGATAGCGTGCGGGGTAGGGGCTCACTTTAGGGGTTAGGTAAGGTAGATGGCGGCGGTTGTTAGGGGCTCACTTTTAGGGGTTATAGATTTTAATATAGCTGGCGGCGGTTTAGGGTTTAATAACTTTATTATGTTTGCGGCGGGGTTAGGGAGCCGGCGGTTTAGGGGTTAATACATTTTTATTGTTAGGATAGTGAGGGGGGATAGCGGATAAGAGGGTTAGACCGTGTCGGGGCTATTGTTGGGGAGGCGTGTTAGACAGTGCGGGTGATATAGACTTTAGTCAGGTTTGTAGGCGGCCGGCAGTTTCTAACGTGCCGTAAGTCACTGGGCGACGCCAGAAATTTGTACTTGCGCAGATTTCTGGACCTCGCTGGTTTATCCGACATACGGCACTTTAGCATCTGACTGCGCCGTATATGGGTATAGCTCGAGTTGCGAGCTGAAACTGTGGGCGACGCGGAGGTTCCCTCGCTTGCGCCGCAAACTACGCCGTTTTTCGGATCGCGCCCCTGTACTGTATTTATATTTTTCCACTCTCTCTCTCTCTCTATATGTTTCTCTCTTATACTCTCTATCTATATATCTCTCTATCTATACTGTATTTATATTTTTTCCTCTCTTCTCTTTCTCTCTCTCTCTTTTTCTCTACCTTTCCCCCCCCCCCCCCGCGGCGTCTCTATCCCTCTCTGTCTCTCCCTCTCTTTCTTTCTCTTTTTTTTCTCTCTCGCTCTCTTTCTCTCTCTTTCTTTCTCTTTTTTTTCTCTCTCTCGCTTTCTCTCTCTCTATCTCACTCTCTCTCTATCTCACTCTCTCTCTCACACTTTTTTGTAAGATGGTGAGAGTCCATGAGCATTCACATCTGGGATTAAAGTCCAGTCCAATAGGAGGAGGCAAAAAATCCACATAACAGAGCTCTAATCCCTCCCATTTTCCCATGATTCATTAGTAATTTTTTTCTCTTCAGCAAGGAGTGATGGTGAAAAATGATACACCAGAAACTGCTTGTGCAATGTTACATTCAGCGATGTCTGGCGAACATGAACCGCTTCAGAGGATCATGTCCGCCAGACATTGTTAAAATCGACCCCTGTGTCTCAACCTCTCTATGTCTTTCTGTCTCTCCTCTCTCTCACAATCTCCCCCCTATTTCTCTCTGTCTCTGCCTGTTTCTCTTTCCGTATTTCTCTATATTTGCCTCTCTCTCTCTCTCTCTCTCTCTCTCTCTGTGTCACTCTCTGGTCTGTGCATGTGTGTGTGTATCTCTCTATGTATCATTTTCTCTGTGTCTGTATCTACTCTGCCTGTGTATGTATTTCTGTGTGTGTGTCTCTCTCTCTCTCTCTCTGTTCCTCTTTCTGTGTTTCTGTGACTATGTGTCTGTCGTTCTCTCTCTGTCTCCCTCTCTATAGGTCCTCTGTCTCTCTCTCTGTCTCTCTTTCTGTGTTTCTATTTTTTGTCTGCTTGTATCTCTGTCTGTTTCTCTGTCTTCTGCATTTGTCTGCTTTCTCTGTCTCTTTGTTTATCTCTCTTTCACTCCTCTCTCTCTCTCTCTCTCTCTTTCTCTTTGTCTTTCTATGTCTCTCTCTGTGTATCTCTCTCTTTTTGTGTCTATCTCTCTCTATGTCCGTCTCTCTGTCTCTCTATTTGTGTCTCTCTGTCTCTTTTGTGTCTCTCTGTCCTCTCTCTGTGTGTCGGGTCTCCCTCAGTTGCCTTTTCTCCCTCTCTCTTTGTCTGTCCCTTTTTTTATATTATTTAAATTGATACATATTATACTCACTACATCAGGGGTGAATTTCACAAGCACATCATTATATCTACCATACCTCTCACACATTGGTTTTCTACAAAGGTCTATCTTACCTTGTACACAGTTCCTGAAGCTGATCTGTGAGCCGTCAGTTTACAGGTCAGACAACTCATTTACAGGAAACTGAAACTAAATTCTCATTGGTGGATTAACTCTGAGCATAAAACTATAAATAAACACAACAGCTTCAACCAAAGCTGCCGACAATTAATAATTTCTGAATGCGTCTGGCAGAAAATAAGATAAAGTGTATAAAGGGTTTATAAAAACACACATATTAATTATGCTAAAATATCAGTACAGAATGTATGATTAAACAGCAAATAACATTAAGTAATATATAATATACAATATATATACATATAAAACCCTTTGGGGGGGGCGAGGTTCAGGACCAGACACAACTATTGTATATATATATATTATATTTATATTAGATACACACCTAGACTTTTCCTTTCTATTTTTTTAAGACAGCATATTTTTTATCTGAGACTGCTCCATATATTAATGTAATATTTGCTGTCTGATAATAGATTTTGTAGTGATAGTTTTGTATAATTGAATGTATAGTTTTATAAACCTCTTATACACTTCAGGTGCTCCTTGTTGCCCTATTGTTAGTGTAAAACTGAAGCGAGGTTTTGCTGCTGCTGCTGCTGATCTTTATTAATGTGCTCAGTGAGGCCACCAGTGAGTCTTTAGTTTTGTTTTACTGTAAAATGTCTGTGCTGTGTCTCACAGACTGCCAGGTACCACCCCCCTGTTATTAATATTTATGTCATATTTAGGATTAGATTAGGAGATCTGTGAGAACTTGTGAATGAAACCATATAGTACACAAATAATCAGATGGCAATGTTTGTTTAGTGCAACCTACAGTTGCCAATATTTAAAAACATAATTCCAAGAACACTTTGCAGGTACACCCCATTTATAGTGTAATTTAACCATACTGATTTGATCAAGGAGATAGAAAAACAACATTAACCTTTCATGAATCAGATAATAACAATATATTTGTTTTTGCTATTCAATATACTTTGTTCTCTTGGGTATGTTTTTTGAAAGTAATATGTAAATATACCTCAGCAGCAACAATGCACCTAATGGGAATACTTGGAGATGACTTTAAACAGACTTTGTAATCTGGATTTTTCTTTGCATAAATGTTTTGTAGATGATGATTTGTATAGCCCACCAGGGAGTGTTTTGTAACGAATGTATAGTTTTGCTTATTTTGTAAATAACATTGTGCTGATTTTCAGACTCCTAACCAAGCCCCAAAGTTTAAGATGTTATTAAGGGGTCTTTCATATGCAGGGGAGAGGGTTTGCTATTCCTTCTTTCTTAGCCCATTTAAATGGGGTGTTCAAGCCTAACCTCATCAACAGTACTAAGCTGGGAGCTACTAAGTACGTTTTTATAAGTTTTTATACAGATTTTGGATCAGTATCTGTGCATATTCTTCTTTATAGCAGTGTCTATTACATTGCAGTTATATGAAAAATGATGCGTACTGTCCGTTTAATGATGCGTTTCATCCATTTGCAGAGGTTAATCACATTGTTGCACACAATCAATGGTGCAATAATTAACATTGTTTCTTAACATATTAAAGCATTTTTCTTTTTTGCAATGTTATAACCCTTTAACCCCATCAGTACCAGGAATTTTAGAAAAAATGCGCCCAAAATACAGGAAAAATTGTTATCATTTTTGCTATCACTCCATTTAAACAGGAAATAGAGTATTGTTGTTTATTTTATTTACCTATCCAAAACTACATATTTCTTTTTAGTATACAACGCAATGGTATTATCTAGGCTCATATTAGTATATTTCATGCCACTATTTCACCGCCAAAATGCGATCATAGAAAAAAAAAATCTATAATTGTTCACAAACTTTGGGTTTCTCACTGAAATTATTTACAAACATCTTGTGCAATTATGGCACAAATGGTTGTAAAAGCTTCTCTGGGATCCCCTTTGTTCAGAAATAGCAGACTTATATGGCTTTGCCATTGCTTTTTGGTAATTAGAAGCTGCACCACATTTCTATTATTTCCAGCAGTGAAGGGGTTAATTAATTATAGCTGGTAAGGGTAATAGTATATTAATGTAGGTATTATCCTCTCAACTGACACCCCCCCCTCCTCACCACTATATTAGGTACTGGCAGACAATATGCCAGTGTATGTTATAGTTTTTTTCGTTTGTTTTTTTAATTAAATGTATTTGTTTTTTTCTGAACTGTAAGTTCCCCTCCATTAAATCCACCATCTTAGGTACTGGCATATTTCTTCCATTACCCAGTTTATAAGCATTTTTTAATTTATTTATGTATTACTATTTTTTTTTTTCTTGTAGTGCAGGGGTCCCCCCACACCACCCTCCTGCAATCAATAATCAGACCCCCACCCTCCCTTATATTCTCCTTTCCCATAGTGTAGTATTCCATCCCTTCCCCTCCCTTAACTTTTTTCCTGTAGTATAGGGTCCCTCTTATCCCTCCGTCTCCACGATAGTGCTCTGTTACATTTAAAGGCAGATGCTGCAAGCCGAGCAGCAAGTCTTGGTTGTCACTTGACTACTGACACTGCCTGGGCTTCAAGCATGTCAGATGTAGATCTACGTTATGCGATACGTTGGGCTATGTACTGCAAGATGCAGATCTATGTCTGAATAGGTTAAGGGGTTAATGCAGGTTAACTGTTCTACATAGTCGTGAGTTTATTATATGAAAATGTGCTAAGGCCCCTTTTATGTATTTAACCACATAAGGCTGGATTACATGTTGCTAACGATAGGTATAGATATATATTTTACAAAAAAAACTTATATTCCATATAAAGAAATAAAAATGTAAAAATAAAAGGAACATTTTCTTCGATGTAAAGAAGAACACAGGAATGTAAAGTATTCCTAACTCACTTTGGGGTTAGAAAGTTGGTCTAGCATGGTGTCGGGTTAGCGCATGAGTGATAACGGTTGGTTTGATGACAAGGGTACACATAGGACATGTAACTTACACGGTTTGGCACCCGTACAACAGAAAATAAACATGCAAATTAAATGAATACAAGAAGCATGATAAAATGAGGAAGTTGGAGCTGCAGAAGTGGATTAAACCTGGTGGAATGGTTCACGTGACTGAGCAGTGGGAACTTTGTTATAAAATAGTATTGCACGTAAAACACAGTATAATATGACCTCCCCTGTGGGATTCTGCATTCTACTGAATCACTATAGAAGTCAGCTCATAACTCACCAGGGATTCCTAGTTTAGCCCCTTGTCTTAGAATATTCCATGAGATCTGCCTATGTGAGGGTCATGTGATATTGTCACGCTGGTACATTTTATATCCTCTTGCTCAGTGAGAAGAGAAAGCACACTGAGAGCAGGGACTTAAAACTCAAATGTTTCTTTCATGATTCAGACACAACAGACAATTATTAACAGCTTTCCAATTTACTTATCAACTTCTCAAATTTTCTTCATTATCTTGGTATCTGGGAACCAACTGATCACATCATGTGAGCCAATACAGCATCAGTTCTTCTAGGTAGACTTGCACAAAGTCAGGGGTATGTATGCAAATAGTCAGGTGCGCAATTAAACAAATATACCAAACAGGTGCTAATGATTGACAATTTAAGGCCAGATTACAAGTGGAGTGCTAAATTATTGCGTCTGCAGGTGTGCAAATTTGCCCGTTTGCGGGCATGCAATAATTAACTAGCCATTACAAGTGGCTAGTTATTGCCACTGCTGGCACTCAGAAGATAAACCAGGGATCGATCTCTGGTTAATTTTCTAAATGTGCCCCAAATGCCCTTAAAATAGAGGGTATTATAGGTTTTTATTTAAAAAATATATTTTTTTTTAATAAAAACAACTACACTAGGCAGTTTTTGGTGTCTAAAGTTGGGGGGTGGGGTGTTAGAAAAAAAAAAAGGCACTGAAAAGTGCCTTTACATTGCGGTCTAAGGGAACTGTGTGTTCCCAGTAAATAGATATGTATATGAATATATACTGTACATATATATATATATATATATATATACTGTATATTTACTGTATGTGTTGATATGTGTATATACATATTAACACATACTTATATACTGTATATATGTATTTAGTCATATAATATATTAAAAAATATACTGCAATCACTGTGCTACTTACCCCTTCACTGCGCAAGGTTCTTATGAAGTCTCTGACAGCATCAAAATGAGGCTCCCATTGGAGCATATGGAAGAGGGCTATCGTGATCTCGCAATAAGATATATTAAAATATATCATTAAGAATTAATAGAACATTTTCTGCTATATGCTGAACATTGGATTATGAAATATGCTAAATTATCTTCTTATGTTGCATTTATAAATAACTGCAATCGTGTTTGTGCGACTTGAGGGTCTTAGCTTTTTTCAACTTTTTCAGCTACATTGAAGTCTATGGGGAATGCGATTTTGCATTCACGACTTTTCAAAGTCTATTTGTTACCGCGACTTTGAGAATGTGAGAGAGCAAACTTTTTACTTTCAACTTGTAATGCGAGTAAGAATCTTCAATCACAAAAAATTACTTCTTGCAATTTTAACGCTCTAATGCAAGTGCAAACTTGGGGGCCAATTTATCAAGGACCGAATTACCCCTGTTGCCCCTGTTTCCGTGCGAGCCTTCAGCGTCGCCGAAAACAGCAGTTATGAAGCAGCGGTCTTAAGAAACGCTGCTCCTTAACTGGTCCGCCACCTCTGAGCGGTGGACAGCAATCAACCCGATCAGATACAATCGGGTTGATTGACACCCACTGCTAGCAGGCGATTGGCCGCAAATCTGCAGGGGGCGGCATTGGACAAGCAGTTCATCAGAACTGCTTGTGCAATGTTAAATGCCAACAGTGTATGCTGTCGGCATTCAGCAATGTCTGTCGGACATGATATGCTACAGCGTATCATGTCGAACAGATATTGATAAATCAGCCCTTGCTCTCCACTCCTTATCTAGACCAATATTGGGCAAGTCTTGAGAATATTGCATACGTTGTTTCTGGGTGTTGAAGTGTAACTATAATTATATCAGTGATGAAATACATATAAAGTGAGGAAAGCTTAATGGTTGGAAGACCGTCCTTAGATGTATGGCTTGTAAGTCTGGAAGTAGCATCTGTGTTTAAGTGAAAAGGAACTGTTTCCTTAGAGAGAATTTCAGAGAAGATGCTAGCATCCATCTTTCTTTTCTCTATAAATATAATTGTTTGCTGTGCAGCACTCTGTATAGACATTGTTTGAAGGATTCAGTACTTAACAAAAATAATGTTTATCTGGGTAGATGGCTTAATACAAATTCCAATAAGTGGTATGAGCAGAATTATAGAGATTTCTCTATTAGAAGCATGGAAGAACTTACAATTAACTTTATCACAGAAATGTATTTTATAAAATGTTATATGTTACAAATTGTATCCTTATAATCAAAAAAGTGATGTACAGTTCTTAAATAAATTTCTGCTAACTTTTTTCTGAGGACAAGGAAAGTTATTTATTCCCTTAATAAATGATCCCAGATTAAAAATGTAGCGGTATTTGCCCACCAAGAAAAAAATTATTTGTAATATTGTTTGTTTAGTTAAGATAACGGCTGAATGGCTGCTAGAGAAGGAACATTGCATATTTACAGATTTAGAGAAAGGCTTAGTAAAACCTTTTACACTTAAAACTATATTACATAAATATAATAATAAACTCCCCAAAAAACAAACTAATTAAGTGTAATACAAAGAGCCATAAGGGCCTGGCAGATATATTCTAAAAAGATGGAAATTAAAGGGATACTAAACCCAATGGCCCCTATTTATCAACCCGTCAACTGTGCTGCATTCGGGCACCAATACGCTCGCCTAAGATTGCCTAACATCGCTGAAGCGGACCTGAATACGTTCTCCATATTTAACAAAAAAACTGTCAAAAAGCCACGCACCAAGTACGGGGCTATGAGCAGCGGACTGTTGATAACTAACAGTCATCGATCTCGCTGCTCTTCGGCTTTTTCCCAGCTTTATTTGTATACTGTCACTAAACACCCACACTATACTAAACTGTTTAACCCCTAAACCGCCGCTCCCTGAGCCACCACCACTCAAATAAAGTTATTAACCCCTAAACCGCCACTCCCGGACCCCGCCACAACAAAATAAACTGTTTAACCCCTAAACCGCCACTCCCGGAGCCTACCGCCACCTACATTATACTTATTAACCCCTAATCTGCCACCCCAACGTCGCTGCCACTATTCTAAATGTATTAACCCTAAACCTAAGTCTAACCCACTAACCCTAATACCCCTAACTTAAATATTATTTAAATAAATCTAAATAAAAATTAATATCATTAACTAAATTATTCCTATTTAAAACTAAATACTTACCTATAAAATAAACCCTAAGATAGCTACAATATAACTAATAGTTACATTGTAGCTATCTTAGGGTTTATTTTTATTTTACAGGCAGTTTGTATTTATTTTAACTAGGTACAATAGTTATTAAATAGTTATTACCTATTTAATAACTACCTAGATAAAATAAATACAAATTTACCTGTAAAATAAAACCTAACCGAAGTTACAATTACACCTAACACCACACTACAATTAAATTAATTCACTAAATTAATACAATTAATTACAAATAAATAAAATTATGTAAAGCGCAAAAAAAACAAACACTAAATTACAGAAAATAATAAACAAATTACAAGATTTTTAAACTAATTACACCTAATCTAATCCCCCTAACAAAATAAAAAAGCCTCCCAAAATAAAAAAAAGCCCTACACTAAATTACCAATAGCCCTTAAAATGGCCTTTTGCGGGGCATTGCCCAAAAGTAATCAGCTCTTTTACCTGTAAAAAAAAGTTCAAATCCTCCCAAACACATTAACACCCACCACCCACACAACCAATCCTACTCTAAAACCCACCAATCCCCACTTAAAAAAACCTAACACTAACCCCTTGAAGATCACCTTACCGGGAGAAGTCTTCACCTAACCGGGCTGAAGTCTCAACGAAGCAGGGAGAAGTCTTCATCCAAGCCGGGCGAAGTGGTCCTCCAGATGGGCAGAAGTCTTTATCCAGACGGCATCTTCTGTCTTCATCCATCCGGTACCTTTAAGTGACGTCATCCAAGATGGCATCCCTTAAATTCCGATTGGCTGATAGAATTCTATCAGCCAATCGGAATTAAGGTAGAAAAAATCCTATTGGCTGATGCATTCAGCCATTAGGATTGAAGTTCAATCCTATTGGCTGATCCAATCAGCCAATAGGATTGAGCTGGCATTCTATTGGCTGTTCCAATCAGCCAATAGAATGCCAGCTCAATCCTATTGGCTGATTGCATCAGCCAATAGGATTATTTCTACCTTAATTTCGATTGGCTGATAGAATTCGTGGGATGGATGAAGATAGAAGATGCGTCTGGATGAAGACTTCTGCCCGTCTGGAGGACCCCTTCGCCCGGCTTGGATGAAGACTTCTCCCGGCTTCGTTGAGGACTTTGGCCCGGTTGAGTGAAGACTTCTCCGGTAAGGTGATCTTCAAGGGGTTAGTTTAGGTTTTTTTTTGGGGGGATTGGGTGGGTTTTTGAGTAGGTTTGGTTGTGTGGGTGGTGGGTTTTAATGTTGTGGGGGGGATTTGTACTTTTTTTTACAGGTAAAAGAGCTGATTACTTTGGGGCAATGCCCGCAAAAGGCCCTTTTAAGGGCTATTTGTAATTTAGTGTAGGGTAGGGCTTTTTATTTTGGGGGGGCTTTTTTATTTTGATAGGGGGATTAGATTAGGTGTAATTAGTTTAAAAATCTTGTAATTTGTTTATTATTTTCTGTAATTTAGTGTTTGTTTTTTTGTTGTACTTTACATAATTTTATTTAATTGTAATTAATTGTATTTAATTTAGTAAATTAATTTAATTGTAGTGTTAGGTGTAATTGTAACTTAGGTTAGGTTTTATTTTACAGGTAAATTTGTATTTATTTTATCTAGGTAGTTATTAAATAGTTAATAACTATTTAATAACGGTTCGCCTAGATTACGAGTCTTGCGTTATCTTAAAAAGCAGCATTGAGAGGTCCCAACACTGCTTTTTAACGCCCGCTGGTATTACGAGTCTGGCAGGTACAGGTGTACGCTCACTTTTTTTCCGCGACTCGAGCATACCGCAAATCCACTTACATAAATTGCGTATCCTATCTTTTCAATGGGACTTGCATAACGCCGGTATTACGAGTCTTGGAAAAAGTGAGCGGTAGACCTCTCCTGTCAAGACTCTCCTACCGCATTTAAAAGTCAGTAGTTAAGAGTTCTATGGGCTAATGCCGTAACATAAAACTCTTAACTAAAGTGCTAAAAAGTACACTAACACAAGAAACTACCTATTAACCCCTAACCGAGCCCCCCCACATCATAAACACTTAAATAAAATTTTAACCCCTAATCTGCCGACCGGACATCGCCACCACTTTAATAAATATATTAATCCTTAAACCACCTCACTCCCGCCTCGCAAACACTAGTTACATTTTATTAACCCTAATCGCCGTCCCTAACATCGTCAACACCTACCTAAAATTATTAACCCCTAATCTGCCTCCCCCAATGTCGCCACCACTATAATAAAGTTATTAACCCCTAAATCTAAGTCTAACCCTAACACCCCCTAACTTAAATATAATTTAAATACATCTAAATAAAATTACTAGTATTAAATAAATTATTCCTATTTAAAACTAAATACTTACCGATAAATAACCCTAACATAGCTACAATATAACTAATAGTTACATTGTAGCCTTATTAGGATTTATTTTTATTTTTACAGGCAACTTTGTAATTATTTTAACTAGGTACAATAGTTATTAAATAGTTATTAACTATTTAATAACTTCCTAGTTAAAATAAATAAAAATATACCTGTAAAATAAAACCTAACCTAAGTTACAATTACACCTAACACTACACTATCATTAAATAAATTACCTAAATTAACTACAATTAATTACAATTAAATTAAATAAACTAAATTACGAAAAAGCAAACACTAATTACAGAAAATAATCAAAAATTACAATTAGTTTAAACTAATTACACCTAATCTAATCCCCTAACAAATAAAAAAGCCCCCAAAAATAAAAAAATCCCTACCTTACACTAAATTACAAATAGCCCTAAATTACAAATAGCCCCTAATAGCCCCTGATTAGAACAGCCAATAGGATTGAGCTTGCATTCTATTGGCTGTTCCAATCAGCCAATAGTATGCGAGCTCAATCCTATTGGCTGTTCTAATCAGGGGCTATTAGGGGCTATTTGTAATTTAGGGGCTATTTGTAATTTAGTGTAAGGTAGGGGATTTTTTTATTTTTGGGGGGCTTTTTTATTTTGTTAGGGGGATTAGATTAGGTGTAATTAGTTTAAACTAATTGTAATTTTTTGATTATTTTCTGTAATTTAGTGTTTGCTTTTTCGTAATTTAGTTTATTTAATTTAATTGTAATTAATTGTAGTTAATTTAGGTAATTTATTTAATGATAGTGTAGTGTTAGGTGTAATTGTAACTTAGGTTAGGTTTTATTTTACAGGTATATTTTTATTTATTTTAACTAGGAAGTTATTAAATAGTTAATAACTATTTAATAACTATTGTACCTAGTTAAAATAATTACAAAGTTGCCTGTAAAATAAAAATAAATCCTAATATGGCTACAATGTAACTATTAGTTATATTGTAGCTATGTTAGGGTTTATTTTATCGGTAAGTATTTAGTTTTAAATAGGAATAATTTATTTAATACTAGTAATTTTATTTAGATGTATTTAAATTATATTTAAGTTAGGGGGGTGTTAGGGTTAGACTTAGATTTAGGGGTTAATAACTTTATTATAGTGGTGGCGACATTGGGGGAGGCAGATTAGGGGTTAATAATTTTAGGTAGGTGTTGACGATGTTAGGGACGGCAGATTAGGGGTTAATAAAATGTAACTAGTGTTTGCGAGGCGGGAGTGAGGTGGTTTAAGGATTAATATATTTATTAAAGTGGTGGCGATGTCCGGTCGGCAGATTAGGGGTTAAAATTTTTATTTAAGTGTTTATGATGTGGGGGGGGCTCGGTTTAGGGGTTAATAGGTAGTTTCTTGGTGTTAGTGTACTTTTTAGCACTTTAGTTAAGAGTTTTATGTTACGGCATTAGCCCATAGAACTCTTAACTACTGACTTTTAAATGCGGTAGGAGTCTTGACAGGAGAGGGTCTACCGCTCACTTTTTCCAAGACTCGTAATACCGGCGTTATGCAAGTCCCATTGAAAAGATAGGATACGCAATTTATGTAAGTGGATTTGCGGTATGCTCGAGTCGCGGAAAAAAAGTGAGCGGTACACCTGTACCTGCCAGACTCGTAATACCAGCGGGCGTTAAAAAGCAGTGTTGGGACCTCTCAATGCTGCTTTTTAAGGATAACGCAAGACTCGTAATCTAGGCGACCGTTATTAAATAGTTATTAACTATTTAATAACTACCTAGATAAAATAAATACAAATTTACCTGTAAAATAAAACCTAACCTAAGTTACAATTACACCTAACACTACAATTAAATTAATTTACTAAATTAAATACAATTAATTACAATTAAATAAAATTATGTAAAGTACAACAAAAAAAACAAACACTAAATTACAGAAAATAATAAACAAATTACAAGATTTTTAAACTAATTACACCTAATCTAATCCCCCTATCAAAATAAAAAAGCCCCCCCAAAATAAAAAGCCCTACCCTACACTAAATTACAAATAGCCCTTAAAAGGGCCTTTTGCGGGGCATTGCCCCAAAGTAATCAGCTCTTTTACCTGTAAAAAAAAGTACAAATCCCCCCCACAACATTAAAACCCACCACCCACACAACCAAACCTACTCTAAAACCCACCCAATCCCCCCTTAAAAAAAACCTAAACTAACCCCTTGAAGATCACCTTACCGGGAGAAGTCTTCACTCAACCGGGCCAAAGTCCTCAACGAAGCCGGGAGAAGTCTTCATCCAAGCCGGGCGAAGGGGGTCCTCCAGACGGGCAGAAGTCTTCATCCAGACGGCATCTTCTATCTTCATCCATCCGGCACGGAATTCTATCAGCCAATCGAAATTAAGGTAGAAATAATCCTATTGGCTGATGCAATCAGCCAATAGGATTGAGCTGGCATTCTATTGGCTGATTGGAACAGCCAATAGAATGCCAGCTCAATCCTATTGGCTGATTGGATCAGCCAATAGGATTGAACTTCAATCCTAATGGCTGAATGCATCAGCCAATAGGATTTTTTCTACCTTAATTCCGATTGGCTGATAGAATTCTATCAGCCAATCGGAATTTAAGGGATGCCATCTTGGATGACGTCACTTAAAGGTACCGGATGGATGAAGACAGAAGATGCCGTCTGGATAAAGACTTCTGCCCATCTGGAGGACCACTTCGCCCGGCTTGGATGAAGACTTCTCCCTGCTTCGTTGAGGACTTCAGCCCGGTTAGGTGAAGACTTCTCCCGGTAAGGTGATCTTCAAGGGGTTAGTGTTAGGTTTTTTTAAGTGGGGATTGGGTGGGTTTTAGAGTAGGATTGGTTGTGTGGGTGGTGGGTGTTAATGTGTTTGGGAGGATTTGAACTTTTTTTTACAGGTAAAAGAGCTGATTACTTTTGGGCAATGCCCCGCAAAAGGCCATTTTAAGGGCTATTGGTAATTTAGTGTAGGGCTTTTTTTTTATTTTGGGAGGGCTTTTTTATTTTGTTAGGGGGATTAGATTAGGTGTAATTAGTTTAAAAATCTTGTAATTTGTTTATTATTTTCTGTAATTTAGTGTTTGTTTTTTTTGCGCTTTACATAATTTTATTTATTTGTAATTAATTGTATTTAATTTAGTGAATTAATTTAATTGTAGTGTGGTGTTAGGTGTAATTGTAACTTCGGTTAGGTTTTATTTTACAGGTAAATTTGTATTTATTTTATCTAGGTAGTTATTAAATAGGTAATAACTATTTAATAACTATTGTACCTAGTTAAAATAAATACAAACTTGCCTGTAAAATAAAAATAAACCCTAAGATAGCTACAATGTAACTATTAGTTATATTGTAGCTATCTTAGGGTTTATTTTATAGGTAAGTATTTAGTTTTAAATAGGAATAATTTAGTTAATGATATTAATTTTTATTTAGATTTATTTAAATAATATTTAAGTTAGGGGGTATTAGGGTTAGTGGGTTAGACTTAGGTTTAGGGGTTAATACATTTAGAATAGTGGCAGCGACGTTGGGGGTGGCAGATTAGGGGTTAATAAGTATAATGTAGGTGGCGGTAGGCTCCGGGAGTGGCGGTTTAGGGGTTAAACAGTTTATTTTGTTGTGGCGGGGTCCGGGAGTGGCGGTTTAGGGGTTAATAACTTTATTTGAGTGGTGGTGGGCTCAGGGAGCGGCGGTTTAGGGGTTAAACAGTTTAGTATAGTGTGGGTGTTTAGTGACAGTATACAAATAAAGCTGGGAAAAAGCCGAAGAGCAGCGAGATCGATGACTGTTAGTTATCAACAGTCCGCTGCTCATAGCCCCGTACTTGGTGCGTGGCTTTTTGACAGTTTTTTTGTTAAATATGGAGAACGTATTCAGGTCCGCTTCAGCGATGTTAGGCAATCTTAGGCGAGCGTATTGGTGCCGGCGAATGCAGCACAGTTGACGGGTTGATAAATAGGGGCCATTGGGTTTAGTATCCCTTTAATTTCCATCTTTTTAGAATATATCTGCCAGGCCCTTATGGCTCTTTGTATTACACTTAATTAGTTTGTTTTTTTGGGGAGTTTATTATTATATTTATGTAATATAGTTTTAAGTGTAAAAGGTTTTACTAAGCCTTTCTCTAAATCTGTAAATATGCAATGTTCCTTCTCTAGCAGCCATTCAGCCGTTATCTTAACTAAACAAACAATATTACAAATATTTTTTTCTTGGTGGGCAAATACCGCTACATTTTTAATCTGGGATCATTTATTAAGGGAATAAATAACTTTCCTTGTCCCTCAGAAAAAAGTTAGCAGAAATTTATTTAAGAACTGTACATCACTTTTTTGATTATAAGGGATACAATTTGTAACATATAACATTTTATAAAATACATTTCTGTGATAAAGTTAATTGTAAGTTCTTCCATGCTTCTAATAGAGAAATCTCTATAATTCTGCTCATACCACTTATTGGAATTTGTATTAAGCCATCTACCCAGATAAACATTATTTTTGTTAAGTACTGAATCCTTCAAACAATGTCTATACAGAGTGCTGCACAGCAAACAATTATATTTATAGAGAAAAGAAAGATGGATGCTAGCATCTTCTCTGAAATTCTCTCTAAGGAAACAGTTCCTTTTCACTTAAACACAGATGCTACTTCCAGACTTACAAGCCATACATCTAAGGACGGTCTTCCAACCATTAAGCTTTCCTCACTTTTATATGTATTTCATCACTGATATAATTATAGTTACACTTCAACACCCAGAAACAACGTATGCAATATTCTCAAGACTTGCCCAATATTGGTCTAGATAAGGAGTGGAGAGCAAGGGGCTGATTTATCAATATCTGTTCGACATGATACGCTGTAGCATATCATGTCCGACAGACATTGCTGAATGCCGACAGCATACACTGTTGGCATTTAACATTGCACAAGCAGTTCTGATGAACTGCTTGTCCAATGCCGCCCCCTGCAGATTTGCGGCCAATCGCCTGCTAGCAGTGGGTGTCAATCAACCCGATTGTATCTGATCGGGTTGATTGCTGTCCACCGCTCAGAGGTGGCGGACCAGTTAAGGAGCAGCGTTCTTAAGACCGCTGCTTCATAACTGCTGTTTTCGGCGACGCTGAAGGCTCGCACGGAAACAGGGGCAACAGGGGTAATTCGGTCCTTGATAAATTGGCCCCCAAGTTTGCACTTGCATTAGAGCGTTAAAATTGCAAGAAGTAATTTTTTGTGATTGAAGATTCTTACTCGCATTACAAGTTGAAAGTAAAAAGTTTGCTCTCTCACATTCTCAAAGTCGCGGTAACAAATAGACTTTGAAAAGTCGTGAATGCAAAATCGCATTCCCCATAGACTTCAATGTAGCTGAAAAAGTTGAAAAAAGCTAAGACCCTCAAGTCGCACAAACACGATTGCAGTTATTTATAAATGCAACATAAGAAGATAATTTAGCATATTTCATAATCCAATGTTCAGCATATAGCAGAAAATGTTCTATTAATTCTTAATGATATATTTTAATATATATCTTATTGCGAGATCACGATAGCCCTCTTCCATATGCTCCAATGGGAGCCTCATTTTGATGCTGTCAGAGACTTCATAAGAACCTTGCGCAGTGAAGGGGTAAGTAGCACAGTGATTGCAGTATATTTTTTAATATATGTATATGACTAAATACATATATACAGTATATAAGTATGTGTTAATATGTGTATATACACATATCAACACATACAGTAAATATACAGTATATATATATATATATATATATATATGTACAGTATATATTCATATACATATCTATTTACTGGGAACACACAGTTCCCTTAGACCGCAATGTAAAGGCACTTTTCAGTGCCTTTTTTTTTTTCTAACACCCCACCCCCGCCAACTTTAGACACCAAAAACTGCCTAGTGTAGTTGTTTTTTATTAAAAAAAAATATATTTTTTTAAATAAAAACCTATAATACCCTCTATTTTAAGGGCATTTGGGGCACATTTAGAAAATTAACCAGAGATCGGATCCCTGGTTTATCTTCTGAGTGCCAGCAGTGGCAATAACTAGCCACTTGTAATGGCTAGTTAATTATTGCATGCCCGCAAACGGGCAAATTTGCACACCTGCAGACGCAATAATTTAGCACTCCACTTGTAATCTGGCCTTAAATTGTCAATCATTAGCACCTGTTTGGTATATTTGTTTAATTGCGCACCTGACTATTTGCATACATACCCCTGACTTTGTGCAAGTCTACCTAGAAGAACTGATGCTGTATTGGCTCACATGATGTGATCAGTTGGTTCCCAGATACCAAGATAATGAAGAAAATTTGAGAAGTTGATAAGTAAATTGGAAAGCTGTTAATAATTGTCTGTTGTGTCTGAATCATGAAAGAAACATTTGGAGTTTTAAGTCCCTGCCTCTCAGTGTGCTTTCTCTTCTCACTGAGCAAGAGGATATAAAATGTACCAGCGTGACAATATCACATGACCCTCACATAGGCAGATCTCATGGAATATTCTAAGACAAGGGGCTAAACTAGGAATCCCTGGTGAGTTATGAGCTGACTTCTATAGTGATTCAGTAGAATGCAGAATCCCACAGGGGAGGTCATATTATACTGTGTTTTACGTGCAATATCTATTTTATAACAAAGTTCCCACTGCTCAGTCACGTGAACCATTCCACCAGGTTTAATCCACTTCTGCAGCTCCAACTTCCTCATTTTATCATGCTTCTTGTATTCATTTAATTTGCATGTTTATTTTCTGTTGTACGGGTGCCAAACCGTGTAATGTTACATGTCCTATGTGTACCCTTGTCATCAAACCAACCGTTATCACTCATGCGCTAACCCGACACCATGCTAGACCAACTTTTCTAACCCCAAAGTGAGTTAGGAATACTTTACATTCCTGTGTTCTTCTTTACATCGAAGAAAATGTTCCTTTTATTTTTACATTTTTATTTCTTTATATGGAATATAAGTTTTTTTTTGTAAAATATATATCTATACCTATCGTTAGCAACATGTAATCCAGCCTTATGTGGGTTAAATACATAAAAGGGGCCTTAGCACATTTTCATATAATAAACTCACGACTATGTAGAACAGTTAACCTGCATTAACCCCTTAACCTATTCAGACATAGATCTGCATCTTGCAGTACATAGCCCAACGTATCGCATAACGTAGATCTACATCTGACATGCTTGAAGCCCAGGCAGTGTCAGTAGTCAAGTGACAACCAAGACTTGCTGCTCGGGGGCTTGCAGCATCTGCCTTTAAATGGTAACAGAGCACTATCGTGGAGACGGAGGGATAAGAGGGACCCTATACTACAGGAAAAAAGTTAAGGGAGGGGGAAGGGATGGAATACTACACTATGGGAAAGGAGAATATAAGGGAGGGTGGGGGTCTGATTATTGATTGCAGGGAGGGTGGTGTGGGGGGACCCCTGCACTACAAGAAAAAAAAAAATAGTAATACATAAATAAATTAAAAAATGCTTATAAACTGGGTAATGGAAGAAATATGCCAGTACCTAAGATGGTGGATTTAATGGAGGGGAACTTACAGTTCAGAAAAAAACAAATACATTTAATTAAAAAAACAAACGAAAAAAACTATAACATTACACTGGCATATTGTCTGCCAGTACCTAATATAGTGGTGAGGAGGGGGGAGGTGTCAGTTGAGAGGATAATACCTACATTAATATACTATTACCCTTACCAGCTAATTAATTAACCCCTTCACTGCTGGAAATAATAGAAATGTGGTGTGCAGCTTCTAATTACCAAAAAGCAATGGCAAAGCCATATAAGTCTGCTATTTCTGAACAAAGGGGATCCCAGAGAAGCTTTTACAACCATTTGTGCCATAATTGCACAAGATGTTTGTAAATAATTTCAGTGAGAAACCCAAAGTTTGTGAACAATTATAGATTTTTTTTTCTATGATCGCATTTGGCGGTGAAATAGTGGCATGAAATATACTAAAATGAGCCTAGATCAATACCTTGCGTTGTCTACTAAAAAGAAATATGTAGTTTTGATAGGTAAATAAAATAAAAACAATACTCTATTTCTGTTTAAATGGAGTGATAGCAAAAATGATAACAATTTTCCTGTATTTTGGGCGCATTTTTTCTAAAATTCCTGGTACTGAAGGGGTTAAAGGGTTATAACAATGCAAAAAAGAAAATGCTTTAATATGTTAGAACAATGTTATTATTGCACCATTGATTGTGTGCAACCATGTGTTTAACCTCTGCAAATGGATGAAACGCATCATTAAACGGACAGTACGCATCATTTTTCATATAACTGCATGTAATAGACACTGCTATAAAGAAGAATATGCACAGATACTGATCCAAAATCTGGTATAAAAACTTATAAAAACGTACTTAGTAGCTCCCAGCTTAGTACTGTTGATGAGGTTAGGCTTGAACACCCATTTAAATGGGCTAAGAAAGCAGGAATAGCAAACCCTCTCCCCTGCATATGAAAGACCCTTAATAACATCTAAAACTTTGGGGCTTGGTTAGGAGTCTGAAAATCAGCACAATGTTATTTAAAAATAAGCAAAACTATACATTGTTACAAAACACTCCCTGGTGGGCTATACAAATCATCATCTACAAAACATTTATGCAAAGAAAAATCCAGATTACAAAGTCTGTTTAAAGTCATCTCCAAGTAGTTCCCATTAGTGCATTGTTGCTGCTGAGGATATTTACATATTACTTTCAAAAAACATACCCAAGAGAACAAAGTATATTGAATAGCAAAAACAACTATATTGTTATTATCTGATTCATGAAAGGTTAATGTTGTTTTTCTATCTCCTTGATCAATCAGTATGGTTAAATTACACTATAAATGGGTGTGACTGCAAAGTGTTCTTGGAATTATGTTTTAAATATTGGCAACTGTATGGTTGCACTAAACAAACATTGCATCTGATTATTTGTGTACTATATGGTTTCATACACAAGTTCTCACAGATCTCCTAATCTAATCCTAAATATGACATAAATATTAATAACAGGGGGTGGTACCTGGCAGTCTGTGAGACACAGCACAGACATTTACAGTAAAACAAAACTAAAGACTCACTGGTGGCCTCACTGAGCATTAATAAAGATCAGCAGCAGCAGCAAAACTCGCTTCAGTTTTACACTAACAAGTAGGGCAACAAGGAGCACCTGAAGTGTATAAGAGGTTTATAAAACTATACATTCAATTATACAAAACTATCACTACAAAATCTATTATCAGACAGCAAATATTACATTAATATATGGAGCAGTCTCAGATAAAAAATATGTGCTTAAAAAAATAGAAAGAAAAGTCTAGGTGTGTATCTAATATAAATATATATATATATATACAATAGTTTGTGTCTGGTCTGAACCTCGCCCCCCCCTAAGGGTTTTATATGTATATATATTGTATATTATATATTATTTAATGTTATTTGCTGTTTAATAATACATTCTGTACTGATATTTTAGCATAATTAAATGTGTGTTTTTATAAACCTCTTATACACTTTATCTTATTTTCTGCCAGACGCATTCAGAAATTATTAATGTCGGAAGCTTTGGTTTGAAGCTGTTGTGTTTATTTATAGTTTTATGCTCAGAGTTAATCCACCAATGAGAATTTAGTTTCAGTTTCCTGTAAATGAGTTGTCTGACTGTAAACTGACGGCTCACAGATCAGCTTCAGGAACTGTGTACAAGGTAAGATAGACTTTGTAGAAAACCAATGTGTGAGGTATTGGTAGATATAATGATGTGCTTGTGAATTCACCCCTGATGTAGTGAGTATAATATGTATCAATTTAAATAATATAAAAAAAGGGACAGACAAAGAGAGAGGGAGAAAGGCAGACAGAGGGAGACCGACACACAGAGAGAGACAGAGAGACACAAAGAGACAGAGAGACACAAATAGAGAGACAGAGAGACGGACATAGAGAGAGATAGACACAAAAAGAGAGAGATACACAGAGAGAGACATAGAAAGACAAAGAGAAAGAGAGAGAGAGAGAGAGAGAGAGTGAAAGAGAGATAAACAAAGAGACAGAGAAAGAGACAAATGCAGAAAGACAGAGAAACAGACAGAGATACAAGCAGACAAAAAATAGAAACACAGAAAGAGAGACAGAGAGAGAGACAGAGACATATAGAGAGGGAGACAGAGAGAGAAAGACAGACACATAGTCACAGAAACACAGAAAAAGAGACAGAGAGAGAGAGAGAGAGACACACACACAGAAATACATACACAGGCAGAGAGATACAGACACAGAGAAAATGATACATAGAGAGATACACACACACATGCACAGACAGAGAGAGACACAGAGAGAGAGAGAGAGAGAGAGAGAGAGAGGCAAATATAGAGAAATACGGAAAGAGAAACAGGCAGAGACAGAGAGAAAGAGGGGGGAGATTGTGAGAGAGAGAGAGACAGACAGACATAGAGAGGTTGAGACACAGGGTCGATTTTAACAATGTCTGGCGGACATGATCCTCTGAAGCGGTTCATGTTCGCCAGACATCGCTGAATGTAACATTGCACAAGCAGTTCTGGTGTATCATTTTTCACCATCACTCCTTGCTGAAGAGAAAAAAATTACTAATGAATCATGGGAAAATGGGAGGGATTAGAGCTCTGTTATGTGGATTTTTTGCCTCCTCCTATTGGACTGGACTTTAATCCCAGATGTGAATGCTCATGGACTCTCACCATCTTACAAAAAAAGTGTGAGAGAGAGAGTGAGATAGAGAGAGAGTGAGATAGAGAGAGAGAAAGCGAGAGAGAGAAAAAAAAGAGAAAGAAAGAGAGAGAAAGAGAGCGAGAGAGAAAAAAAAGAGAAAGAAAGAGAGGGAGAGACAGAGAGGGATAGAGACGCCGCGGGGGGGGGGGGGGGAAAGGTAGAGAAAAAGAGAGAGAGAGAAAGAGAGAGAGAGGAAAAAATATAAATACAGTATAGATAGAGAGATATATAGATAGAGAGTATAAGAGAGAAACATATAGAGAGAGAGAGAGAGTGGAAAAAATATAAATACAGTACAGGGGCGCGATCCGATAAACGGCGTAGTTTGCGGCGCAAGCGAGGGAACCCGCGTCGCCCACAGTTTCAGCTCGCAACTCGAGCTATCCCATATACGGCGCCGTCAGATGCTAAAGTGCCGTAAGTCGGATAAACCAGCGATGTCCAGAAATCTGCGCAAGTACAAATTTCTGGCGTCGCCAGTGACTTACGGCACGTTAGAAACTGCCGGCGCCTACAAAACCTGACTAAAGTCTATATCACCCGCACTGTCTAACACGCCTCCCTAACATAGCCCGACACGTCTAACCCTCTATCCGCTATCCCCCCTCACTATCCTAACAATAAAAAATGTATTAACCCCTAAACCGCCGCTCCCAAACCCCGCCGCAACATAATAAAGTTATTAACCCCTAAACCGCCGCCAGCTATATTAAATCTATAACCCCCTAAAGTGAGCCCCTAACACCGCCGCCATCTACCTTACCTAACCCCTAAAGTGAGCCCCTACCCCGCCGCTATCTATTTTTAAAATTATTAACCCCTAATCTAATCCCCCTACCCCGCCGCCATCTATATTAAATTATTTAACCCCTAAAATACTAAACTATCCCTACCACTAAACCTAAGTCTAACCCTACAAATAGCCCTGAAAAGGGCTTTTTGCGTGGCATTGCCCCAAAGTAACAGCTCTTTTGCCAGCCCTTAAAAGGGCTTTTTGCGGGCATGCCCCAAAGAATTCAGCTCTTTTGCCAGCCCTTAAAAGGGCTTTTGGCGGGGCTTTGTCACAAAGTAAACTGCTCTTTTGCCTACAATCTACATCCCCCTACACCGCGGCCACCTATAATAAATGTATTAACCCCTAATCTAATCCCCCTACACCGCCGCCAGCTATATTAACTATATTAACCCTAATTATATTAGGGTTAATATAGTTAATATAGTTATTATATTATATATATTAACTATATTAACCCTAATTATATTAGGGTTAATATAGTTAATATCTTTATTATATTATATATATATATTAAGTATAATAACCCTATCTAACTAAACTCTTATTAAAATAAATCTAATATTAATATTATTAATTAAAATATTCCTATTTAAATCTAAATACTTACCTATAAAATAATCCCTAAGATAGCTACAATATAATTAATAATTACATTGTAGCTATGTTAGGGTTTATATTTATTTTACAGGTAAATTGTTAATTATTTTAACTAGGTATAATAGCTATTAAATAGTTATGAACTATTTAATAGCTACCTAGTTAAAATAATTACCCAATTACCTGTAAAATAAATCCTAACCTAAGTTACAAATACACCTACACTATCAATAAATTAAATAAACTACAAATATCTAAACTAAAATACAATTAAATAAACTAAACTAAATTACAAAAAAAAAAAAACACTAAATTACAAAAAATAAAAAAAAGATTACAAGATTTTTAAGCTAAGTACACCTATTCTAAGCCCCCTAATAAAATAATAAAGCCCCCCAAAATAAAAAAAATTCCCTACCCTATTCTAAATTAAAAAAAGTTCAAAGCTCTTTTACCTTACAAGCCCTTAAAAGGGCCTTTTGTGGGGGCATGCCCCAAAGAAAACTGCTCTTTTGCCTGAAAAAAAAACACAGTACCACCCCCCAACATTACAACCCACCACCCACATACCCCTAATCTAACCAAAACCCCCCTTAAATAAACCTAACACTACCCCCTGAAGATCTCCCTACCTTATCTTCATCACGCCGGGCCGAACTCCTCATCCGATCCGGGCGATGTATATCCAAGCGGTAAAGAAGAAATCTTCATCCCGGCGATGTTTTTATCCAAGCGGCAGCAAAGTCTTCTTCCATCCGCCAGCATCTTCCATCAAGCGGCATCTTCAATCTTCTCTCCACCAACGCGGAGCATCCATCCAGGCCGACGACTGAACGACGAAAGAGGTACCTTTAAATGACGTCATCCAAGATAGCGTCCGTCGAATTCCGATTGGCTGATAGAATTCTATCAGCCAATCGGAATTAAGGTAGAAAAATCTGATTGGCTGATTGAATCAGCCAATCAGATTCAAGTTCAATCCGATTGGCTGAACCAATCAGCCAATCAGATTGAGCTTGCGTTCTATTGGCTGATCGGAACATAAAGTGCACTGTGTGACAAATTTTCTGCAACCAAAAATTCTTTGATTTTTAATATACACTGCTATATAGAATCAATATTTCTCTTGAAAATTTCATACGTTTTAAACTTGGTATTTCCAAATGTATTAACTTACAAATTCTAAGTATACCGATGTTCAAATATATATCTTCATTCAAATACTATATAGGTATTTCTCTTTTGTACAAATATATGCCAAAAAAACAACAGAAGAGGAGATTAAATGTTAATAAAAGTTATTTATTATAACAATATAAAAATCGAATTAAATAAAAGGGACGTCTCCCCAAAATTAAAAAATGAAAATAAAAACAGTATCTGTTAACAGTAGAATCTGAATTCCTAATAATTTCTGCAACTCTGTATAAACAAGGGAGTCTTTGCAATGAATGACAATAATAGTCCACCTATGAACTATAATTCATCTGATAAAATTTCGGACTTAATGCAAAAATTAGAAATATATATGACCAAAGAATTAAAACAAAAAATGGAACTCACTTTTTTAAATACATATACAGCGAAAAACATCATACCAAGAGGTTTAAAACTAAGTAAAAATTGTACATTTCAATTAACTGATACACTACAAGCTGAGTGGACAGACACATTAAAGAAAGCTTCTAATACTCTTATTGACATTCTAAAAAGATCAAGAAAAGAAACACTGGTAGAGATTGAACAAAACATTTTAGAAATTAAAGAAAAATTGAAAGATAAAAAAAGCAGTAATGAATATAAAGAAAAACAAAAAGTAATAATTGAAAAACTATCCAATCTCAATAAAGACCTTCTTAGAACTAAATGGAATAAGATGGAAAGGGACATTAATGATAACAACCCAAAAACCAATGAAAATATTAATAAAACTGAATCAGAACACACACACAATAAAGAACAAAGGAATGAATATAAACATGAATACAAACAAACTAAACCCATCAGAACATTTCATTCATATAATAATAGAAGAAGTGATCAAGAAAATAGAAGAAACCATTATTCTTATAATAATAACTATGAACATGATAGATTCTATGAAAGAAATTGGCAAGCTGACAGACCAAGATTCCCAAGATACCAAAATAGAGAACACTTCTATTCTGAATTTCAACATAATACCTTTAGGCAACACCCATACAGGGAAAATCAAAATAGACACAACAATTGGGAATATCCCAGAAACACAAATAGAAGGAACAGTTCTAAACAAGAACAATACTGGGAGACACCAACATATAATCGTTATGAATCCCTTGGGAATGCCAAATCAATAAAAGATAATCAATCTAATAACGAACCAGTTTTTTTAGAGAGGAGCCCTCTAAAGGAGGGCACCTCAAGGGAGTTAAACAGACGAGAGACAGAACAAAATACAAGAAAGAAAAGAACCCTAGAGGAAAGAGAGGAAGAGGAAGGTCAAAACGAGGCAAAAAGGCTGAAATAAACAAAAATCAGGGTATTTTTAATTTAAGTAGTAAAATTTTGAATAAAGAAGAAGAAAGGGTCCTAAGTTTGGGCTTATCTTTCGCTCCAACAACACGGATGAATAAATTCAATTCTCATATCCATGCAAAAAAATTCGTTAGAAACCTAACTATTAAAAGATTCTTTCTAAAAAACCCCATAGAAAAGCAATTAGATTTGAAACAAGATGGTATTCAACATACTAATCTTAAGATAAAATCAAAATTTAACCCGATTCATGAAAAAGGTAATTATTTGGAAACCTTTGAAAGACTAGTTTGTAAAGACATTCAAAAATGCAATTTACCAAAAATAAAAAAATACAATATGAGTCTAAAAGAGAAAAAAGTAATGGAGAATCTACAAAATAACACAGAGATTACAATAAAATCGGCAGACAAGGGTGGGGGGATTGTCCTAATGGATACAACACAATATTTAAAAGAAGCACATAGGCTCCTTAACGATAACAAAACCTATATAAAATTAGAACTAGATCCAACAGAAAAATTCAACAAAAACCTCAATAAACTATTATTAGAAGGTAAAACATCAGGTATACTTAACAATAAAGAACTAGAATTTTTAACTCCAAAATTCCCTAGGATCCCAATATTTTACTTTCTGCCAAAAATTCATAAATGTTTAGTTAACCCCCCCGGCAGACCAATCATCTCTGGTATCGACTCCCCATCAGCAAATTTATCAAAATATGTAGACACCTTTTTGCAAAAACACGTAAAAGAGCTAAAATCTTATCTCAAAGACTCAACTCAGGTCCTTAATTTATTAAAAAACATTAAATGGAAAAATAATATGATTTTAGCCACTTTCGATGTCACTTCATTGTATACTATTATTAATCACTCCAAAGGCATACAAGCAGTTGATTCCTTCTTAAAATCAGATTCCAATATGACAGACCAACAAAGAACCTTTATTCTAAAAAGCATTAGATACATTCTAGAAAATAATTATTTTTCCTTCAATCAAAATTTTTTCTTACAAACAGAAGGTACGGCTATGGGCACAAGGTTTGCGCCTAGCTATGCCAACCTCTTCATGGGTTCCTGGGAAAATGATTTCTTCAGAGATGATAGCTATGGCGCAAACCTTGTGCTTTACAAGAGGTATATAGACGACCTGCTTATAATTTGGGAAGGAACAGAACAAGATTTAACTAAAATGTTTAACAACATGAACACCAATAATCTAGGTATAAAATTCACGTCTAACTGGAGTAAAAGTTCGATAACATTTTTAGATTTGGAAATTATGGTTATAGATTAAATAATAGAAACTAGAACACATTTTAAAAAAACCGACTCAAATAACTACATACACTCCAAAAGTTGTCATCTAGAAACTTGGAAAAAAAGTATTCCAACAGGCCAATACTTAAGAATAAAGAAAAATTGTTCTAGAACTATAGACTTTGAAAATCAATCCAAATTATTAACAGATAGATTTTTATCTAGAGGGTATAATAGAGAAACTACTAAAAAAGCTGAAGAGAGAGCTAGGAATACAGAAAGGGATAATCTATTAACATACAAAGAAAAACAAAATAATCCTGAAGATAAAATAAAAACACCATTTATTACTGATTATCATGATGATCATAATATAATAAAAAGAATAGTAAAAAAACACTGGCACCTTATTAAGGAAGATGACATCTTGGGAGATAAGATCTCTGAAACACCAAATTTTATATTCAGAAAAGCTACTAATCTGAAGAATTTACTAGCTCCCAGTGAGTTCAAACCACCTAAAAAGACATATCTGAAACAAAAAGATCTGAATGGAAAAGGAATTGCAGGGTTCTTTCCATGCTATTCCTGTAAAGCCTGCAAACACAGTAAAAAGTTAAATAATATTAAAATCAATAAAATAGAGAAACCTTTCACAATTAAAGATACAATAAGGTGCACAACGAAAAATGTAATATACATCCTGAAATGTTCTTGCAACCTTTTCTATCTAGGTGAAACAAAAAGAATGGTAAAGGACAGAATCAGAGAACACCTAAATAACATAAAAAATGGGATCGATGATACACATCTTTACAAACATTTTAAAACAGTCCATAAAGGGAACAACAAAGACCTGTTATACTGGGGCATAAAAAAAGTACACAAACATTGGAGAGGAGGAAATCTTGAAAAGAAATTATTAATCAAGGAAGCAGAATTAATATATAAATATGACACACTATACCCCAGAGGCCTGAATTCTGAATTAGATCTTTCCCCCTTTCTATTGGAATAATACCATAAACCACCCCCCAACAATACTCTAATTCACATTAATCCACATTACTAGTAGACATCGTATATAATATATATTCACCTTTTTATAATGAATTATGGATTTTTATATTATATAGTTAATTTTTATTCAATTGTTAGGCCCAGCAAAGTCTCCAAAATATGGAATGTGCAATATTTTACCTAGGTTTTAGAGCAATACCTACTGGATAGGCCGATTAATTTTATAATTATAAATTGATGTATCTGAAGTTTAATTTTAATTCATGATATTTTACCTTGTAACATATATTTTATTTTATATCCACTTTATAATTTAAGCATTACTAGCAAAAATAGCACTGTAATAGTAAAACAAGGGAGTTCAACTATTCATTGTGATACAAGTATGAGTTTTTCAAAAATTCTACCTTAATAGAATGCAAGCAAAAAAATTCCACCTTTAATCTATTGAAGCAATAACCAATCAAAGTCTGGCACCAGCTATAAATATCTACACTCAGGACTCACAAGTATCTTGATAAAGCTCTGAATAAGAGCGAAACGCGTCGACCCTTGTGACCCTTGGTGGCTTCCAGTGATTCCTGTGACCCTCAGTGGTACTAAGTGACTTTTCTACAAGCTTTTGAATTAAGCAATTGAAAAAGTGTTATGACAGTATAACCCGGGTTATTTTTACTACCAACAACTACTACACAACATCTTTCAAGCATCTCTTTCCTGCGTGTACAACACTAAGTGCAGGATTTTTTGAAACACAGAGGCTCTGAAAAGTTAAAGAGCCAAACTGTTACTTAATAACGGATTCAGAAGATCAAAGACCAGGCAGTGACGTCAGACGCCGACTACATGCGGCGGGTCTGAGTTTACAGTTGCATCGAGGAAAACAGCAGTGAATGAACCGGCTGTAAGGGAGAAGGTAACTCATACGCTAAGTATCACAATATTCATCTAACCTCACTTTGAACCGCTAAGTCTGGGACTGCATACTGTAAAACCTTACTGACTTTGTACAACTTTAAATTGCCATAATAAGAAACATTTCTGTTAAGAAAATACGGCAATGGGAAATCCTTAGAAACCTGATTGCAAAGACTCCCTTGTTTATACAGAGTTGCAGAAATTATTAGGAATTCAGATTCTACTGTTAACAGATACTGTTTTTATTTTCATTTTTTAATTTTGGGGAGACGTCCCTTTTATTTAATTCGATTTTTATATTGTTATAATAAATAACTTTTATTAACATTTAATCTCCTCTTCTGTTGTTTTTTTGGCATATATTTGTACAAAAGAGAAATACCTATATAGTATTTGAATGAAGATATATATTTGAACATCGGTATACTTAGAATTTGTAAGTTAATACATTTGGAAATACCAAGTTTAAAACGTATGAAATTTTCAAGAGAAATATTGATTCTATATAGCAGTGTATATTAAAGATCAAAGAATTTTTGGTTGCAGAAAATTTGTCACACAGTGCACTTTATTCAAATTATTATAAATTATGATATATGGTCATAATATATCCTAAAACGTTATAAAATACACAAACTATTACACAACATTTATATAAACAAACACTGAAAAATTTAGTTTTATATATTTAAAGAAATTATTTGAGCAGACACTGAATACATAGACACATACTGTGTTAAATATTCACCATTTAGATTTCTTAAGCTTTCACTAGCGCCCTCACGCCCCACCCCCCTTTTTTGTATAACACTAAATTAGTCTGAAGGACTTATTTACTGTGAGGTGTTTGGAATCACTGTTTCCAGCGCTCTACTTATCTCACTTACACCTTGAATATTTTATTGTTAGGCTAGTGAGGGGGGATAGCGGATAGAGGGTTAGACTTGTCGGGCTATGTTAGGGAGGCGTGTTAGACGTGTCGGGCTATGTTAGGGAGGCGTGTTAGACAATGCGGGTGATTTAGACTTTAGTCAGGTTTTGTAGGCGCCGGCAGTTTCTAACGTGCCATAAGTCACTGGCGACGCCAGAAATTTGTACTTGCGCAGATTTCTGGACATCACTGGTTTATCCGACTTACGGCACTTTAGCATCTGACGGCGCCGTATATTGGATAGCTCGAGTTGCGAGCTGAAACTGCGGGCGACGCGGGTTCCCTCGCTTGCGCCGCAAACTACGCCGTTTATCGGATTACGCCCATAGAGAGAGAGAGAGAGAGAGGAACTTAAAAAAGTAACATGAAAGGATGGTATTGAAATAAAAAATCAGTCAAACTTTTACCAATAAAAGGGGTAGCATTAGTATAGTAACATATATTTTACTCAAATCTATTAGAAACAACTGCTGGTTGTACCCCAGACCATCTACCTTATGAAGCAGCGTAAATACAAGATCTCTGCAAGGAGCATAACATCACAAAACAAAAAGCTTCTGCAAAAACTGGAACCCAAAAGCTGCTGTTCTGCTTTTTAAATCTATCAGTGCCTGACCACCTTCACTTACTGGCAAAAACAACACTTTGCTTAACCCAATGATTTGAATCCCAAAAATGACAGCCATTTTCTCTCAATATTTTCTAAAAGGAGAGGAGGCAGATCCAGAACTATTAACCTATGCCACATGATGGAGGCAATTAAAATATTAATTACTAAATCTCTCCCTCTATATTATAACCCGGCCCATTTTTGGTGAACAACCTGGGTTGTTCTTGCTGATTGGTGGATACATTCATCCACCAATAATCAAGTGCTGTCCAGGGTACTAAACCAAACATTGGCTGGCTCCTTAGCTTAGATGACTTCTTTTTCAAATAAAGATAGCAAGAGAACAAAGAAAAATTGATAATAGGAGTAAATTAGAAAGTTGATTAAACTTGCATGCTCTATCTGAATCACAAAAGAAAAAATTTGACTTCAGTGTCCCTTTAAGACCACTGCTTCTTAACTGCTGTTTCTGGCAAGCCTAAAGGCTCACGCGGAAACAGCTGCATTGGGGTTGATTGACCGTTTGGGTAATCGGTCCCATAGGGTCCAAATATGACAAGAAAATGTTTGGGACCTCTCACATGACATTTATTAACCCCTTAATGACTAATGACGTACAGGGTATGTCCTACAAAAAAATGTCCTTAACGACCAAGGATGTACCCTCTACGTTGTTGGTGTTTGAAAGCTTCCAGTCGCTTTCATGTTATTGCAGTGATGCCTCGATATCTGCATCGGACATCGATGGCCATGATCGTTGGTGGATGGGAGCCGATGTGGGAGGCAGGTGGGCGGCCATCGATGTGAGGAGTTCATCGCAGGAGGGCGATCATATGCGGGGGGCAAATGTGCCCACGGGGTGACTCACGGGGGTCGAAGTGGGTGGGAAGCTACACTATGGGACACTGTATATGTAGCTGGGGATAAGGTGGGAGAGAGGAGGGAGGTTATCTAAGTGATCAGGGAAGGGGTTGGCTATTGAGGGGGGGGGGGGGGCAGCTACACTACAGAAAAAACAAAAACAAAAAAAAAACAGAATTTATGCTTATCTGATAAATTACTTTCTCTTGCGGTGTATCCAGTCCACGGATTCATCCTTTACTTGTGGGATATTCTCATTCCCTACAGGAAGTGGCAAAGAGAGCACACAGCAAAGCTGTCCATATAGCTCCCCCTCTAGCTCCACCCCCCAGTCATTCGACCAAAGGTTAGGAAGAAAAAGGAGAAACCATAGGGTGCAGTGGTGACTGTAGTTTAAACAAAAATTTTTTTACCTGACTTAAATGCCAGGGCGGGCCGTGGACTGGATACACCACAAGAGAAAGTAATTTATCAGGTAAGCATAAATTCTGTTTTCTCTTGCAAGGTGTATCCAGTCCACGGATTCATCCTTTACTTGTGGGATACCAATACCAAAGCTTTAGGACACGGATGAAGGGAGGGATCAAGACAGGTACCTTAAACGGAAGGCACCACTGCTTGCAAAACCTTTCTCCCAAAAATAGCCCCCGAAGAAGCAAAAGTATCGAATTTATAAAATTTGGCAAAAGTATGCAGTGAAGACCAAGTCGCTGCCTTACAAATCTGTTCAACAGAAGCCTCATTCTTGAAAGCCCATGTGGAAGCCACTGCTCTGGTAGAATGAGCAGTAATTCTTTCAGGAGGCTGCTGGCCAGCAGTCTCATAGGCCAAACGGATGATGCTTTTCAGCCAAAAGGAAAGAGAGGTAGCAGTCGCTTTCTGACCTCTCCTCTTACCAGAATAGATAACAAACAAAGAAGATTTTTTTCTGAAATCCTTAGTTGCTTGTAAATAGAACTTTAAAGCACGAACTACATCAAGATTGTGTAATAGACGTTCCTTCTTCGAAGATGGATTAGGACATAGAGAAGGAACAACTATTTCCTGGTTAATATTCTTGTTAGAAACAACTTTAGGAAGAAAACCAGGCTTGGTATGCAAAACTACCTTATCTGCGTGGAACACCAGGTAAGGTGAATCACACTGTAAGGCAGATACTTCTGAAACTCTTCTAGCAGAAGAGATAGCTATCAAAAACAAAACTTTCCAAGATAACAACTTAATATCTATGGAATGTAAAGGTTCAAACGGAACCCCTTGAAGAACTGAAAGAACTAGGTTCAAACTCCATGGCGGAGCCACAGGTTTATAGACAGGCTTGATTCTGACTAAAGCCTGAGCAAACGCTTGAACGTCTGGTACCTCTGCCAGACGCTTGTGTAACAGGATAGACAAAGCAGATATTTGTCCTTTTAAGGAACTAGCTGACAATCCTTTCTCCAATCCTTCATGGAGAAAAGACAATATCCTGGGAATCCTAATCTTACTCCATGAGTAGCCCTTGGATTCACACCAACAAAGATATTTCAGCCATATCTTATGGTAGATTTTCCTGGTGACAGGCTTTCTAGCCTGAATCAGAGTATCTATAACTGACTCAGAGAACCCCCCCTTTGATAGAATTAAGCGTTCAATCTCCAAGCAGTCAGATGTAGAGAAACTAAATTTGGATGCTTGAACGGACCCTGTATCAGGAGATCCTGCCTCATTGGCAATATCCATGGTGGGACAGATGACATGTCCACTAGGTCTGCATACCAAGTCCTGCATGGCCACGCAGGTGCTATCAGAATCACAGAAGCCTTCTCCTGCTTGACTTTGGCAACCAGACACGGGAGGAGAGGAAACGGTGGAAAAACATAAGCCAGATTGAAGGACCAAGGTGCTGCTAGAGCATCTATCAATACCGCCTTGGGATCCTCGGACCTGGACCCGTAGAGAGGAAGTTTGGTGTTCTGACGGGACGCCATCAGATCCAACTCTGGAGTGCCCCATAGCTGAGTCAGCTGGGCAAATACCTCCGGGTGGAGTTCTCACTCCCTCGGGTGAAAAGTCTGACGACTTAGAAAATCCGCCTCCCAGTTGTCTACTCCTGGGATGTGAATTGCTGAGAGATGGCAGGAGTGATCCTCCGCCCACCTGATTATTTTGGTTACTTCCGTCATTGCTAGGGAACTCTTTGTTCCCCCCTGATGATTGACGTAAGCTACAGTCGTGTCCGACTGAAATCTGATGAATTTGGCCGCAGCTAGTTGAGGCCATGCCTGAAGAGCGTTGAATATCGCCCTCAGTTCCAGAATGTTTATCGGAAGAAGAGCTTCTTCCCAAGACCATAAGCCCTGAGCTTTCAGGGAGTCCCAGATCGCACCCCAGCCTAACAGACTGGCGTCGGTCATCACAATGATCCACTCTGGTCTGCGGAAACATATTCCCTGAGACAGGTGATCCTGAGGCAACCACCAGAGAAGAGAATCTCTGGTCTCCTGGTCCAACTGAATATGAGGAGACAAATCTGCATAATCCCCATTCTACTGTTTGAGCATGCACAGTTGCAGTGGTCTGAGGTGTATCCGAGCAAAAGGGACTATGTCCATTGCCGCTACCATTAGTCCGATTGTCTCCATGCACTGAGCTATAGATGGCCGAGGAATGGAATGAAGAGCTCTGCAAGTAGTTAACAGTTTTAGCTTTCTGACCTCCATCAGAATATTTTCATTTCTACCGAGTCTATCAGGGTTCCTAGGAATGGAACTTGTGAGGGGGGATAGAGAACTCTTTTTTACGTTCACCTTCCACCCGTGAGACCTCAGAAAGGCCAATACGATCTCCGTGTGAGACTTGGTTCTTTGGAAAGTCGACGCCTGAATTAGGATGTCATCTAAATAAGGTGCCACTGCTATTCCCCGCGGTCTTAGTACCGCCAGAAGGGATCCTAGCACCTTTGTGAAAATTCTGGGAGCAGTGGACAACCCGAAAGGGAGAGCCACAAACTGATAATGCTTGTCCAGAAAAGCAAACCTGAGAAACTGGTGATGATCTTTGTGGATAGGAATGTGTAAATACGCATCCTTTAGATCCACGGTAGTCATATATTGACCTTCCTGGATCATTGGTAAGATTGTCCGAATGGTCTCCATCTTGAATGATGGGACTCTGAGGAATTTGTTTAGAATTTTGAGATCCAGGATTGGTCTGAAAGCTCCTTCTTTTTTGGGAACCACAAACAGGTTTGAGTAAAACCCCAGTCCTTGTTCTGCAATTGGAACTGGGTGGATCACTCCCATTGTAAGTAGATCTTTTACACAGCGTAAAAATGCCTCTTTCTTTGTCTGATCTGTAGACAGATGAGAAATGTGGAACCTTCCCCTTGGAGGAGAGTCCTTGAATTCTAGAAGGTATCCCTGGGCTACAATCTCTAATGCCCAAGGATCGTGTACATCTCTTGCCCAGGCCTGAGCGAAGAGAGAGAGTCTGCCCCCTACTAGATCCGGTCCCGGATCGGGGGCTACCCCTTCATGCTGTCTTGGTGGCAGCTGCAGGCTTTTTGGCCTGTTTACCCTTATTCCAGCCCTGTTAAGGTTTCCATAATTTCCTTGTATGAGGTCTCCGTCTGGAGCGAGTCTTCCAGCGCCTCAAACCAGAAAGCAGCTGCAGTAGTTACAGGAATAATGCAGGCAATAGGTTGGAGAAGAAAACCTTGTTGAACAAAAATTTTCTTAAGTAAACCCTCTAACTTTTTATCCATTGGGTCTTTTAAAGTACAACTGTCTTCAATTGGTATGGTTGTGCGTTTAGCAAGTGTAGAAATAGCCCCCTCCACCTTAGGGACCGTCTGCCACGAGTCCCGCACAGGGTCAGGTATGGGGAACATTTTCTTAAAAACAGGAGGGGGAGCAAAGGGAACACCTGGTCTATCCCACTCCCTAGAAATGATATCCGCAATCCTCTTAGGGACCGGAAACGTATCCGTGTAAACCGGGACCTCTAGGTACTTGTCCATTTTACACAATTTCTCTGGGATCACCAAAGGGTTGCAGTCATCCAGAGTAGCTAATACCTCCCTAAGCAAAACGCGGAGGTGTTCTAGTTTAAATTTAAAAGCCAATGTATCTGAGTCTTTCTGAGGAGGAACCCTTGCTGAATCAGAGACTTCTCCCTCAGACATCAAATCCCTCGCTCCCACTTCAGAGCGCTGAGAGGGTATATCGGATATGGCTACCAAAGCGTCAGAATGCTCATAATCTGTTCTTAAAACAGAGCTATCACGCTTTGCAGGTAACACGGGCAGTTTAGATAAGAAAGCTGTAAGAGAATTATCCATGACTGCCGCTAAATCTTGTAAAGTAAAAGAGTTAGACGCACTAGAGGTACTAGGCGTCGCTTGCGCGAGCATAACTGGTTGTGACACTTGGGGAGAGGCAGACAGGCTACCCTCGTTACCTTCAGTCTGAGAATCACCTTGGGCCACATTTTTAAGTGCAACGATATGATCTTTAAAGTGTATAGACATATCAGTACAAGTGGGACACATTCTGAGAAGGGGTTCCACCATGGCTTCTAAACACATTGAACAAGGATTTTCCTTAATGACAGACATGTTTAATAGACTAGTAATATATATAAGCAGGCTTGGAAACCACTTTAATCAATTAAAAAACACAATTTGAAAAAAACGTTACTGTGCCTTTAAGAAATAAAAAGAGCACACAATTTTACAAAACAGTGAAAAATGCAGCGATTCTCCTGAAATTTTCACAGTATGTACCCAAAGCTTTAATAAGATTGCACCACAAGTTTTAGAAGGATTAACCCCTTAATGCCCAAAACGGAGCAGCCTAAAGCCAACACCCAGTTAACAATAGTACAGCACCTTGCCACAGCCTTGCTGTGGCCCTACCTGCCCTTACGGATCAGATTTGGGGGAATATAGCTTCTATCAGGCCCTCAAACAGCAGCAGGACCCTTAATGTGAATCAGCATGAACTTCTCTGCAAATTCTAACTGCATATCTGAGGCCCCTCCCACTCTACTCCGGAGTTGTGAGGCCTAGTAAAAAACACTCTTAAGTGACTAAAAACCAGCCATGTGGATAACCCCAGAAAAAGCCCCCATAAAAAGCTATATGGACAGCTTTGCTGTGTGCTCTCTTTGCCACTTCCTGTAGGGAATGAGAATATCCCACAAGTAAAGGATGAATCCGTGGACTGGATACACCTTGCAAGAGAAACATTATTTTTGACAAACAGGGTACTGGCAGATAGCTGCCAGTACCCCAAGATTGCACACTATAAGTTAGAGGGGGAGGGTTAGAGAGTTGTTTGGGGGGATCAGGGAGGTTGGGGGCTAAGGGTGGATCCTACACAGCAGAATATGTTAAAGTTTTGAAGAAAAAAAAAAAAAGATACCTTTTATTTTAGCACTGGCAGACTTTCTGCCAGTACTTAAGATGGTTGGGACAATTGTGGGGTGGGGGAGTTAAGAGAGCTGTTTGGGAGGGATCAGGGGGTGGGATGTTTCAGGTGGGAGGCTGATCTCTACACTAAAGCTAAAATTAACCATGCAAGCTCCCTAAAAGCTACCTAATTAACCCCTTCACTGCTGGGCATAATACACGTGTGGTGCACAGCGGCGTTTAGCGGCCTTCTAATTGCCAAAAAGCAACGACAAAGCCATATATGTCTGCTATTTCTGAACAAAGGGGATCCCAGAGAAGCATTTACAACCATTTGTGCCATAATTGCACAAGCTGTTTGTAAATCATTTCAGTGAGAAACCGAAAGTTTGTGACAAAGTTTGTGAAAAAGTTAACAATTTTTTTTATTTGATCGCATTTTGCAGTGAAATAGTGGCATGAAATATACCAAAATGGGCCTAGATCAATAATTTGGGTTGTCTACTACAATACACTAAATCTAAAATGAACCCTACAAGCTCCCTACAAACTCCCTAATGTACCACTTCACTGCTGGGCATAAATTACGTGTGGTGCGCAGCGGCATTTATTGGCCTTCTAATTACCAAAAAGCAACGCCAAAGCCATATATGTCTGCTATTTCTGAACAAAGGGGATCCCAGAGAAGCATTTACAACCATTTTTGCCATAATTTCAGAAGTTGTTTGTAAATAATTTCAGTGAGAAACCTAAAGTTTGTGAAACAATTTGTGAAAAAATTAATGTTTTTTTATCATTATTTGATCACATTTGGCAGTGAAATGGTGGCATGAAATATACCAAAATTGGCCTAGATCAATACTTTGGGTTGTCTACTAAAAAAATTATATACAAGGGTTATTCAGGGATTCCTGACAGATATCAGGGTTCCAATGTAACTAGCGCTAATTTTGAAAAAAAGTGGTTTTGAAATAGCAAAGTGCTACTTGTATTTATTGCCCTATAACTTACAAAAAAAACCAAAGAACGTGCAAACATTGGGTATTTCTAAACTCAGGACAACATTTAGAAACTATTTAGAATGGGTGTTTTTAGGTGGTTGTAGATGTGTAACAGATTTTGGGGGTCAAAGTTAGAAAAAGTGTTTTTTTTCCATTTTTTCCTCATATTTTATATTTTTTTATAGTAAATTATAAGATATGATGAAAATAATATTTATAAAGTCCATTTAGTGGCGAGAAAAACGGTATATAATATGTGTGAGTACAGTCAATGAGTAAGAGGGAAATTACAGCTAAACACAAACACTGCAAAAGTGTAAAAATAGCCTTGGTCCCAAACGGTCAGAAAATATATATACACCTTTACACCTTTTTTCACATTAAAACACAAACATAATAAACACAATTTCCCTATAATAGTAAAAACAATCCATAAGTCTTCTAAAATAGAGACCTTTCAAATTAATGATTAAGACACTTAGGCACCATAGACTCCAAATTATAATTTCATATTTATTTTTCTCAGTGTATGTTTTTTTTTCTCTTCCCCTCCTTTTATATTATATATCACAATGGAAGACATACATATAAGACAAAATATATAATACATACAGTATAATACTCACCCATTATCATATAGTTAAAAAACAAGGACTTTAACAAATACACACACATATATATATACAGTGTATATATATATATATATATATATATATATGTGTGTGTGTGTGTGTGTACATATTTATTTATTGTATTTGCAGACATATATACACATATAAACCCATACATACACATCTATAGACATATATATATATAAGTTCCTTGGAGCCCTTTGCAATTAAGTAGATGAAAACATGTAAAATAATATTTATGCAATATTCTAATAGATATACATATATCTGTATATATCTATACCTACCATGTATATGTAGGCATAGATATATATATATAGTTTCAAAATACCATCATATATATATACATAGAAATATGCATTTATAAATAAATAGAACATATTTTGCTATGTGAACAACAGAATGTGAAATATTCATATTCTCATGTCAGGTTATCACACTTGAGAATAAGTGATTAGGTTTGCGAGCGAGCAGGGTGTATTTTTCCACTTATTTTTTGCTCTATTAGCTTTTATGCTAGAATACATTAACACAAGCGCAATATCCTAAATTCGGATTTTTGCAAGAATCAGGTTAATACACAAGCGAAAATGATTTACTTTTAACTTTTAATACGAGAGCTACTAGACACGTGCAAAAAGCTTACTTTTAGTGGAGTTAGCGCATGAGCAGGAGCCTTAAACATCACTCCACTTGTAATCTGGCCCACAATGGGGTAACTCTCATTTGGTGTAGCAGAACTATCCAAATTCTCAAAATTAACCCACAAAACTCTTTACATACTATTAAAGTAGGAATACGCTGTCGGCATTTATCATTGCACCAGCAGTTCTTGTGAACTGCTGGTGCAATGCCGCCCCCTGCAGATTCGCGGCCAATCGGCTGCTAGCAGGGGGTGTCAATCAACCCGATCATATTCGATCGTATTGATTTCTGTCCATGGACTCAGAGCAGGCGGACAAGTTATGGAGCAGCGGTCTTTAGACCACTGCTTCATAACTTCTGCTTCCTTCCTGAAGGCTCGCCGGAAATGACGGGGCATCACGCTCCATTCGGAGCTTGATAAATTGGCCCCTTAGACTTGTTATGGCAGTGGGTCCAGGCCCTATTTGGTATGGCATAACAAATATTCACAAAACGAGCAAAAAACTCCAGTGAGCTCCGGTAAGATAAACAGTGATACTTTTATTGAAAAAAAAATAGAAAAACACACTTAAAAAGAAAATCGGGTTTAAAACTGAAAAATGAGAATAGAAAAAGCAGTGACCATCAGCTGCCAGTTGGTCTTACGCGTTTCGGCTGGATAGATAGCCTTAATCATAGACCTAAAGGGATATCCGGTATTCACCCTTAAGTATCCACCTTAATAGAACCCCAAGGGTGAACAGCTGGCGGTCAGAGCGGATTAAATTGATCATAGCTGACAAGGATACAGATACTATTAGGGAAATGAACATGAAAATATTGTATTACACTTAGCACTATATCGGAATTTGAATTAGCTCTATAAAGGTTAAGCAGTATTGATTCATCTGCTAGAGAGTACAAACTTAGGATAAGAGATAACATCACTTATGTTTTTATTTAAAGAAGCATTCATAATGGGATAAACTTGGTACTAAAAGTAAAATCCCTCTTTCCCCCTAAAGATATATAGTGAGTGGATTAATAAATGCAACTAAATATAAATATGGAAACAATTCAAATATTCTATCTGGATACTATGATATAAAACAGCACTAATTGGATTAAATATTTAAGAACCCTCATATATAAAAGTAGTTGCAAGAACACAATCTATATACCCATGGATTTAGAGCTTATCAGATGAAAGTCATCTAAACTTCAATCTACATCAGTAATATAAACCTAACTTATGTTGGGGATAGAATCCATTTTAAGAACTCATTTATGTCTGCCTACATTAACTCTATCATTTAGACTCATCCATGTTGCCAATAGTTGATGATATCCCCAACTGCATTAAAACCTTTTGGGCGTCTGGTTTGGAGGGTAAATATCCAGAATGCTTCTCTATAAAAGAGTCTTTGCATTCTGTCACCCCCTCTGGGGGTATGTAATATCCTCTCAATGACTTGCCACCTGAAGCTGGTAACTGATTTCCTGTGCTCAAATATGAAATGATGCACTAAATCAGATACATCATACTCCTTGTCAATATTGTTAAGGTGTTCCCTAATATGTGTGCGTGCTTCTCGTGAGGTACACCCCACGTATTGCTTGTTACATTGGACACATTCAGCTAAATAGATGACATAAGTGGTGCGACAATTGGTGCAACTTGAAGAGAGAAAAACCCTGTGTACTTTTAGACTGAAATCTGTCTGTAACAGTTGTAGGACTGCAGGCTATGCAATTAGAAAAATGACATTTAAAATGCCCTTTAATTTGTAACCAGCTGCTGCCTGATGTTGTTGTTTTTTTCAACATACTAGGAGCCACCATATTGCCAATTGTGCAGCCCTTCCTAGAAATAAAATTTAAACCGTCCTTGGCTAAATCTTTCAAACTATCTTCACCAGTTAAAACCGGGAGGTGTTTATTAATGATGCCACAAATTTCTCTAAACTGTGGGCTGAAAGTTGTAATGAAATTGGGTTTCAATTTATGGAACCCTGTATTGGTCTTAATCCTATTATGTTGTAACATAGTATTCCTGTCAAAACCATTAACTTCCAGGAAGGCTCTATTTATTACCTTTTTAGAATGACCCCTTTCCAAGAGTTGTTGCTTCAAAACCTCAGATTCATTCAAAAAATCACTATCTGCAGAACAATTTCTTTTAAGCCTTATAAATTGACCCTTAGCCACCCCAAATCCTGTATGCTTGGGGTGGCAGGATCTTGCATGGAGAAATGTATTCAATGTCATTGGCTTTCTGTATAGTGTGGTTGTAACTCGTGATGAGGATGTATCCCCTATCAAATAGAGATCTAGGTATGAAATTTTAGATTTATCGGAAGTGAAGGTGAACTGTAAGTTAACTTGATTACTGTTCAAATAGAGAATGAAATTCTTCATTTCATCTTCAGTTCCTGACCATACAAAAAGAAGATCATCTATGTATCTTTTGTATGATCGTATACAATGCCTATACGGATTTTGTTCTCCAAAGACGTGAGACCTCTCCCACCAACCCATGAATAAATTTGCATAGGCGGGGGCAAATTTTGCGCCCATGGCGGTCCCACGCCTTTGGAGAAAAAAAGAGTCACCAAATTTGAAATAGTTGTGAACCAGTAAAAATTCCAAAGTTTTCAAAATGTATTTCTTCAGTTTGGAATCATAATTGCTATACAAGTCTAGAGAGATTTTAACCGCTTCCACTCCAAAGGTGTGTGGGATGCAAGAGTAGAGCCCAACCACATCTACTGTCAACCAAGAGAATTCACTGCTCCATGTTAAATGTTGTAAACAGGTGAGTTTTGTTTTACCCCTAAAAATATATATAGTTTAAAAGTAGACAACCTAAGGTATTGATCTAGGCTCATTTTTTGTATATTTCATGACACTATTTGGATGTCAGGAATCCAAAACAGAAACAAACCGGGTGTTGCTTCTCAATAAAACTTAGCTTTTATTCATAATTTAAATAATATAAATTCAATGCTGTCGATCATGTAGCATTTAAAATCCATACCTGGCATGTCGGTGGCATCACAGTTCAACCATTTGGACGTCAGAGGCACTCATCCTGCTCTGTTACCATAAGAAGGTAGATGCCAGAAGCCTACCAACAGCAAGTCTCAGTTGTCACTTGACAACCAAGACTGCATGGGCTTCCTCAAGCTGTGACGTAGATCTACATTATGTGGTACAATGGGCTATGTATAAAATAATGTAGATCTACATCATTTTGGTTCAAGGGGTTCATATAAAAATATCTATTTATTTTTATTGTAGCCTCTTCTTTGTCAGCTTCCATCACTATTATTTCATTCACCTTTTACCATGTAGTTCTTTTATGATAACTTATTTGGTTGTGATCCCATTCTATACTATATTTCTCTATTTTCAACATTAGTTTCTTTCATTGCAATTGAAATGTTCCTGTCAATATATCTTCCTAAATAATTGTTCATTTAGGTTTATTACTAAGAATATACATATTCCTTTCACATGCAAAAAAACAAGAACAATGTGACCCTACTTGAAAATGGCGGACATGCCAGGCCTATAAGGAACAGCTGACTCAGTCACCAGTTCTTGGCAGTTCATGTAACAGATGTTTATTTACAGAAAGTTTATATTTTTTCCCCTGTATGGCCAATTTACTAATTTTGAGACCACATTGCCTGGTTGGGTGGGTCAGTAATGAAGCACACTTAGTGATCCTTCCAATTTGTGATTTTCATTACACTTTCCTACAAAACATAAACAAAATCTTTATATTTTAAGGAAAGCTCTTTGAATCTTGCTCATAATCTTTAGCAAGAGTGTTGGCTTTCAGGACTGAATAAAATATATTTTTGAGTTTTGTCAGCTGATACTAACGCTTTTATGACAATGGAATTGACACTTTACACCTAATTTAATCAATGTTAATGTTCTGTTTAACAACTTACAGAACAGTTTATCGTCATGGGCTTGTAATTACAACAAACCTTGCTTTAGCTAATCATAATTTATAAGCAAAAGGTCTTAAACTAGCAAGCAGACCACAAACCTATGTTAGACATTCTAAGACAATGTTATATTTATAGGAATCAGTAGGAGGATAATAAGTGTTAGTATTGGACGGGTATTATGGTTAAAGCAATTCAGTTTCTTCTTTGTCATATTGGCCTCATTGGAAAATCATTTTGCACACATGGATCATATCTTTAAGTCTCATAAAAATACAAAAGTAGGATCAGCGTGGTGTCAGTTCATAATGCTTTCATCCTAAAGATTACATTTCACAAAGGGTATGATGTTAAAGTCTTGTCCAACTGATTCAATGTTTTAGCAATATTGTTTAAACATTTTCAACATTTAATCTATTACCTATATATAATGACTATTCTATTGAATATAATGAAGATTATTTTGGGTTTTGTGACCAAGTAATCTAGCTTTTATTAAAGATAAAGAAGAAAACGATCCTATATGTTTATTTTTTATATTGCTTACTAGATGTTTGCTTGGTTTTCTTGTTCATTTATCATCATGACTCTTTTTTTCTTCCTTTTTTTCAGTTAAAATGACAACTGGGTAGTAAAAACTTGTTTACAGACCTTCTTGATCTTTTATTCATCATCTGCAAGAAGCTACCTAATCTTGGTCAAAGCACAAAAGAGGATTGGAAACAACTGCTTTGTCTTAGTAGATCTTGTTGCTAATTGGTTGTTTATGTTCTGTTTCAGGGCTTGACAAATCAGAGAGCCATGGATTCTAAAATTCAAATTCTGTTCCTAACTTTTTGGATTCTTCTATACCAATAAATAGGTGGCTGGCTCCTCAGTATTCTTGTTGGCTGCTAAGTTTACAAAATATTTGTCAAGCACCGTTTTATCATTCCTTTCTAATGCTATTATTATTGCCTATTATAATTTATAAAAAACTTAATATCCATTGTTTTACATTTTACTTTTTACTTTTTAAAATGTTTAAGCTGCCATTAAAGTCAATAATTTATATTTCTGACTTGGTTAAATGCATCACCTTTTCTGCGAGTCATTTTCTACCACAAATAATTATGTGATGAAATAAGATATTGATATCTTCATGCTAAATTTTTAACCTGGCTATTTGTTTAACATGTGGCTTGTGTCATCAGCCTAAATATTTCATATGCATATTTTAGATTCATGTTATTTTAGACTGTTGGATAAGCATTATTGGATTTTTCGTTTCAGTACATCTATGTAAAGATTAATTAAATGCTCCCTGACTTTTCAACCCAGTCATGGCTAGTGATATCTCCTCCAAGTATAGTCAATATTACCAGCTCACATTTACTATACATATGTGATTGGCTTTACAAGTAAAGCATCTGTACAGTACATAGACTGTCAGGGAGTGGGGCAGATAACTGACCTGTGAGGGGAAAATAAGTCAAGTATCTGATATTGATTCAGACAGCCCAGTATTTAATCTGGCTGTCTAAGAACATGTATGTAAAAAATGTATACCTACATGTCTGTTTTATTACATCAGTGCTCAGTAACACTGATATGTTGAGGAATACAAGTTCCAGAGATACTGAACACCATGTGTGCTCCAGTAAGCTCCATCGTTCCAAGCCCCACACAGGGCATACTTGGAGACTAAAGGAATCACACTTGGTATAGTAATGTACAGTGGCACTTCCTGTTTTTTTTCCCCTCTTGCTGGAGCTGTCCGCTTATCATGTGACAACAAGCACTAATCATCCAGACTTTTACAGCCATTCATTCAGTGATACTGAGTTCTACTGCCGTGCATTGTCACACAGACTTCTACTACCATGCATCTAGACAGACTGAGTTCTACTGCCGTGCATTCAGTCAAACTGAGTTCTACTGCCATGCATTCAGTCACACAGAGTTATACTGCCGTGCATTCAGTCACACAGAGTTCTACTGCCATGCATTCAGTCACACTGAGTTCTACTGCTGTGCATTCAGTCACACAGAGTTCTACTGCTGTGTATTCAGTCACACAGAGTTCTACTGCTGTGCATTCAGTCACACAGAGTTCTACTGCTGTGCATTCAGTCACACAGAGTTCTACTGCCGCACATTCAGTCACACAGAGTTCTACTGCCGCACATTCAGTCACACAGAGTTCTACTGCTGTGCATTCAGTCACACAGAGTTCTACTGCTGTGCATTCAGTCACACAGAGTTCTACTGCCGTGCATTCAGTCACACAGAGTTCTACTGCCGCACATTCAGTCACACAGAGTTCTACTGCCGCACATTCAGTCACACAGAGTTCTACTGCTGTGCATTCAGTCACACAGAGTTCTACTGCTGTGCATTCAGTCACACAGAGTTCTACTGCTGTGCATTCAGTCACACAGAGTTCTACTGCTGTGCATTCAGTCACACAGAGTTCTACTGCTGTGTATTCAGTCAGAGTTCTACTGCTGTGCATTCAGTCACACTGAGTTCTACTGCTGTGCATTCAGTCACACAGAGTTCTACTGCTGTGCATTCAGTCACACAGAGTTCTACTGCTGTGCATTCAGTCAAACAGAGTTCTACTGCTGTGCATTCAGTCACACAGAGTTCTACTGCTGTGCATTCAGTCACACAGAGTTCTATTTCTGTGCATTCAGTCACACAGACTTCTACTGCTGTGCATTCAGTCACACAGAGTTCTACTGCCATGCATTCAGTCACACTGAGTTCTACTGCCGTGCATTCAGTCAATCTGAGTTCTACTGCCGTGCATTATGTCAAACTGAGTTCTACTGCTGTGCATTCAGTCACACAGAGTTCAACTGCCATGCATTCAGTCAAACTGAGTTCTACTGCTGTGCATTCAGTCACACAGAGTTTAACTGCCTTGCATTCAGTCAAACAGAGTTCTACTGCTGTGCATTCAGTCACACAGAGTTCTACTGCCGTGCATTAAGTCACACAGAGTTCTACTGCCATGCATTCAGTCAAACTGAGTTCTACTGCCGTGCATTCAGTCACACATAGTTCTACTGCCGTGCATTCAGTCACACATAGTTCTACTGCTGTGCATTCAGTCACACATAGTTCTACTGCCGTGCATTCAGTTACACATAGTTCTACTGCCGTGCATTCAGTCACACAGAGTTCTACTGCCGTGCATTAAGTCACACAGAGTTCTACTGCTGTGCATTCAGTCACACAGAGTTCTACTGCCGTGCATTCAGTCACACTGAGTTCTACTGCCGTGCATTCAGTCAAACTGAGTTATACTACCGTGCATTAAGTCACACATAGTTCTACTGCCGTGCATTCAGTCACACATAGTTCTACTGCCGTGCATTCAGTCAAACTGAGTTATACTACCGTGCATTAAGTCACACAGAGTTCTACTGTCATGCATTCAGTCAAACTGAGTTCTGCTGTGCATTCAGTCACACAGATTTCTACTGCCATGCATTCAGTCAAACAGAGTTCTACTGCCGTGCATTCAGTCACACAGAGTTCTACTGCCGTGCATTAAGTCACACAGAGCTCTACTGCCGTGCATTCAGTCACACATAGTTCTACTGCCGTGCATTCAGTCACACATAGTTCTACTGCTGTGCATTCAGTCACACATAGTTCTAAAGCCTTGCATTCAGTCACACATAGTTCTACTGCCGTGCATTCAGTCACACATAGTTCTACTGCCGTGCATTCAGTCACACAGAGTTCTACTGCCGTGCATTAGATACTGAACACCATGTGTGCTCCAGTAAGCTCCATCGTTCCAAGCCCCACACAGGGCATACTTGGAGACTAAAGGAATCACACTTGGTATAGTAATGTACAGTGGCACTTCCTGTTTTTTTTCCCCTCTTGCTGGAGCTGTCCGCTTATCATGTGACAACAAGCACTAATCATCCAGACTTTTACAGCCATTCATTCAGTGATACTGAGTTCTACTGCCGTGCATTGTCACACAGACTTCTACTACCATGCATCTAGACAGACTGAGTTCTACTGCCGTGCATTCAGTCAAACTGAGTTCTACTGCCATGCATTCAGTCACACAGAGTTATACTGCCGTGCATTCAGTCACACAGAGTTCTACTGCCATGCATTCAGTCACACTGAGTTCTACTGCTGTGCATTCAGTCACACAGAGTTCTACTGCTGTGTATTCAGTCACACAGAGTTCTACTGCTGTGCATTCAGTCACACAGAGTTCTACTGCTGTGCATTCAGTCACACAGAGTTCTACTGCCGCACATTCAGTCACACAGAGTTCTACTGCCGCGCATTCAGTCACACAGAGTTCTACTGCCGTGCATTCAGTCACACAGAGTTCTACTGCTGTGCATTCAGTCACACAGAGTTCTACTGCCGTGCATTCAGTCACACAGAGTTCTACTGCCGCACATTCAGTCACACAGAGTTCTACTGCCGCACATTCAGTCACACAGAGTTCTACTGCCGCACATTCAGTCACACAGAGTTCTACTGCCGCACATTCAGTCACACAGAGTTCTACTGCTGTGCATTCAGTCACACAGAGTTCTACTGCTGTGCATTCAGTCACACAGAGTTCTACTGCTGTGCATTCAGTCACACAGAGTTCTACTGCTGTGCATTCAGTCACACAGAGTTCTACTGCTGTGCATTCAGTCAGAGTTCTACTGCTGTGCATTCAGTCACACAGAGTTCTACTGCTGTGCATTCAGTCACACAGAGTTCTATTTCTGTGCATTCAGTCACACAGACTTCTACTGCTGTGCATTCAGTCACACAGAGTTCTACTGCCATGCATTCAGTCACACTGAGTTCTACTGCCGTGCATTCAGTCAATCTGAGTTCTACTGCCGTGCATTAAGTCAAACTGAGTTCTACTGCTGTGCATTCAGTCACACAGAGTTCAACTGCCATGCATTCAGTCAAACTGAGTTCTACTGCTGTGCATTCAGTCACACAGAGTTTAACTGCCTTGCATTCAGTCAAACAGAGTTCTACTGCTGTGCATTCAGTCACACAGAGTTCTACTGCCGTGCATTAAGTCACACAGAGTTCTACTGCCATGCATTCAGTCAAACTGAGTTCTACTGCCGTGCATTCAGTCACACATAGTTCTACTGCCGTGCATTCAGTCACACATAGTTCTACTGCTGTGCATTCAGTCACACATAGTTCTACTGCCGTGCATTCAGTTACACATAGTTCTACTGCTGTGCATTCAGTCACACAGAGTTCTACTGCCATGCATTCAGTCACACTGAGTTCTACTGCCGTGCATTCAGTCAAACTGAGTTATACTACCGTGCATTAAGTCACACATAGTTCTACTGCCGTGCATTCAGTCACACATAGTTCTACTGCCGTGCATTCAGTCAAACTGAGTTATACTACCGTGCATTAAGTCACACAGAGTTCTACTGTCATGCATTCAGTCAAACTGAGTTCTGCTGTGCATTCAGTCACACAGATTTCTACTGCCATGCATTCAGTCAAACAGAGTTCTACTGCCGTGCATTCAGTCACACAGAGTTCTACTGCCGTGCATTAAGTCACACAGAGCTCTACTGCCGTGCATTCAGTCACACATAGTTCTACTGCCGTGCATTCAGTCACACATAGTTCTACTGCTGTGCATTCAGTCACACATAGTTCTAAAGCCTTGCATTCAGTCACACATAGTTCTACTGCTGTGCATTCAGTCACACATAGTTCTACTGCCGTGCATTCAGTCACACAGAGTTCTACTGCCGTGCATTAGATACTGAACACCATGTGTGCTCCAGTAAGCTCCATCGTTCCAAGCCCCACACAGGGCATACTTGGAGACTAAAGGAATCACACTTGGTATAGTAATGTACAGTGGCACTTCCTGTTTTTTTTCCCTCTTGCTGGAGCTGTCCGCTTATCATGTGACAACAAGCACTAATCATCCAGACTTTTACAGCCATTCATTCAGTGATACTGAGTTTTACTGTCGTGCATTGTCACACAGACTTCTACTACCATGCATCTAGACAGACTGAGTTCTACTGCCATGCATTCAGTCACACAGAGTTCTACTGCCATGCATTCAGTCACACAGAGTTCTACGGCCATGCATTCAGTCACACAGAGTTCTACTGCCGTGCATTCAGTCAAACTGAGTTCTACTGCCATGCATTCAGTCACACAGAGTTATACTGCCGTGCATTCAGTTACACAGAGTTCTACTGCCATGCATTCAGTCACACTGAGTTCTACTGCTGTGCATTCAGTCACACAGAGTTCTACTGCTGTGTATTCAGTCACACAGAGTTCTACTGCTGTGTATTCAGTCACACAGAGTTCTACTGCTGTGTATTCAGTCACACAGAGTTCTACTGCTGTGTATTCAGTCACACAGTGTTCTACTGCTGTGTATTCAGTCATACAGAGTTCTACTGCTGTGTATTCAGTCACACAGAGTTCTACTGTTGTGTATTCAGTCACACAGAGTTCTACTGCTGTGTATTCAGTCACACAGTGTTCTACTGCTGTGTATTCAGTCATACAGAGTTCTACTGCTGTGTATTCAGTCACACAGAGTTCTACTGTTGTGTATTCAGTCACACAGAGTTCTACTGTTGTGTATTCAGTCACACAGAGTTCTACTGCTGTGTATTCAGTCACACAGAGTTCTACTGCTGTGTATTCAGTCACACAGAGTTCTACTGCCCTGCATTCAGTCAAACTGAGTTCTACTGACATGCATTCAATCACACAGACTTCTACTGCTGTGCATTCAGTCATACAGAGTTCTACTGCCATGCATTCAGTCACACTGAGTTCTACTGCCGTGCATTCAGTCAAACTGAGTTATACTACCGTGCATTAAGTCACACATAGTTCTACTGCCGTGCATTCAGTCACACATAGTTCTACTGCCGTGCATTCAGTCAAACTGAGTTATACTACCGTGCATTAAGTCACACAGAGATCTACTGCCATGCATTCAGTCAAACTGAGTTCTACTGCTGTGCATTCAGTCACACAGAGATCTACTGCCATGCATTCAGTCAAACAGAGTTCTACTGCCGTGCATTCAGTCAAACAGAGTTCTACTGCCGTGCATTAAGTCAAACAGAGTTCTACTGCCGTGCATTCAGTCAAACTGAGTTCTACTGCCATGCATTAGTCACACATAGTTCTACTGCCATGCATTCAGTCACACATAGTTCTACTGCTGTGCATTCAGTCACACATAGTTCTACTGCCTTGCATTCAGTCACACAGAGTTCTACTGCCGTGCATTAAGTCACACAGAGTTCTACTGCCGTGCATTAAGTCACTCAGAGTTCTACTGCTGTGCATTCAGTCACACAGAGTTCTACTGCCGTGCATTAAGTCACACAGAGTTCTACTGCCGTGCATTCAGTCACACAGAGTTCTACTGCCCTGCATTCAGTCAAACTGAGTTCTACTGACATGCATTCAATCACACAGACTTCTACTGCTGTGCATTCAGTCATACAGAGTTCTACTGCCATGCATCTATAGACAGACTGAGTTCTACTGCTGTGCATTTAGTCACACAGAGTTTTACTGCCGTACATTCAGTCACACAGAGTTCTCCTGCCGTGCATCTATAGACAGACTGAGTTCTACTGCAGTGCATTTAGTCACACAGAGTTCTACTGTTGTGCATTTAGTCACACAGAGTTCTACTGCTGTGCATTTAGTCACACAGACTTCTACTGCTGTGCATTTAGTCACACAGATTTCTACTGCTATGCATTCAGTCACACAGAGTTCTACTGCCATGCATCTATAGACAGACTGAGTTCTACTGCCGTGCATTCAGTCAAACTGAGTTCTACTGCCGTGCATTCAGTCACACATAGTTCTACTGCCGTGCATTCAGTCACACATAGTTCTACTGCTGTGCATTCAGTCACACATAGTTCTACTGCCGTGCATTCAGTCACACATAGTTCTACTGCCGTGCATTCAGTCACACAGAGTTCTACTGCCATGCATTAAGTCACACAGAGTTCTACTGCTGTGCATTCAGTCACACAGAGTTCTACTGCCGTGCATTCAGTCAAACTGAGTTATACTACCGTGCATTAAGTCACACAAAGTTCTACTGCCGTGCATTCAGTCACACATAGTTCTACTGCCGTGCATTCAGTCACACAGAGTTCTACTGCCGTGCATTAAGTCACACAGAGTTCTACTGCCGTGCATTAAGTCACTCAGAGTTCTACTGCTGTGCATTCAGTCACACAGAGTTCTACTGCCGTGCATTAAGTCACACAGAGTTCTACTGCCGTGCATTCAGTCACACAGAGTTCTACTGCCCTGCATTCAGTCAAACTGAGTTCTACTGACATGCATTCAATCACACAGACTTCTACTGCTGTGCATTCAGTCATACAGAGTTCTACTGCCATGCATCTATAGACAGACTGAGTTCTACTGCTGTGCATTTAGTCACACAGAGTTTTACTGCCGTACATTCAGTCACACAGAGTTCTCCTGCCGTGCATCTATAGACAGACTGAGTTCTACTGCAGTGCATTTAGTCACACAGAGTTCTACTGTTGTGCATTTAGTCACACAGAGTTCTACTGCTGTGCATTAAGTCACACAGACTTCTACTGCTGTGCATTTAGTCACACAGATTTCTACTGCTATGCATTCAGTCACACAGAGTTCTACTGCCATGCATCTATAGACAGACTGAGTTCTACTGCCGTGCATTCAGTCAAACTGAGTTCTACTGCCGTGCATTCAGTCACACATAGTTCTACTGCCGTGCATTCAGTCACACATAGTTCTACTGCTGTGCATTCAGTCACACATAGTTCTACTGCCGTGCATTCAGTCACACATAGTTCTACTGCCGTGCATTCAGTCACACAGAGTTCTACTGCCATGCATTAAGTCACACAGAGTTCTACTGCTGTGCATTCAGTCACACAGAGTTCTACTGCCGTGCATTCAGTCAAACTGAGTTATACTACCGTGCATTAAGTCACACAAAGTTCTACTGCCGTGCATTCAGTCACACATAGTTCTACTGCCGTGCATTCAGTCAAACTGAGTTATACTACCGTGCATTAAGTCACACAGAGATCTACTGCCATGCATTCAGTCAAACTGAGTTCTACTGCTGTGCATTCAGTCACACAGAGATCTACTGCCATGCATTCAGTCAAACAGAGTTCTACTGCCGTGCATTAAGTCACACAGAGTTCTACTGCCGTGCATTCAGTCACACAGAGTTCTACTGCCGTGCATTCAGTCAAACTGAGTTCTACTGCCATGCATTCAGTCACACATAGTTCTACTGCCATGCATTCAGTCACACATAGTTCTACTGCTGTGCATTCAGTCACACATAGTTCTACTGCCTTGCATTCAGTCACACATAGTTCTACTGCCATGCATTCAGCCACACATAGTTCTACTGCCGTGCATTCAGTCACACAGAGTTCTACTGCCCTGCATTAGATACTGAACACCATGTGTGCTCCAGTAAGCTCCATCGTTCCAAGCCCCACACAGGGCATAGTTGGAGACTAAATGAATCACACTTGGTATAGTAATGTACAGTGGCACTTCCTGTTTTTTTTCCCTCTTGCTGGAGCTGTCCGCTTATCATGTGAAAACAAGCACTAATCATCCAGACTTTTACAGCCATTCATTCAGTGATACTGAGTTCTACTGCCATGCATTCAGTCACACAGAGTTCTACTGCCATGCATTCAGTCACACAGAGTTCTACTGCCATGCATTCAGTCACACAGACTTCTACTACCATGCATCTATAGACAGACTGAGTTCTACTGCTGTGCATTTAGTCACACAGACTTCTACTGCTGTGCATTTAGTCACACAGACTTCTACTGCTATGCATTCAGTCACACAGAGTTCTACTGCCATGCATCTATAGACAGACTGAGTTCTACTGCCGTGCATTCAGTCACACAGAGCTCTACTGCTGTGCATTTAGTCACACAGAGTTCTACTGCTATGCATTCAGTCACACAGAGTTCTACTGCCAAGCATCTATAGACAGACTGAGTTCTACTGCTGTGCATTTAGTCACACAGAGTTTTACTGCCGTGCATTCAGACAGACTGAGTTCTACTGCAGTGCATTCAGTCAAATAGAGTTCTACTGCTGTGCATTCAGTCATACAGAGTTTAACTGCCGTGCATCTATAGACAGAATGAGTCCTACTGCCGTGCATTCAGTCAAACAGAGTTCTTCTGCCGTGCATCCAGGTAGACTGCTGTGCATCTATAGACAGACTGAGTTTTACTACTGTTCATTCAGTCAAATTGAGTTCTATTGCCATGCATACAGACAGACTGAATTCTACTGCCGCACATTCAGTGAAACTAAGCTCTACTGCTGTGCATCTAGTCAAACTGAGGTCAACTGTCATGCATTCAGCCAAACAGACTTCTACTGCCTTGTATTCAGTCACACAGAGTTCTACTGCAGCCCATTCAGTCACACAGAGTTCTACTGCAGCCCATTCAGTCACACATAGTTCTACTGCAGACCATTCCATCACACAGAGTTCTACTGCAGCCTATTCAGTCACACAGAGTTCTGCTTGAGACCATTCAGTCAAACAGAGTTCTACTGCAGTCCATTCAGTCATACAGAGTTCTACTGCAGTCCATTCAGTCACACAGAGTTCTACTGCAGCCCATTCAGTCACAGAGTTCTACTGCAGCCCATTCAGTCACAGAGTTCTACTGCTGTGTATTCAGTCATACAGAGTTCTACTGCTGTGTATTCAGTCACACAGAGTTCTACTGCTGTGTATTCAGTCATACAGAGTTCTACTGCTGTGTATTCAGTCATACATAGTTCTACTGCTGTGCATTCAGTCAAACAGAGTTCTACTGCTGCACATTCAGTCACACAGAGTTCTACTGCCATGCATTCAGTCACACTGAGTTCTACTGCTGCACATTCAGTCACACTGAGTTCTACTGCTGCACATTCAGTCACACAGAGTTCTACTGCTGTGCATTCAGTCACACAGAGTTCTACTGCTGTGCATTCAGTCACACAGAGTTCTACTGCTGTGCATTCAGTCACACAGACTTATACTGCTGTGCATTCAGTCACACAGACTTCTACTGCTGTGCATTCAGTCAAACTGAGTTATACTACCGTGCATTAAGTCACACAGAGTTCTACTGCCGTGCATTCAGTCAAACTGAGTTCTACTGCCGTGCATTCAGTCACACATAGTTCTACTGCAGTGCATTCAGTCACACATAGTTCTACTGCCGTGCATTCATTCACACATAGTTCTACTGCCGTGCATTCATTCACACATAGTTCTACTGCCTTGCATTCAGTCACACATAGTTCTACTGCCGTGCATTCAGTCACACATAGTTCTACTGCTGTGCATTCAGTCACACAGAGTTCTACTGCCATGCATTCAGTCACACTGAGTTCTACTGCCGTGCATTCAGTCAAACTGAGTTATACTACCGTGCATTAAGTCACACATAGTTCTACTGCCGTGCATTCAGTCACACATAGTTCTACTGCCGTGCATTCAGTCAAACTGAGTTATACTACCGTGCATTAAGTCACACAGAGTTCTACTGTCATGCATTCAGTCAAACTGAGTTCTGCTGTGCATTCAGTCACACAGATTTCTACTGCCATGCATTCAGTCAAACAGAGTTCTACTGCCGTGCATTCAGTCACACAGAGTTCTACTGCCGTGCATTAAGTCACACAGAGCTCTACTGCCGTGCATTCAGTCACACATAGTTCTACTGCCGTGCATTCAGTCACACATAGTTCTACTGCTGTGCATTCAGTCACACATAGTTCTAAAGCCTTGCATTCAGTCACACATAGTTCTACTGCCGTGCATTCAGTCACACATAGTTCTACTGCCGTGCATTCAGTCACACAGAGTTCTACTGCCGTGCATTAGATACTGAACACCATGTGTGCTCCAGTAAGCTCCATCGTTCCAAGCCCCACACAGGGCATACTTGGAGACTAAAGGAATCACACTTGGTATAGTAATGTACAGTGGCACTTCCTGTTTTTTTTCCCTCTTGCTGGAGCTGTCCGCTTATCATGTGACAACAAGCACTAATCATCCAGACTTTTACAGCCATTCATTCAGTGATACTGAGTTTTACTGTCGTGCATTGTCACACAGACTTCTACTACCATGCATCTAGACAGACTGAGTTCTACTGCCATGCATTCAGTCACACAGAGTTCTACGGCCATGCATTCAGTCACACAGAGTTCTACTGCCGTGCATTCAGTCAAACTGAGTTCTACTGCCATGCATTCAGTCACACAGAGTTATACTGCCGTGCATTCAGTTACACAGAGTTCTACTGCCATGCATTCAGTCACACTGAGTTCTACTGCTGTGCATTCAGTCACACAGAGTTCTACTGCTGTGTATTCAGTCACACAGAGTTCTACTGCTGTGTATTCAGTCACACAGAGTTCTACTGCTGTGTATTCAGTCACACAGAGTTCTACTGCTGTGTATTCAGTCACACAGTGTTCTACTGCTGTGTATTCAGTCATACAGAGTTCTACTGCTGTGTATTCAGTCACACAGAGTTCTACTGTTGTGTATTCAGTCACACAGAGTTCTACTGCTGTGTATTCAGTCACACAGTGTTCTACTGCTGTGTATTCAGTCATACAGAGTTCTACTGCTGTGTATTCAGTCACACAGAGTTCTACTGTTGTGTATTCAGTCACACAGAGTTCTACTGTTGTGTATTCAGTCACACAGAGTTCTACTGTTGTGTATTCAGTCACACAGAGTTCTACTGCTGTGTATTCAGTCACACAGAGTTCTACTGCTGTGTATTCAGTCACACAGAGTTCTACTGCCCTGCATTCAGTCAAACTGAGTTCTACTGACATGCATTCAATCACACAGACTTCTACTGCTGTGCATTCAGTCATACAGAGTTCTACTGCCATGCATTCAGTCACACTGAGTTCTACTGCCGTGCATTCAGTCAAACTGAGTTATACTACCGTGCATTAAGTCACACATAGTTCTACTGCCGTGCATTCAGTCACACATAGTTCTACTGCCGTGCATTCAGTCAAACTGAGTTATACTACCGTGCATTAAGTCACACAGAGATCTACTGCCATGCATTCAGTCAAACTGAGTTCTACTGCTGTGCATTCAGTCACACAGAGATCTACTGCCATGCATTCAGTCAAACAGAGTTCTACTGCCGTGCATTCAGTCAAACAGAGTTCTACTGCCGTGCATTAAGTCACACAGAGTTCTACTGCCGTGCATTCAGTCAAACTGAGTTCTACTGCCATGCATTAGTCACACATAGTTCTACTGCCATGCATTCAGTCACACATAGTTCTACTGCTGTGCATTCAGTCACACATAGTTCTACTGCCTTGCATTCAGACACACATAGTTCTACTGCAGTGCATTCAGTCACACATAGTTCTACTGCCGTGCATTCAGTCACACAGAGTTCTACTGCCGTGCATTAAGTCACACAGAGTTCTACTGCCGTGCATTAAGTCACTCAGAGTTCTACTGCTGTGCATTCAGTCACACAGAGTTCTACTGCCGTGCATTAAGTCACACAGAGTTCTACTGCCGTGCATTCAGTCACACAGAGTTCTACTGCCCTGCATTCAGTCAAACTGAGTTCTACTGACATGCATTCAATCACACAGACTTTTACTGCCGTACATTCAGTCACACAGAGTTCTCCTGCCGTGCATCTATAGACAGACTGAGTTCTACTGCAGTGCATTTAGTCACACAGAGTTCTACTGTTGTGCATTTAGTCACACAGAGTTCTACTGCTGTGCATTTAGTCACACAGACTTCTACTGCTGTGCATTTAGTCACACAGATTTCTACTGCTATGCATTCAGTCACACAGAGTTCTACTGCCATGCATCTATAGACAGACTGAGTTCTACTGCCGTGCATTCAGTCAAACTGAGTTCTACTGCCGTGCATTCAGTCACACATAGTTCTACTGCCGTGCATTCAGTCACACATAGTTCTACTGCTGTGCATTCAGTCACACATAGTTCTACTGCCGTGCATTCAGTCACACATAGTTCTACTGCCGTGCATTCAGTCACACAGAGTTCTACTGCCATGCATTAAGTCACACAGAGTTCTACTGCTGTGCATTCAGTCACACAGAGTTCTACTGCCGTGCATTCAGTCAAACTGAGTTATACTACCGTGCATTAAGTCACACAAAGTTCTACTGCCGTGCATTCAGTCACAGATAGTTCTACTGCCGTGCATTCAGTCAAACTGAGTTATACTACCGTGCATTAAGTCACACAGAGATCTACTGCCATGCATTCAGTCAAACTGAGTTCTACTGCTGTGCATTCAGTCACACAGAGATCTACTGCCATGCATTCAGTCAAACAGAGTTCTACTGCCGTGCATTAAGTCACACAGAGTTCTACTGCCGTGCATTCAGTCACACAGAGTTCTACTGCCGTGCATTCAGTCAAACTGAGTTCTACTGCCATGCATTCAGTCACACATAGTTCTACTGCCATGCATTCAGTCACACATAGTTCTACTGCTGTGCATTCAGTCACACATAATTCTACTGCCTTGCATTCAGTCACACATAGTTCTACTGCCGTGCATTCAGTCACACATAGTTCTACTGCTGTGCATTCAGTCACACATAGTTCTACTGCTGTGCATTCAGTCATACAGAGTTCTACTGCCGTGCATTCAGCCACACATAGTTCTACTGCCGTGCATTCAGTCACACAGAGTTCTACTGCCCTGCATTAGATACTGAACACCATGTGTGCTCCAGTAAGCTCCATCGTTCCAAGCCCCACACAGGGCATAGTTGGAGACTAAATGAATCACACTTGGTATAGTAATGTACAGTGGCACTTCCTGTTTTTTTTCCCTCTTGCTGGAGCTGTCCGCTTATCATGTGAAAACAAGCACTAATCATCCAGACTTTTACAGCCATTCATTCAGTGATACTGAGTTCTACTGCCATGCATTCAGTCACACAGAGTTCTACTGCCATGCATTCAGTCACACAGAGTTCTACTGCCATGCATTCAGTCACACAGACTTCTACTACCATGCATCTATAGACAGACTGAGTTCTACTGCTGTGCATTTAGTCACACAGACTTCTACTGCTGTGCATTTAGTCACACAGACTTCTACTGCTATGCATTCAGTCACACAGAGTTCTACTGCCATGCATCTATAGACAGACTGAGTTCTACTGCCGTGCATTCAGTCACACAGAGCTCTACTGCTGTGCATTTAGTCACACAGAGTTCTACTGCTATGCATTCAGTCACACAGAGTTCTACTGCCAAGCATCTATAGACAAACTGAGTTCTACTGCTGTGCATTTAGTCACACAGAGTTTTACTGCCGTGCATTCAGACAGACTGAGTTCTACTGCAGTGCATTCAGTCAAATAGAGTTCTACTGCTGTGCATTCAGTCATACAGAGTTTAACTGCCGTGCATCTATAGACAGAATGAGTCCTACTGCCGTGCATTCAGTCAAACAGAGTTCTTCTGCCGTGCATCCAGGTAGACTGCTGTGCATCTATAGACAGACTGAGTTTTACTACTGTTCATTCAGTCAAATTGAGTTCTATTGCCATGCATACAGACAGACTGAATTCTACTGCCGCACATTCAGTGAAACTAAGCTCTACTGCTGTGCATCTAGTCAAACTGAGGTCAACTGTCATGCATTCAGCCAAACAGACTTCTACTGCCTTGTATTCAGTCACACAGAGTTCTACTGCAGCCCATTCAGTCACACAGAGTTCTACTGCAGCCCATTCAGTCACACATAGTTCTACTGCAGACCATTCCATCACACAGAGTTCTACTGCAGCCTATTCAGTCACACAGAGTTCTGCTTTAGACCATTCAGTCAAACAGAGTTCTACTGCAGTCCATTCAGTCATACAGAGTTCTACTGCAGTCCATTCAGTCACACAGAGTTCTACTGCAGCCCATTCAGTCACAGAGTTCTACTGCTGTGTATTCAGTCATACAGAGTTCTACTGCTGTGTATTCAGTCATACAGAGTTCTACTGCTGTGTATTCAGTCACACAGAGTTCTACTGCTGTGTATTCAGTCATACAGAGTTCTACTGCTGTGTATTCAGTCATACATAGTTCTACTGCTGTGCATTCAGTCAAACAGAGTTCTACTGCTGCACATTCAGTCACACAGAGTTCTACTGCCATGCATTCAGTCACACTGAGTTCTACTGCTGCACATTCAGTCACACTGAGTTCTACTGCTGCACATTCAGTCACACAGAGTTCTACTGCTGTGCATTCAGTCACACAGAGTTCTACTGCTGTGCATTCAGTCACACAGAGTTCTACTGCTGTGCATTCAGTCACACAGACTTATACTGCTGTGCATTCTGTCACACAGACTTCTACTGCTGTGCATTCAGTCAAACTGAGTTATACTACCGTGCATTAAGTCACACAGAGTTCTACTGCCGTGCATTCAGTCAAACTGAGTTCTACTGCCGTGCATTCAGTCACACATAGTTCTACTGCCATGCATTCAGTCACACATAGTTCTACTGCCGTGCATTCATTCACACATAGTTCTACTGCCTTGCATTCAGTCACACATAGTTCTACTGCCGTGCATTCAGTCACACATAGTTCTACTGCCGTGCATTCAGTCACACAGAGTTCTACTGCCGTGCATTCAGTCACACAGAGTTCTACTGCCGTGCATTAAGTCACACAGAGTTCTACTGCTGTGCATTCAGTCACACAGAGTTCTACTGCCGCGCATTCAGTCACACAGAGTTCTACTGCCGTGCATTCAGTCAAACTGAGTTCTACTGACATGCATTCAATCACACAGACTTCTACTGCTGTGCATTCAGTCATACAGAGTTCTACTGCCATGCATCTATAGACAGACTGAGTTCTACTGCTGTGCATTTAGTCACACAGAGTTCTACTGTTGTGCATTTAGTCACACAGAGTTCTACTGCTGTGCATTTAGTCACACAGACTTCTACTGCTGTGCATTTAGTCACACAGACTTCTACTGCTATGCATTCAGTCACGCAGAGTTCTACTGCCATGCATCTATAGACAGACTGAGTTCTACTGCCGTGCATTCAGTCAAACTGAGTTCTACTGCCGTGCATTCAGTCACACATAGTTCTACTGCCGTGCATTCAGTCACACATAGTTCTACTGCCGTGCATTCAGTCACACATAGTTCTACTGCCGTGCATTCAGTCACACATAGTTCTACTGCCGTGCATTCAGTCACACAGAGTTCTACTGCCATGCATTAAGTCACACAGAGTTCTACTGCTGTGCATTCAGTCACACAGAGTTCTACTGCCATGCATTCAGTCACACTGAGTTCTACTGCCGTGCATTCAGTCAAACTGAGTTATACTACCGTGCATTAAGTCACACATAGTTCTACTGCCGTGCATTCAGTCACACATAGTTCTACTGCCGTGCATTCAGTCAAACTGAGTTATACTACCGTGCATTAAGTCACACTGAGTTCTACTGCCGTGCATTCAGTCAAACTGAGTTCTACTGCCGTGCATTCAGTCACACAGAGTTCTACTGCCGTGCATTCAGTCACACAGAGTTCTACTGCCGTGCATTCAGTCAAACTGAGTTCTACTGCCATACATTCAGTCACACATAGTTCTACTGCCATGCATTCAGTCACACATAGTTCTACTGCTGTGCATTCAGTCACACATAGTTCTACTGCCTTGCATTCAGTCACACATAGTTCTACTGCCATGCATTCAGTCACACATAGTTCTACTGCTGTGCATTCAGTCACACAGAGTTCTACTGCCCTGCATTAGATACTGAACACCATGTGTGCTCCAGTAAGCTCCATCGTTCCAAGCCCCTCACAGGGCATACTTGGAGACTAAAGGAATCACACTTGGTATAGCAATGTACAGTGGCACTTCCTGTTTTTTTTCCCTCTTGCTGGAGCTGTCCGCTTATCATGTGAAAACAAGCACTAATCATCCAGACTTTTCCAGCCATTCATTCAGTGATACTGAGTTTTACTGCCGTGCATTGTCACACAGACTTCTACTACCATGCATCTAGACAGACTGAGTTCTACTGCCATGCATTCAGTCACACAGAGTTATACTGCCGTACAGTGGCGTAGCGTGGCTTCTCAGCACCCAGGGCAAGGCAAGAATTGCGCCCCCCTAATCCATCAGCACTGACTGAGTCTCTTCCACCAGTACAGTAGGAATTGGCAAATTTGCTTTGAATCTAAGAGACAGCTCAATAACTTAGGAGACAGGTTTTTGTTTTAAAACAAACAAAGCTTTATTTTAACAACAAAAATATATACTATATATATATATATATATATATATATATATAGAATTCTAAACTCTACATTCATCCTTAAAAATTAGGACTCAATATGGTTGCAGGCAGCCATTACTTTATTATATACATTAAGTAAGTACATTATATAACTTAACAATTACATTTTTTATGGTTTAATATTTAAACATGGGATTTCATTTTTAAAATACATCTGAGCCAGCATGCCAGAGTGTGAGAGTGATCTATGCTGCTTTAAAGTGAAAGCCAGTTATTATTTTTTTAAAATTCATTTTTAACCTGGGAAAAAACATACAAGATGTAGATCATCTACATCTTGTATGTTTTATTTTACCCAGGTTAAAAATGAATTTGAAATAAAATAACCAGCTTTCACTTTAAAGCAGCATAGATCACTCTCACACTCTGGCATGCTGGCTGGCTCAGACTCTGGTTCCTTTGGAAGTTGGAATTTGGCTGTCTGGCTCAGAGTGACTCTGGGTCCTTTGGAACTTGGCTGGCTGGCTAGCCCTGCAACGTCACCTGGGTAACGGTAGAGGCTAAGCTGCATTTTGCGTGCGTTGCCATTTCCAAAGCCCTATTCCCCAGGGCCCAGGCAAAAACAGGGGCTATAATAATTTAATTATAATTCTGGCTGGCAGTGGCACTGGTGGTCTGGTTCTGATACGGACCCGGTGATGAGTTTGGTAATTTCTGTAGACACTACTTACCTTATCATTGCGGACGCAGCGTGCTAGTCAGTCTGACTCCACTCTGGCTCTGCTGCTCTGACTTCTTCCTCCCTCCTGACATGTGCGCTGGGAGTGGGAGTGGACCGTGCTAACTAGTAGCGTAAACACTAGTCTAGCAGCAGGTAACGGTCGGATAGGATTACACTCATAAAATTATGATAATTAAATCATTACACAGCACGTCTTGACTTTAGAGTAGTAGACAGTTCACTTGAGAGACAGAACGGCTGGGCGCAGGCGCCTGTCAGATTTTTTAGCCTCCCTGTAGCGCCGCTGGGAATGGGACTGTGACTGTCTACTGTCTTGAGATGGTGGGGACTGGGGAGGCTGGGAGCCAAGCATTTTGCGCCCCTCAGAATTTTGCGCCCGGGGCAACCGCCCCTGTGGCCCCCCCCCACGCTACGCCACTGCTGCCGTACATTCAGTCACACAGAGTTCTACTGCCATGCATTCAGTCACACTGAGTTCTACTGCTGTGCATTCAGTCACACAGAGTTCTACTGCTGTGCATTCAGTCACACAGAGTTCTACTGCTGTGTATTCAGTCACACAGAGTTCTACTGCTGTGTATTCAGTCACACAGAGTTCTACTGCTGTGTATTCAGTCATACATAGTTCTACTGCTGTGTATTCAGTCATACAGAGTTCTACTGCCGTGCATTCAGTCAAACAGAGTTCTACTGCTGTGCATTCAGTCATACAGAGTTCTACTGCTGTGCATTCAGTCAAACAGAGTTCTACTGCTGTGCATTCAGTCATACAGAGTTCTACTGCTGTGTATTCAGTCACACAGAGTTCTACTGCTGTGTATTCAGTCACACAGAGTTCTACTGCTGTGTATTCAGTCACACAGAGTTCTACTGCTGTGCATTCAGTCATACAGAGTTCTACTGCTGTGTATTCAGTCACACAGAGTTCTACTGCTGTGTATTCAGTCATACAGAGTTCTACTGCTGTGCATTAAGTCAAACTGAGTTCTACTGCTGTGTATTCAGTCACACAGAGTTCTACTGCCATGCATTCAGTCAAACTGAGTTCTTCTGCCATGCATTCAATCACACAGAGTTCTACTGCTGTCCATTCAGTCACACAGAGTTCTACTGCAGTGCATTCAGTCACACAGAGTTCTATTGCCGTGCATTCAGTCAAACTGAGTTCTACTGCCATGCATTCAATCACACAGATTTCTACTGCTGTCCATTCAGTCACACAGAGTTCTACTGCAGTGCATTTAGTCACACAGACTTCTACTGCTGTGCATTTAGTCACACAGACTTCTACTGCTGTGCATTCAGTCACACAGAGTTCTACTGCTGTGTATTCAGTCACACAGAGTTCTACTGCTGTGTATTCAGTCACACAGAGTTCTACTGCTGTGTATTCAGTCACACAGAGTTCTACTGCTGTGTATTCAGTCATACATAGTTATACTGCTGTGTATTCAGTCATACAGAGTTCTACTGCCGTGCATTCAGTCAAACAGAGTTCTACTGCTGTGCATTCAGTCATACAGAGTTCTACTGCTGTGTATTCAGTCATACAGAGTTCTACTGCTGTGTATTCAGTCACACAGAGTTCTACTGCTGTGTATTCAGTCATACAGAGTTCTACTGCTGTGTATTCAGTCACACAGAGTTCTACTGCTGTGTATTCAGTCACACAGAGTTCTACTGCTGTGCATTCAGTCATACAGAGTTCTACTGCTGTGTATTCAGTCACACAGAGTTCTTCTTCTGTGTATTCAGTCATACAGAGTTCTACTGCTGTGCATTATTTCAAAATGAGTTCTACTGCTGTGTATTCAGTCACACAGAGTTCTACTGCCGTGCATTCAGTCAAACTGAGTTCTTCTGCCATGCATTCAATCACACAGATTTCTACTGCTGTCCATTCAGTCACACAGAGTTCTACTGCAGTGCATTCAGTCACACAGAGTTCTACTGCCGTGCATTCAGTCAAACTGAGTTCTACTGCCATGCATTCAATCACACAGATTTCTACTGCTGTCCATTCAGTCACACAGAGTTCTACTGCAGTGCATTTAGTCACACAGACTTCTACTGCTGTGCATTTAGTCACACAGACTTCTACTGCCATGCATCTATAGACAGACTGAGTTCTACTGCTGTGCATTTAGTCACACAGAGTTCTACTGCCATGCATCTATAGACAGACTGAGTTCTACTGCTGTGCATTTAGTCACACAGAGTTCTACTGCCATGCATCTATAGACAGACTGAGTTCTACTGCTGTGCATTTAGCCAAATATAGTTCTACTGCAATGCATTCAATCACACAGACTTCTACTGCTGTGGATTCAGTCACACAGAGTTCTACTGCCGTGCATCTATAGACAGAATGAGCCCTACTGCCATGCATTCAGTCACACAGAGTTTTACTGCCGTGCATTCAGACAGACTGAGTTCTACTGCCGTGCATTCAATCAAATAGAGTTCTACTGCTGTGCATTCAGTCATACAGAGTTTAACTGCCGTGCATCTATAGACAGAATGAGTCCTAGTGCCGTGCATTCATTCAGAGTTCTTCTGCCGTGCATCCAGGTAGACTGCTTTGCATCTATAGACAGACTGAGTTTTACTACTGTTCATTCAGTCAAATTGAGTTCTATTGCCATGCATACAGACAGACTGAATTCTACTGCCGCACATTCAGTGAAACTGAGTTCTACTGCTGTGCATCTAGTCAAACTGAGGTCAACTGTCATGCATTCAGCCAAACAGACTTCTACTGCCTTGTATTCAGTCACACAGAGTTCTACTGCAGCCCATTCAGTCACACAGAGTTCTACTGCAGCCCATTCAGTCACACATAGTTCTACTGCAGACCATTCCATCACACAGAGTTCTACTGCAGCCTATTCAGTCACACAGAGTTCTGCTTGAGACCATTCAGTCAAACAGAGTTCTACTGCAGTCCATTCAGTCATACAGAGTTCTACTGCAGTCCATTCAGTCACACAGAGTTCTACTGCAGCCCATTCAGTCACACATAGTTCTACTGCAGTCCATTCAGTCACAGAGTTCTACTGCTGTGTATTCAGTCACACAAGTTCTACTGCTGTGTATTCAGTCACACAGAGTTCTACTGCTGTGTATTCAGTCATACAGAGTTCTACTGCTGTGTATTCAGTCATACATAGTTATACTGCTGTGTATTCAGTCACACAGAGTTCTACTGCTGTGCATTCAGTCATACATAGTTATACTGCTGTGTATTCAGTCACACAGAGTTCTACTGCTGTGCATTCAGTCACACAGAGTTCTACTGCTGTGCATTCAGTCACACAGAGTTCTACTGCTGTGCATTCAGTCACACAGAGTTCTACTGCTGTGCATTCAGTCACACAGACCTATACTGCTGTGCATTCAGTCACACAGACTTCTACTGCTGTGCATTCAGTCAAACTGAGTTATACTACCGTGCATTAAGTCACACACAGTTCTACTGCCGTGCATTAAGTCAAACTGAGTTCTACTGCTGTGCATTCAGTCACACAGAGTTCTACTGCCATGTATTCAGTCAAACTGAGTTCTACTGCTGTGCATTCAGTCACACAGAGTTCTACTGCCATGCATTCAGTCAAACATAGTTCTACTGCCGTGCATTCAGTCACACAGAGTTCTTCTGCCGTGCATTAAGTCACACAGAGTTCTACTGCCGTGCATTCAGTCAAACTGAGTTCTACTGCCGTGCATTCAGTCACACATAGTTCTACTGCCGTGCATTCAGTCACACATAGTTCTACTGCCGTGCATTCAGTCACACAGAGTTCTACTGCCGTGCATTAAGTCACACAGAGTTCTACTGCTGTGCATTCAGTCACACAGAGTTCTACTGCCATGCATTCAGTCACACTGAGTTCTACTGCCGTGCATTCAGTCAAACTGAGTTATACTACCGTGCATTAAGTCACACATAGTTCTACTGCCGTGCATTCAGTCACACATAGTTCTACTGCCGTGCATTCAGTCAAACTGAGTTATACTACCGTGCATTAAGTCAAACAGAGTTCTACTGCCATGCATTCAGTCAAACTAAGTTCTACTGCTGTGCATTCAGTCACACAGAGTTCTACTGCCATGCATTCAGTCAAACAGAGTTCTACTGCCGTGCATTCAGTCACACAGAGTTCTACTGTCGTGCATTCAGTCACACAGACTTCTACTGCCTTGCATTCAGTCAAACTGAGTTCTACTGCCGTGCATTCAGTCACACATAGTTCTACTGCCGTGCATTCAGTCAAATAGAGTTCTACTGCTGTGCATTCAGTCATACAGAGTTTAACTGCCGTGCATCTATAGACAGAATGAGTCCTACTGCCGTGCATTCAGTCAGAGTTCTTCTGCCGTGCATCCAGGTAGACTGCTTTGCATCTATAGACAGACTGAGTTTTACTACTGTTCATTCAGTCAAATTGAGTTCTATTGCCATGCATACAGACAGACTGAATTCTACTGCCGCACATTCAGTGAAACTGAGTTCTACTGCTGTGCATCTAGTCAAACTGAGGTCAACTGTCATGCATTCAGCCAAACAGACTTCTACTGCCTTGTATTCAGTCACACAGAGTTCTACTGCAGCCCATTCAGTCACACAGAGTTCTACTGCAGCCCATTCAGTCACACATAGTTCTACTGCAGACCATTCCATCACACAGAGTTCTACTGCAGCCTATTCAGTCACACAGAGTTCTGCTTGAGACCATTCAGTCAAACAGAGTTCTACTGCAGTCCATTCAGTCATACAGAGTTCTACTGCAGTCCATTCAGTCACACAGAGTTCTACTGCAGCCCATTCAGTCACACATAGTTCTACTGCAGTCCATTCAGTCACAGAGTTCTACTGCTGTGTATTCAGTCAAACTGAGTTATACTACCGTGCATTAAGTCACACAGAGTTCTACTGTCATGCATTCAGTCAAACTGAGTTCTGCTGTGCATTCAGTCACACAGATTTCTACTGCCATGCATTCAGTCAAACAGAGTTCTACTGCCGTGCATTCAGTCACACAGAGTTCTACTGCAGTCCATTCAGTCACACAGAGTTCTACTGCAGCCCATTCAGTCACACATAGTTCTACTGCCGTGCATTCAGTCACACATAGTTCTACTGCCGTGCATTCAGTCACACAGAGTTATACTGCCGTGCATTAAGTCACACAGAGCTCTACTGCCGTGCATTCAGTCACACATAGTTCTACTGCCGTGCATTCAGTCACACATAGTTCTACTGCTGTGCATTCAGTCACACATAGTTCTAAAGCCTTGCATTCAGTCACACATAGTTCTACTGCCGTGCATTCAGTCACACATAGTTCTACTGCCGTGCATTCAGTCACACAGAGTTCTACTGCCGTGCATTAGATACTGAACACCATGTGTGCTCCAGTAAGCTCCATCGTTCCAAGCCCCACACAGGGCATACTTGGAGACTAAAGGAATCACACTTGGTATAGTAATGTACAGTGGCACTTCCTGTTTTTTTTCCCTCTTGCTGGAGCTGTCCGCTTATCATGTGACAACAAGCACTAATCATCCAGACTTTTACAGCCATTCATTCAGTGATACTGAGTTTTACTGTCGTGCATTGTCACACAGACTTCTACTACCATGCATCTAGACAGACTGAGTTCTACTGCCATGCATTCAGTCACACAGAGTTCTACTGCCATGCATTCAGTCACACAGAGTTCTACTGCCATGCATTCAGTCACACAGAGTTCTACTGCCGTGCATTCAGTCAAACTGAGTTCTACTGCCATGCATTCAGTCACACAGAGTTATACTGCCGAGCATTCAGTTACACAGAGTTCTACTGCCATGCATTCAGTCACACTGAGTTCTACTGCTGTGCATTCAGTCACACAGAGTTCTACTGCTGTGTATTCAGTCACACAGAGTTCTACTGCTGTGTATTCAGTCACACAGTGTTCTACTGCTGTGTATTCAGTCACACAGAGTTCTACTGCTGTGTATTCAGTCACACAGTGTTCTACTGCTGTGTATTCAGTCATACAGAGTTCTACTGCTGTGTATTCAGTCACACAGAGTTCTACTGTTGTGTATTCAGTCACACAGAGTTCTACTGTTGTGTATTCAGTCACACAGAGTTCTACTGCTGTGTATTCAGTCATACATAGTTCTACTGTTGTGTATTCAGTCACACAGAGTTCTACTGCTGTGTATTCAGTCACACAGAGTTCTACTGCTGTGTATTCAGTCACACAGAGTTCTACTGCCGTGCATTCAGTCAAACAGAGTTCTACTGCTGTTTATTCAGTCATACAGAGTTCTGCCATACATTCAGTCACACTGAGTTCTACTGCTGTGCATTCAGTCACACAGAGTTCTACTGCTGTGCATTCAGTCACACAGAGTTCTACTGCTGTGCATTCAGTCACACAGACTTCTACTGCTGTGCATTCAGTCACACAGACTTCTACTGCTGTGCATTCAGTCAAACTGAGTTATACTACCGTGCATTAAGTCAAACAGAGTTCTACTGCCATGCATTCAGTCAAACTGAGTTCTACTGCCGTGCATTCAGTCACACAGAGTTCTACTGCCATGCATTCAGTCAAACAGAGTTCTACTGCCGTGCATTCAGTCACACAGAGTTCTACTGCCGTGCATTAAGTCACACAGAGTTCTACTGCCGTGCATTCAGTCAAACTGAGTTCTACTGCCGTGCATTCAGTCACACATAGTTCTACTGCCATGCATTCAGTCACACATAGTTCTACTGCCGTGCATTCAGTCACACATAGTTCTACTGCCTTGCATTCAGTCACACATAGTTCTACTGCCGTGCATTCAGTCACACATAGTTCTACTGCCGTGCATTCAGTCACACAGAGTTCTACTGCCGTGCATTAAGTCACTCAGAGTTCTACTGCCGTGCATTCAGTCACACAGAGTTCTACTGCCGTGCATTAAGTCACACAGAGTTCTACTGCCGTGCATTCAGTCACACAGAGTTCTACTGCCCTGCATTCAGTCAAACTGAGTTCTACTGCCGTGCATTCAGTCACACAGAGTTCTACTGCCATGCATTCAGTCACACAGAGTTCTACTGCCATGCATTCAGTCACACAGAGTTCTACTGCTGTGCATTCAGTCACACAGAGTTCTACTGCCGTGCATTAAGTCACACTGAGTTCTACTGCCGTGCATTCAGTCACACATAGTTCTACTGCCATGCATTCAGTCACACATAGTTCTACTGCCGTGCATTCAGTCACACATAGTTCTACTGCCTTGCATTCAGTCACACATAGTTCTACTGCCGTGCATTCAGTCACACATAGTTCTACTGCCGTGCATTCAGTCACACAGAGTTCTACTGCCGTGCATTAAGTCACACAGAGTTCTACTGCCGTGCATTAAGTCACTCAGAGTTCTACTGCTGTGCATTCAGTCACACAGAGTTCTACTGCCGTGCATTAAGTCACACAGAGTTCTACTGCCGTGCATTCAGTCACACAGAGTTCTACTGCCCTGCATTCAGTCAAACTGAGTTCTACTGACATGCATTCAATCACACAGACTTCTACTGCTGTGCATTCAGTCATACAGAGTTCTACTGCCATGCATCTATAGACAGACTGAGTTCTACTGCTGTGCATTTAGTCACACAGAGTTTTACTGCCGTACATTCAGTCACACAGAGTTCTCCTGCCGTGCATCTATAGACAGACTGAGTTCTACTGCAGTGCATTTAGTCACACAGAGTTCTACTGTTGTGCATTTAGTCACACAGAGTTCTACTGCTGTGCATTTAGTCACACAGACATCTACTGCTGTGCATTTAGTCACACAGATTTCTACTGCTATGCATTCAGTCACACAGAGTTCTACTGCCATGCATCTATAGACAGACTGAGTTCTACTGCCGTGCATTCAGTCAAACTGAGTTCTACTGCCGTGCATTCAGTCACACATAGTTCTACTGCCGTGCATTCAGTCACACATAGTTCTACTGCCGTGCATTCAGTCACACATAGTTCTACTGCCGTGCATTCAGTCACACATAGTTCTACTGCCGTGCATTCAGTCACACAGAGTTCTACTGCCATGCATTAAGTCACACAGAGTTCTACTGCTGTGCATTCAGTCACACAGAGTTCTACTGCCATGCATTCAGTCACACTGAGTTCTACTGCTGTGCATTCAGTCAAACTGAGTTATACTACCGTGCATTAAGTCACACATAGTTCTACTGCCGTGCATTCAGTCACACATAGTTCTACTGCCGTGCATTCAGTCAAACTGAGTTATACTACCGTGCATTAAATCACACAGAGATCTACTGCCATGCATTCAGTCAAACTGAGTTCTACTGCTGTGCATTCAGTCACACAGAGATCTACTGCCATGCATTCAGTCAAACAGAGTTCTACTGCCGTGCATTCAGTCAAACAGAGTTCTACTGCCGTGCATTAAGTCACACAGTGTTCTACTGCCGTGCATTCAGTCAAACTGAGTTCTACTGCCATGCATTAGTCACACATAGTTCTACTGCCATGCATTCAGTCACACATAGTTCTACTGCTGTGCATTCAGTCACACATAGTTCTACTGCCTTGCATTCAGTCACACATAGTTCTACTGCCGTGCATTCAGTCACACATAGTTCTACTGCCGTGCATTCAGTCACACAGAGTTCTACTGCCGTGCATTAAGTCACACAGAGTTCTACTGCCGTGCATTAAGTCACACAGAGTTCTACTGCCGTGCATTCAGTCACACAGAGTTCTACTGCCCTGCATTCAGTCAATCTGAGTTCTACTGACATGCATTCAATCACACAGACTTCTACTGCTGTGCATTCAGTCATACAGAGTTCTACTGCCATGCATCTATAGACAGACTGAGTTCTACTGCTGTGCATTTAGTCACACAGAGTTTTACTGCCGTACATTCAGTCACACAGAGTTCTCCTGCCGTGCATCTATAGACAGACTGAGTTCTACTGCAGTGCATTTAGTCACACAGAGTTCTACTGTTGTGCATTTAGTCACACAGAGTTCTACTGCTGTGCATTTAGTCACACAGACTTCTACTGCTGTGCATTTAGTCACACAGATTTCTACTGCTATGCATTCAGTCACACAGAGTTCTACTGCCATGCATCTATAGACAGACTGAGTTCTACTGCCGTGCATTCAGTCAAACTGAGTTCTACTGCCGTGCATTCAGTCACACATAGTTCTACTGCCGTGCATTCAGTCACACATAGTTCTACTGCTGTGCATTCAGTCACACATAGTTCTACTGCCGTGCATTCAGTCACACATAGTTCTACTGCCGTGCATTCAGTCACACAGAGTTCTACTGCCATGCATTAAGTCACACAGAGTTCTACTGCTGTGCATTCAGTCACACAGAGTTCTACTGCCGTGCATTCAGTCAAACTGAGTTATACTACCGTGCATTAAGTCACACATAGTTCTACTGCCGTGCATTCAGTCACACATAGTTCTACTGCCGTGCATTCAGTCAAACTGAGTTATACTACCGTGCATTAAGTCACACAGAGATCTACTGCCATGCATTCAGTCAAACTGAGTTGCCATGCATACATACAGACTGAATTCTACTGCCGCACATTCAGTGAAACTAAGCTCTACTGCTGTGCATCTAGTCAAACTGAGGTCAACTGTCATGCATTCAGCCAAACAGACTTCTACTGCCTTGTATTCAGTCACACAGAGTTCTACTGCAGCCCATTCAGTCACACAGAGTTCTACTGCAGTCCATTCAGTCACACATAGTTCTACTGCAGACCATTCCATCACACAGAGTTCTACTGCAGCCTATTCAGTCACACAGAGTTCTGCTTCAGACCATTCAGTCAAACAGAGTTCTACTGCAGTCCATTCAGTCATACAGAGTTCTACTGCAGTCCATTCAGTCACACAGAGTTCTACTGCAGCCCATTCAGTCACAGAGTTCTACTGCTGTGTATTCAGTCATACAGAGTTCTACTGCTGTGTATTCAGTCATACAGAGTTCTACTGCTGTGTATTCAGTCACACAGAGTTCTACTGCTGTGTATTCAGTCATACAGAGTTCTACTGCTGTGTATTCAGTCATACATAGTTCTACTGCTGTGCATTCAGTCAAACAGAGTTCTACTGCTGCACATTCAGTCACACAGAGTTCTACTGCCATGCATTCAGTCACACTGAGTTCTACTGCTGCACATTCAGTCACACAGAGTTCTACTGCCATGCATTCAGTCACACAGAGTTCTACTGCTGTGCATTCAGTCACACAGAGTTCTACTGCTGTGCATTCAGTCACACAGAGTTCTACTGCTGTGCATTCAGTCACACAGACTTATACTGCTGTGCATTCAGTCACACAGACTTCTACTGCTGTGCATTCAGTCAAACTGAGTTATACTACCGTGCATTAAGTCACACAGAGTTCTACTGCCGTGCATTCAGTCACACAGAGTTCTACTGCTGTGCATTCAGTCACACAGAGTTCTACTGCTGTGCATTCAGTCACACAGACTTCTACTGCTGTGCATTCAGTCACACAGACTTCTACTGCTGTGCATTCAGTCAAACTGAGTTATACTACCGTGCATTAAGTCAAACAGAGTTCTACTGCCATGCATTCAGTCAAACTGAGTTCTACTGCCGTGCATTCAGTCACACAGAGTTCTACTGCCATGCATTCAGTCAAACAGAGTTCTACTGCCGTGCATTCAGTCACACAGAGTTCTACTGCCGTGCATTAAGTCACACAGAGTTCTACTGCCGTGCATTCAGTCAAACTGAGTTCTACTGCCGTGCATTCAGTCACACATAGTTCTACTGCCATGCATTCAGTCACACATAGTTCTACTGCCGTGCATTCAGTCACACATAGTTCTACTGCCTTGCATTCAGTCACACATAGTTCTACTGCCGTGCATTCAGTCACACATAGTTCTACTGCCGTGCATTCAGTCACACAGAGTTCTACTGCCGTGCATTAAGTCACTCAGAGTTCTACTGCCGTGCATTCAGTCACACAGAGTTCTACTGCCGTGCATTAAGTCACACAGAGTTCTACTGCCGTGCATTCAGTCACACAGAGTTCTACTGCCCTGCATTCAGTCAAACTGAGTTCTACTGCCGTGCATTCAGTCACACAGAGTTCTACTGCCATGCATTCAGTCACACAGAGTTCTACTGCCATGCATTCAGTCACTCAGAGTTCTACTGCTGTGCATTCAGTCACACAGAGTTCTACTGCCGTGCATTAAGTCACACAGAGTTCTACTGCCGTGCATTCAGTCACACAGAGTTCTACTGCCCTGCATTCAGTCAAACTGAGTTCTACTGACATGCATTCAATCACACAGACTTCTACTGCTGTGCATTCAGTCATACAGAGTTCTACTGCCATGCATCTATAGACAGACTGAGTTCTACTGCTGTGCATTTAGTCACACAGAGTTTTACTGCCGTACATTCAGTCACACAGAGTTCTCCTGCCGTGCATCTATAGACAGACTGAGTTCTACTGCAGTGCATTTAGTCACACAGAGTTCTACTGTTGTGCATTTAGTCACACAGAGTTCTACTGCTGTGCATTTAGTCACACAGACTTCTACTGCTGTGCATTTAGTCACACAGATTTCTACTGCTATGCATTCAGTCACACAGAGTTCTACTGCCATGCATCTATAGACAGACTGAGTTCTACTGCCGTGCATTCAGTCAAACTGAGTTCTACTGCCGTGCATTCAGTCACACATAGTTCTACTGCCGTGCATTCAGTCACACATAGTTCTACTGCTGTGCATTCAGTCACACATAGTTCTACTGCCGTGCATTCAGTCACACATAGTTCTACTGCCGTGCATTCAGTCACACAGAGTTCTACTGCCATGCATTAAGTCACACAGAGTTCTACTGCTGTGCATTCAGTCACACAGAGTTCTACTGCCGTGCATTCAGTCAAACTGAGTTATACTACCGTGCATTAAGTCACACAAAGTTCTACTGCCGTGCATTCAGTCACACATAGTTCTACTGCCGTGCATTCAGTCAAACTGAGTTATACTACCGTGCATTAAGTCACACAGAGATCTACTGCCATGCATTCAGTCAAACTGAGTTGCCATGCATACATACAGACTGAATTCTACTGCCGCACATTCAGTGAAACTAAGCTCTACTGCTGTGCATCTAGTCAAACTGAGGTCAACTGTCATGCATTCAGCCAAACAGACTTCTACTGCCTTGTATTCAGTCACACAGAGTTCTACTGCAGCCCATTCAGTCACACAGAGTTCTACTGCAGTCCATTCAGTCACACATAGTTCTACTGCAGACCATTCCATCACACAGAGTTCTACTGCAGCCTATTCAGTCACACAGAGTTCTGCTTCAGACCATTCAGTCAAACAGAGTTCTACTGCAGTCCATTCAGTCATACAGAGTTCTACTGCAGTCCATTCAGTCACACAGAGTTCTACTGCAGCCCATTCAGTCACAGAGTTCTACTGCTGTGTATTCAGTCATACAGAGTTCTACTGCTGTGTATTCAGTCATACAGAGTTCTACTGCTGTGTATTCAGTCACACAGAGTTCTACTGCTGTGTATTCAGTCATACAGAGTTCTACTGCTGTGTATTCAGTCATACATAGTTCTACTGCTGTGCATTCAGTCAAACAGAGTTCTACTGCTGCACATTCAGTCACACAGAGTTCTACTGCCATGCATTCAGTCACACTGAGTTCTACTGCTGCACATTCAGTCACACAGAGTTCTACTGCCATGCATTCAGTCACACAGAGTTCTACTGCTGTGCATTCAGTCACACAGAGTTCTACTGCTGTGCATTCAGTCACACAGAGTTCTACTGCTGTGCATTCAGTCACACAGACTTATACTGCTGTGCATTCAGTCACACAGACTTCTACTGCTGTGCATTCAGTCAAACTGAGTTATACTACCGTGCATTAAGTCACACAGAGTTCTACTGCCGTGCATTCAGTCACACAGAGTTCTACTGCTGTGCATTCAGTCACACAGAGTTCTACTGCTGTGCATTCAGTCACACAGACTTCTACTGCTGTGCATTCAGTCACACAGACTTCTACTGCTGTGCATTCAGTCAAACTGAGTTATACTACCGTGCATTAAGTCAAACAGAGTTCTACTGCCATGCATTCAGTCAAACTGAGTTCTACTGCCGTGCATTCAGTCACACAGAGTTCTACTGCCATGCATTCAGTCAAACAGAGTTCTACTGCCGTGCATTCAGTCACACAGAGTTCTACTGCCGTGCATTAAGTCACACAGAGTTCTACTGCCGTGCATTCAGTCAAACTGAGTTCTACTGCCGTGCATTCAGTCACACATAGTTCTACTGCCATGCATTCAGTCACACATAGTTCTACTGCCGTGCATTCAGTCACACATAGTTCTACTGCCTTGCATTCAGTCACACATAGTTCTACTGCCGTGCATTCAGTCACACATAGTTCTACTGCCGTGCATTCAGTCACACAGAGTTCTACTGCCGTGCATTCAGTCACACAGAGTTCTACTGCCGTGCATTCAGTCACACAGAGTTCTACTGCCGTGCATTAAGTCACACAGAGTTCTACTGCCGTGCATTCAGTCACACAGAGTTCTACTGCCCTGCATTCAGTCAAACTGAGTTCTACTGCCGTGCATTCAGTCACACAGAGTTCTACTGCCATGCATTCAGTCACACAGAGTTCTACTGCCATGCATTCAGTCACACAGAGTTCTACTGCTGTGCATTCAGTCACACAGAGTTCTACTGCCGTGCATTAAGTCACACTGAGTTCTACTGCCGTGCATTCAGTCACACATAGTTCTACTGCCATGCATTCAGTCACACATAGTTCTACTGCCGTGCATTCAGTCACACATAGTTCTACTGCCTTGCATTCAGTCACACATAGTTCTACTGCCGTGCATTCAGTCACACATAGTTCTACTGCCGTGCATTCAGTCACACAGAGTTCTACTGCCGTGCATTAAGTCACACAGAGTTCTACTGCCGTGCATTAAGTCACTCAGAGTTCTACTGCTGTGCATTCAGTCACACAGAGTTCTACTGCCGTGCATTAAGTCACACAGAGTTCTACTGCCGTGCATTCAGTCACACAGAGTTCTACTGCCCTGCATTCAGTCAAACTGAGTTCTACTGACATGCATTCAATCACACAGACTTCTACTGCTGTGCATTCAGTCATACAGAGTTCTACTGCCATGCATCTATAGACAGACTGAGTTCTACTGCTGTGCATTTAGTCACACAGAGTTTTACTGCCGTACATTCAGTCACACAGAGTTCTCCTGCCGTGCATCTATAGACAGACTGAGTTCTACTGCAGTGCATTTAGTCACACAGAGTTCTACTGTTGTGCATTTAGTCACACAGAGTTCTACTGCTGTGCATTTAGTCACACAGACATCTACTGCTGTGCATTTAGTCACACAGATTTCTACTGCTATGCATTCAGTCACACAGAGTTCTACTGCCATGCATCTATAGACAGACTGAGTTCTACTGCCGTGCATTCAGTCAAACTGAGTTCTACTGCCGTGCATTCAGTCACACATAGTTCTACTGCCGTGCATTCAGTCACACATAGTTCTACTGCCGTGCATTCAGTCACACATAGTTCTACTGCCGTGCATTCAGTCACACATAGTTCTACTGCCGTGCATTCAGTCACACAGAGTTCTACTGCCATGCATTAAGTCACACAGAGTTCTACTGCTGTGCATTCAGTCACACAGAGTTCTACTGCCATGCATTCAGTCACACTGAGTTCTACTGCTGTGCATTCAGTCAAACTGAGTTATACTACCGTGCATTAAGTCACACATAGTTCTACTGCCGTGCATTCAGTCACACATAGTTCTACTGCCGTGCATTCAGTCAAACTGAGTTATACTACCGTGCATTAAATCACACAGAGATCTACTGCCATGCATTCAGTCAAACTGAGTTCTACTGCTGTGCATTCAGTCACACAGAGATCTACTGCCATGCATTCAGTCAAACAGAGTTCTACTGCCGTGCATTCAGTCAAACAGAGTTCTACTGCCGTGCATTAAGTCACACAGTGTTCTACTGCCGTGCATTCAGTCAAACTGAGTTCTACTGCCATGCATTAGTCACACATAGTTCTACTGCCATGCATTCAGTCACACATAGTTCTACTGCTGTGCATTCAGTCACACATAGTTCTACTGCCTTGCATTCAGTCACACATAGTTCTACTGCCGTGCATTCAGTCACACATAGTTCTACTGCCGTGCATTCAGTCACACATAGTTCTACTGCCGTGCATTAAGTCACACAGAGTTCTACTGCCGTGCATTAAGTCACACAGAGTTCTACTGCCGTGCATTCAGTCACACAGAGTTCTACTGCCCTGCATTCAGTCAATCTGAGTTCTACTGACATGCATTCAATCACACAGACTTCTACTGCTGTGCATTCAGTCATACAGAGTTCTACTGCCATGCATCTATAGACAGACTGAGTTCTACTGCTGTGCATTTAGTCACACAGAGTTTTACTGCCGTACATTCAGTCACACAGAGTTCTCCTGCCGTGCATCTATAGACAGACTGAGTTCTACTGCAGTGCATTTAGTCACACAGAGTTCTACTGTTGTGCATTTAGTCACACAGAGTTCTACTGCTGTGCATTTAGTCACACAGACTTCTACTGCTGTGCATTTAGTCACACAGATTTCTACTGCTATGCATTCAGTCACACAGAGTTCTACTGCCATGCATCTATAGACAGACTGAGTTCTACTGCCGTGCATTCAGTCAAACTGAGTTCTACTGCCGTGCATTCAGTCACACATAGTTCTACTGCCGTGCATTCAGTCACACATAGTTCTACTGCTGTGCATTCAGTCACACATAGTTCTACTGCCGTGCATTCAGTCACACATAGTTCTACTGCCGTGCATTCAGTCACACAGAGTTCTACTGCCATGCATTAAGTCACACAGAGTTCTACTGCTGTGCATTCAGTCACACAGAGTTCTACTGCCGTGCATTCAGTCAAACTGAGTTATACTACCGTGCATTAAGTCACACAAAGTTCTACTGCCGTGCATTCAGTCACACATAGTTCTACTGCCGTGCATTCAGTCAAACTGAGTTATACTACCGTGCATTAAGTCACACAGAGATCTACTGCCATGCATTCAGTCAAACTGAGTTGCCATGCATACATACAGACTGAATTCTACTGCCGCACATTCAGTGAAACTAAGCTCTACTGCTGTGCATCTAGTCAAACTGAGGTCAACTGTCATGCATTCAGCCAAACAGACTTCTACTGCCTTGTATTCAGTCACACAGAGTTCTACTGCAGCCCATTCAGTCACACAGAGTTCTACTGCAGTCCATTCAGTCACACATAGTTCTACTGCAGACCATTCCATCACACAGAGTTCTACTGCAGCCTATTCAGTCACACAGAGTTCTGCTTCAGACCATTCAGTCAAACAGAGTTCTACTGCAGTCCATTCAGTCATACAGAGTTCTACTGCAGTCCATTCAGTCACACAGAGTTCTACTGCAGCCCATTCAGTCACAGAGTTCTACTGCTGTGTATTCAGTCATACAGAGTTCTACTGCTGTGTATTCAGTCATACAGAGTTCTACTGCTGTGTATTCAGTCACACAGAGTTCTACTGCTGTGTATTCAGTCATACAGAGTTCTACTGCTGTGTATTCAGTCATACATAGTTCTACTGCTGTGCATTCAGTCAAACAGAGTTCTACTGCTGCACATTCAGTCACACAGAGTTCTACTGCCATGCATTCAGTCACACTGAGTTCTACTGCTGCACATTCAGTCACACAGAGTTCTACTGCCATGCATTCAGTCACACAGAGTTCTACTGCTGTGCATTCAGTCACACAGAGTTCTACTGCTGTGCATTCAGTCACACAGAGTTCTACTGCTGTGCATTCAGTCACACAGACTTATACTGCTGTGCATTCAGTCACACAGACTTCTACTGCTGTGCATTCAGTCAAACTGAGTTATACTACCGTGCATTAAGTCACACAGAGTTCTACTGCCGTGCATTCAGTCAAACTGAGTTCTACTGCCGTGCATTCAGTCACACATAGTTCTACTGCCATGCATTCAGTCACACATAGTTCTACTGCCGTGCATTCATTCACACATAGTTCTACTGCCTTGCATTCAGTCACACATAGTTCTACTGCCGTGCATTCAGTCACACATAGTTCTACTGCCGTGCATTCAGTCACACAGAGTTCTACTGCCGTGCATTCAGTCACACAGAGTTCTACTGCCGTGCATTAAGTCACACAGAGTTCTACTGCTGTGCATTCAGTCACACAGAGTTCTACTGCCGCGCATTCAGTCACACAGAGTTCTACTGCCGTGCATTCAGTCAAACTGAGTTCTACTGACATGCATTCAATCACACAGACTTCTACTGCTGTGCATTCAGTCATACAGAGTTCTACTGCCATGCATCTATAGACAGACTGAGTTCTACTGCTGTGCATTTAGTCACACAGAGTTCTACTGTTGTGCATTTAGTCACACAGAGTTCTACTGCTGTGCATTTAGTCACACAGACTTCTACTGCTGTGCATTTAGTCACACAGACTTCTACTGCTATGCATTCAGTCACACAGAGTTCTACTGCCATGCATCTATAGACAGACTGAGTTCTACTGCCGTGCATTCAGTCACACTGAGTTCTACTGCCGTGCATTCAGTCACACATAGTTCTACTGCCGTGCATTCAGTCACACATAGTTCTACTGCTGTGCATTCAGTCACACATAGTTCTACTGCCGTGCATTCAGTCACACATAGTTCTACTGCCGTGCATTCAGTCACACAGAGTTCTACTGCCATGCATTAAGTCACACAGAGTTCTACTGCTGTGCATTCAGTCACACAGAGTTCTACTGCCATGCATTCAGTCACACTGAGTTCTACTGCCGTGCATTCAGTCAAACTGAGTTATACTACCGTGCATTAAGTCACACATAGTTCTACTGCCGTGCATTCAGTCACACATAGTTCTACTGCCGTGCATTCAGTCAAACTGAGTTATACTACCGTGCATTAAGTCACACAGAGTTCTACTGCCATGCATTCAGTCAAACTGAGTTCTACTGCCGTGCATTCAGTCACACAGAGTTCTACTGCCGTGCATTCAGTCACACAGAGTTCTACTGCCGTGCATTCAGTCAAACTGAGTTCTACTGCCATGCATTCAGTCACACATAGTTCTACTGCCATGCATTCAGTCACACATAGTTCTACTGCTGTGCATTCAGTCACACATAGTTCTACTGCCATGCATTCAGTCACACATAGTTCTACTGCTGTGCATTCAGTCACACAGAGTTCTACTGCCCTGCATTAGATACTGAACACCATGTGTGCTCCAGTAAGCTCCATCGTTCCAAGCCCCTCACAGGGCATACTTGGAGACTAAAGGAATCACACTTGGTATAGCAATGTACAGTGGAACTTCCTGTTTTTTTTCCCTCTTGCTGGAGCTGTCCGCTTATCATGTGAAAACAAGCACTAATCATCCAGACTTTTACAGCCATTCATTCAGTGATACTGAGTTTTACTGCCGTGCATTGTCACACAGACTTCTACTACCATGCATCTAGACAGACTGAGTTCTACTGCCATGCATTCAGTCACACAGAGTTATACTGCCATGCATTCAGTCACACAGAGTTATACTGCCGTACATTCAGTCACACAGAGTTCTACTGCCATGCATTCAGTCACACTGAGTTCTACTGCTGTGCATTCAGTCACACAGAGTTCTACTGCTGTGTATTCAGTCACACAGAGTTCTACTGCTGTGTATTCAGTCACACAGAGTTCTACTGCTGTGTATTCAGTCACACCGAGTTCTACTGCTGTGTATTCAGTCACACAGAGTTCTACTGCTGTGTATTCAGTCATACAGAGTTCTACTGCCGTGCATTCAGTCAAACAGAGTTCTACTGCTGTGCATTCAGTCATACAGAGTTCTACTGCTGTGTATTCAGTCATACAGAGTTCTACTGCTGTGTATTCAGTCACACAGAGTTCTACTGCTGTGTATTCAGTCACACAGAGTTCTACTGCTGTGCATTCAGTCATACAGAGTTCTACTGCTGTGTATTCAGTCACACAGAGTTCTACTGCCGTGCATTCAGTCAAACTGAGTTCTTCTGCCATGCATTCAATCACACAGATTTGTACTGCTGTCCATTCAGTCACACAGAGTTCTACTGCAGTGCATTCAGTCACACAGAGTTCTATTGCCGTGCATTCAGTCAAACTGAGTTCTACTGCCATGCATTCAATCACACAGATTTCTACTGCTGTCCATTCAGTCACACAGAGTTCTACTGCAGTGCATTTAGTCACACAGACTTCTACTGCTGTGCATTTAGTCACACAGACTTCTACTGCTGTGCATTCAGTCACACAGAGTTCTACTGCTGTGTATTCAGTCACACAGAGTTCTACTGCTGTGTATTCAGTCACACAGAGTTCTACTGCTGTGTATTCAGTCACACAGAGTTCTACTGCTGTGTATTCAGTCATACATAGTTATACTGCTGTGTATTCAGTCATACAGAGTTCTACTGCCGTGCATTCAGTCAAACAGAGTTCTACTGCTGTGCATTCAGTCATACAGAGTTCTACTGCTGTGTATTCAGTCATACAGAGTTCTACTGCTGTGTATTCAGTCATACAGAGTTCTACTGCTGTGTATTCAGTCACACAGAGTTCTACTGCTGTGTATTCAGTCACACAGAGTTCTACTGCTGTGCATTCAGTCATACAGAGTTCTACTGCTGTGTATTCAGTCACCCAGAGTTCTTCTGCTGTGTATTCAGTCATACAGAGTTCTACTGCTGTGTATTCAGTCACACAGAGTTCTACTGCCGTGCATTCAGTCAAACTGAGTTCTTCTGCCATGCATTCAATCACACAGATTTCTACTGCTGTCCATTCAGTCACACAGAGTTCTACTGCAGTGCATTCAGTCACACAGAGTTCTACTGCCGTGCATTCAGTCAAACTGAGTTCTACTGCCATGCATTCAATCACACAGATTTCTACTGCTGTCCATTCAGTCACACAGAGTTCTACTGCAGTGCATTTAGTCACACAGACTTCTACTGCTGTGCATTTAGTCACACAGACTTCTACTGCTATGCATTCAGTCACACAGAGTTCTACTGCCATGCATCTATAGACAGACTGAGTTCTACTGCTGTGCATTTAGTCACACAGAGTTCTACTGCCATGCATCTATAGACAGACTGAGTTCTACTGCTGTGCATTTAGCCAAATATAGTTCTACTGCAATGCATTCAATCACACAGACTTCTACTGCTGTGGATTCAGTCACACAGAGTTCTACTGCCGTGCATCTATAGACAGAATGAGCCCTACTGCCATGCATTCAGTCACACAGAGTTCTACTGCCATGCATTCAGTCAAACTGAGTTCTACTGCCGTGCATTCAGTCACACAGAGTTCTACTGCCGTGCATTCAGTCACACAGAGTTCTACTGCCGTGCATTCAGTCAAACTGAGTTCTACTGCCATGCATTCAGTCACACATAGTTCTACTGCCATGCATTCAGTCACACATAGTTCTACTGCTGTGCATTCAGTCACACATAGTTCTACTGCCTTGCATTCAGTCACACATAGTTCTACTGCCATGCATTCAGTCACACATAGTTCTACTGCTGTGCATTCAGTCACACAGAGTTCTACTGCCCTGCATTAGATACTGAACACCATGTGTGCTCCAGTAAGCTCCATCGTTCCAAGCCCCTCACAGGGCATACTTGGAGACTAAAGGAATCACACTTGGTATAGCAATGTACAGTGGAACTTCCTGTTTTTTTTCCCTCTTGCTGGAGCTGTCCGCTTATCATGTGAAAACAAGCACTAATCATCCAGACTTTTACAGCCATTCATTCAGTGATACTGAGTTTTACTGCCGTGCATTGTCACACAGACTTCTACTACCATGCATCTAGACAGACTGAGTTCTACTGCCATGCATTCAGTCACACAGAGTTATACTGCCATGCATTCAGTCACACAGAGTTATACTGCCGTACATTCAGTCACACAGAGTTCTACTGCCATGCATTCAGTCACACTGAGTTCTACTGCTGTGCATTCAGTCACACAGAGTTCTACTGCTGTGTATTCAGTCACACAGAGTTCTACTGCTGTGCATTCAGTCATACAGAGTTCTACTGCTGTGTATTCAGTCACACAGAGTTCTACTGCTGTGTATTCAGTCACACAGAGTTCTACTGCTGTGTATTCAGTCACACAGAGTTCTACTGCTGTGCATTCAGTCATACAGAGTTCTACTGCTGTGTATTCAGTCACACAGAGTTCTACTGCCGTGCATTCAGTCAAACAGAGTTCTACTGCTGTGCATTCAGTCATACAGAGTTCTACTGCTGTGTATTCAGTCATACAGAGTTCTACTGCTGTGTATTCAGTCACACAGAGTTCTACTGCTGTGTATTCAGTCACACAGAGTTCTACTGCTGTGTATTCAGTCACACAGAGTTCTACTGCTGTGTATTCAGTCATACAGAGTTCTACTGCCGTGCATTCAGTCAAACAGAGTTCTACTGCTGTGCATTCAGTCATACAGAGTTCTACTGCTGTGTATTCAGTCATACAGAGTTCTACTGCTGTGTATTCAGTCACACAGAGTTCTACTGCTGTGTATTCAGTCACACAGAGTTCTACTGCTGTGCATTCAGTCATACAGAGTTCTACTGCTGTGTATTCAGTCACACAGAGTTCTACTGCTGTGTATTCAGTCATACAGAGTTCTACTGCTGTGCATTAAGTCAAACTGAGTTCTACTGCTGTGTATTCAGTCACACAGAGTTCTACTGCCGTGCATTCAGTCAAACTGAGTTCTTCTGCCATGCATTCAATCACACAGATTTCTACTGCTGTCCATTCAGTCACACAGAGTTCTACTGCAGTGCATTCAGTCACACAGAGTTCTATTGCCGTGCATTCAGTCAAACTGAGTTCTACTGCCATGCATTCAATCACACAGATTTCTACTGCTGTCCATTCAGTCACACAGAGTTCTACTGCAGTGCATTTAGTCACACAGACTTCTACTGCTGTGCATTTAGTCACACAGACTTCTACTGCTGTGCATTCAGTCACACAGAGTTCTACTGCTGTGTATTCAGTCACACAGAGTTCTACTGCTGTGTATTCAGTCACACAGAGTTCTACTGCTGTGTATTCAGTCACACAGAGTTCTACTGCTGTGTATTCAGTCATACATAGTTATACTGCTGTGTATTCAGTCATACAGAGTTCTACTGCCGTGCATTCAGTCAAACAGAGTTCTACTGCTGTGCATTCAGTCATACAGAGTTCTACTGCTGTGTATTCAGTCATACAGAGTTCTACTGCTGTGTATTCAGTCACACAGAGTTCTACTGCTGTGTATTCAGTCACACAGAGTTCTACTGCTGTGCATTCAGTCATACAGAGTTCTACTGCTGTGTATTCAGTCACACAGAGTTCTTCTGCTGTGTATTCAGTCATACAGAGTTCTACTGCTGTGCATTATTTCAAAATGAGTTCTACTGCTGTGTATTCAGTCACACAGAGTTCTACTGCCGTGCATTCAGTCAAACTGAGTTCTTCTGCCATGCATTCAATCACACAGATTTCTACTGCTGTCCATTCAGTCACACAGAGTTCTACTGCAGTGCATTCAGTCACACAGAGTTCTACTGCCGTGCATTCAGTCAAACTGAGTTCTACTGCCATGCATTCAATCACACAGATTTCTACTGCTGTCCATTCAGTCACACAGAGTTCTACTGCAGTGCATTTAGTCACACAGACTTCTACTGCTGTGCATTTAGTCACACAGACTTCTACTGCTATGCATTCAGTCACACAGCGTTCTACTGCCATGCATCTATAGACAGACTGAGTTCTACTGCTGTGCATTTAGTCACACAGAGTTCTACTGCCATGCATTCAGACAGACTGAGTTCTACTGCCGTGCATTCAGTCAAATAGAGTTCTACTGCTGTGCATTCAGTCATACAGAGTTTAACTGCCGTGCATCTATAGACAGAATGAGTCCTACTGCCGTGCATTCATTCAGAGTTCTTCTGCCGTGCATCCAGGTAGACTGCTTTGCATCTATAGACAGACTGAGTTTTACTACTGTTCATTCAGTCAAATTGAGTTCTATTGCCATGCATACAGACAGACTGAATTCTACTGCCGCACATTCAGTGAAACTGAGTTCTACTGCTGTGCATCTAGTCAAACTGAGGTCAACTGTCATGCATTCAGCCAAACAGACTTCTACTGCCTTGTATTCAGTCACACAGAGTTCTACTGCAGCCCATTCAGTCACACAGAGTTCTACTGCAGCCCATTCAGTCACACATAGTTCTACTGCAGACCATTCCATCACACAGAGTTCTACTGCAGCCTATTCAGTCACACAGAGTTCTGCTTGAGACCATTCAGTCAAACAGAGTTCTACTGCAGTCCATTCAGTCATACAGAGTTCTACTGCAGTCCATTCAGTCACACAGAGTTCTACTGCAGCCCATTCAGTCACACATAGTTCTACTGCAGTCCATTCAGTCACAGAGTTCTACTGCTGTGTATTCAGTCACACAGAGTTCTACTGCTGTGTATTCAGTCACACAGAGTTCTACTGCTGTGTATTCAGTCATACAGAGCTCTACTGCTGTGTATTCAGTCATACATAGTTATACTGCTGTGTATTCAGTCACACAGAGTTCTACTGCCATGCATTCAGTCACACTGAGTTCTACTGCTGTGCATTCAGTCACACAGAGTTCTACTGCTGCACATTCAGTCACACAGAGTTCTACTGCTGTGCATTCAGTCACACAGAGTTCTACTGCTGTGGATTCAGTCACACTGAGTTCTACTGCTGTGCATTCAGTCACACAGAGTTCTACTGCTGTGCATTCAGTCACACAGAGTTCTACTGCTGTGCATTCAGTCACACAGAGTTCTACTGCTGTGCATTCAGTCACACAGACCTATACTGCTGTGCATTCAGTCACACAGACTTCTACTGCTGTGCATTCAGTCAAACTGAGTTATACTACCGTGCATTAAGTCACACACAGTTCTACTGCCATGCATTAAGTCAAACTGAGTTCTACTGCTGTGCATTCAGTCACACAGAGTTCTACTGCCATGCATTCAGTCAAACTGAGTTCTACTGCTGTGCATTCAGTCACACAGAGTTCTACTGCCATGCATTCAGTCAAACATAGTTCTACTGCCGTGCATTCAGTCACACAGAGTTCTTCTGCCGTGCATTAAGTCAAACTGAGTTCTACTGCCGTGCATTCAGTCACACATAGTTCTACTGCCGTGCATTCAGTCACACATAGTTCTACTGCCGTGCATTCAGTCATACATAGTTCTACTGCCGTGCATTCAGTCACACATAGCTCTACTGCCGTGCATTCAGTCACACAGAGTTCTACTGCCGTGCATTAAGTCACACAGAGTTCTACTGCTGTGCATTCAGTCACACAGAGTTCTACTGCCATGCATTCAGTCACACTGAGTTCTACTGCCGTGCATTCAGTCAAACTGAGTTATACTACCGTGCATTAAGTCACACATAGTTCTACTGCCGTGCATTCAGTCACACATAGTTCTACTGCCGTGCATTCAGTCAAACTGAGTTATACTACCGTGCATTAAGTCAAACAGAGTTCTACTGCCATACATTCAGTCAAACTAAGTTCTACTGCTGTGCATTCAGTCACACAGAGTTCTACTGCCATGCATTCAGTCAAACAGAGTTCTACTGCCGTGCATTCAGTCACACAGAGTTCTACTGTCGTGCATTCAGTCACACAGAGTTCTACTGCCTTGCATTCAGTCAAACTGAGTTCTACTGCCGTGCATTCAGTCACACATAGTTCTACTGCCGTGCATTCAGTCAAATAGAGTTCTACTGCTGTGCATTCAGTCATACAGAGTTTAACTGCCGTGCATCTATAGACAGAATGAGTCCTACTGCCGTGCATTCAGTCAGAGTTCTTCTGCCGTGCATCCAGGTAGACTGCTTTGCATCTATAGACAGACTGAGTTTTACTACTGTTCATTCAGTCAAATTGAGTTCTATTGCCATGCATACAGACAGACTGAATTGAGGTTGAGCGCTTCTCTCTTTTAATGTATGCAAATTATGACACTTAGGGACATCTCCCTAAGTGTGATGCGGGAATCCAGACGTGGACCCGTTGCTCAGTGTGCCTAGAGGGATATGGCTGCACCTCACTGACGAGGCCCACAATAGGCCGAAACGTACGTCTGGGGTTTTGCTGTTTCTCTTGTTCAGAAAGGGATTGCCTGGTATTTCGGGGCTGGACTGTACTGTGAAGTCAGGATCAGACTGATATGCTACAGGAAAGTTCTTTTCTGTGAAAGGCACACATTGAGCAAAAAAAGGCTGCTTCTAGGGTGGTAACTAGCCATAGAACAAGCTATTATGCTATTGTTCGTTCCCAGGTTGAGCGCTTCTCTCTTTTAATGTATGCAAATTATGACACTTAGGGACATCTCCCTAAGTGTGATGCGGGAATCCAGACGTGGACCCGTTGCTCAGTGTGCCTAAAGGGATATGGCTGCACCTCACTGACGAGGCCCACAATAGGCCGAAACGTACGTCTGGGGTTTTGCTGTTTCTCTTGTTCAGAAAGGGATTGCCTGGTATTTCGGGGCTGGACTGTACTGTGAAGTCAGGATCAGACTGATATGCTACAGGAAAGTTCTTTTCTGTGAAAGGCACACATTGAGCAAAAAGTGGCTGCTTCTAGGGTGGTAACTAGCCATAGAACAAGCTATTATGCTATTGTTCGTTCCCAGGTTGAGCGCTTCTCTCTTTTAATGTATGCAAATTATGACACTTAGGGACATCTCCCTAAGTGTGATGCGGGAATCCAGACGTGGACCCGTTGCTCAGTGTGCCTAGAGGGATATGGCTGCACCTCACTGACGAGGCCCACAATAGGCCGAAACGTACGTCTGGGGTTTTGCTGTTTCTCTTGTTCAGAAAGGGATTGCCTGGTATTTCGGGGCTGGACTGTACTGTGAAGTCAGGATCAGACTGATATGCTACAGGAAAGTTCTTTTCTGTGAAAGGCACACATTGAGCAAAAAGAGGCTGCTTCTAGGGTGGTAACTAGCCATAGAACAAGCTATTATGCTATTGTTCGTTCCCAGGTTGAGCGCTTCTCTCTTTTAATGTATGCAAATTATGACACTTAGGGACATCTCCCTAAGTGTGATGCGGGAATCCAGACGTGGACCCGTTGCTCTGTGTGCCTAGAGGGATATGGCTGCACCTCACTGACGAGGCCCACAATAGGCCGAAACGTACGTCTGGGGTTTTGCTGTTTCTCTTGTTCAGAAAGGGATTGCCTGGTATTTCGGGGCTGGACTGTACTGTGAAGTCAGGATCAGACTGATATGCTACAGGAAAGTTCTTTTCTGTGAAAGGCACACATTGAGCAAAAAGAGGCTGCTTCTAGGGTGGTAACTAGCCATAGAACAAGCTATTATGCTATTGTTCGTTCCCAGGTTGAGCGCTTCTCTCTTTTAATCTACTGCCGCACATTCAGTGAAACTGAGTTCTACTGCTGTGCATCTAGTCAAACTGAGGTCAACTGTCATGCATTCAGCCAAACAGACTTCTACTGCCTTGTATTCAGTCACACAGAGTTCTACTGCAGCCCATTCAGTCACACAGAGTTCTACTGCAGCCCATTCAGTCACACATAGTTCTACTGCAGACCATTCCATCACACAGAGTTCTACTGCAGCCTATTCAGTCACACAGAGTTCTGCTTGAGACCATTCAGTCAAACAGAGTTCTACTGCAGTCCATTCAGTCATACAGAGTTCTACTGCAGTCCATTCAGTCACACAGAGTTCTACTGCAGCCCATTCAGTCACACATAGTTCTACTGCAGTCCATTCAGTCACAGAGTTCTACTGCTGTGTATTCAGTCACACAGAGTTCTACTGCTGTGTATTCAGTCACACAGAGTTCTACTGCTGTGTATTCAGTCATACAGAGTTCTACTGCTGTGTATTCAGTCATACATAGTTATACTGCTGTGTATTCAGTCACACAGAGTTCTACTGCCATGCATTCAGTCACACTGAGTTCTACTGCTGTGCATTCAGTCACACAGAGTTCTACTGCTGCACATTCAGTCACACAGAGTTCTACTGCCATGCATTCAGTCACACTGAGTTCTACTGCTGTGCATTCAGTCACACAGAGTTCTACTGCTGTGCATTCAGTCACACAGAGTTCTACTGCCATGCATTCAGTCAAACTGAGTTCTACTGCTGTGCATTCAGTCACACAGAGTTCTACTGCCATGCATTCAGTCAAACATAGTTCTACTGCCGTGCATTCAGTCACACAGAGTTCTTCTGCCGTGCATTAAGTCAAACTGAGTTATACTACCGTGCATTAAGTCACACATAGTTCTACTGCCGTGCATTCAGTCACACATAGTTCTACTGCCGTGCATTCAGTCAAACTGAGTTATACTACCGTGCATTAAGTCAAACAGAGTTCTACTGCCATGCATTCAGTCAAACTAAGTTCTACTGCTGTGCATTCAGTCACACAGAGTTCTACTGCCATGCATTCAGTCAAACAGAGTTCTACTGCTGTGCATTCAGTCACACAGAGTTCTACTGTCGTGCATTCAGTCACACAGAGTTCTACTGCCGTGCATTCAGTCAAACTGAGTTCTACTGCCGTGCATTCAGTCACACATAGTTCTACTGCCATGCATTCAGTCAAATAGAGTTCTACTGCTGTGCATTCAGTCATACAGAGTTTAACTGCCGTGCATCTATAGACAGAATGAGTCCTACTGCCGTGCATTCAGTCAGAGTTCTTCTGCCGTGCATCCAGGTAGACTGCTTTGCATCTATAGACAGACTGAGTTTTACTACTGTTCATTCAGTCAAATTGAGTTCTATTGCCATGCATTCAGACAGACTGAATTCTACTGCCGCACATTCAGTGAAACTGAGTTCTACTGCTGTGCATCTAGTCAAACTGTCATGCATTCAGCCAAACAGACTTCTACTGCCTTGTATTCAGTCACACAGAGTTCTACTGCAGCCCATTCAGTCACACATAGTTCTACTGCAGACCATTCAGTCACAGAGTTCTACTGCTGTGTATTCAGTCACACAGAGTTCTACTGCTGTGTATTCAGTCACACAGAGTTCTACTGCTGTGTATTCAGTCATACAGAGTTCTACTGCTGTGTATGTATTCAGTCATACATAGTTATACTGCTGTGTATTCAGTCACACAGAGTTCTACTGCCATGCATTCAGTCACACTGAGTTCTACTGCTGTGCATTCAGTCACACAGAGTTCTACTGCTGCACATTCAGTCACACAGAGTTCTACTGCCATGCATTCAGTCACACTGAGTTCTACTGCTGTGCATTCAGTCACACAGAGTTCTACTGCTGTGCATTCAGTCACACAGAGTTCTACTGCTGTGCATTCAGTCACACAGAGTTCTACTGCTGTGCATTCAGTCACACAGACCTATACTGATGTGCATTCAGTCACACAGACTTCTACTGCTGTGCATTCAGTCAAACTGAGTTATACTACCGTGCATTAAGTCACACACAGTTCTACTGCCGTGCATTAAGTCAAACTGAGTTCTACTGCTGTGCATTCAGTCACACAGAGTTCTACTGCCATGCATTAAGTCAAACTGAGTTCTACTGCTGTGCATTCAGTCACACAGAGTTCTACTGCCATGCATTCAGTCAAACTGAGTTCTACTGCTGTGCATTCAGTCACACAGAGTTCTACTGCCATGCATTCAGTCAAACATAGTTCTACTGCCGTGCATTCAGTCACACAGAGTTCTTCTGCCGTGCATTAAGTCACACAGAGTTCTACTGCCGTGCATTCAGTCAAACTGAGTTCTACTGCCGTGCATTCAGTCACACATAGTTCTACTGCCGTGCATTCAGTCACACATAGTTCTACTGCCGTGCATTCAGTCACACAGAGTTCTACTGCCGTGCATTAAGTCACACAGAGTTCTACTGCTGTGCATTCAGTCACACAGAGTTCTACTGCCATGCATTCAGTCACACTGAGTTCTACTGCCGTGCATTCAGTCAAACTGAGTTATACTATCATGCATTAAGTCACACATAGTTCTACTGCCGTGCATTCAGTCACACATAGTTCTACTGCCGTGCATTCAGTCAAACTGAGTTATACTACCGTGCATTAAGTCAAACAGAGTTCTACTGCCATGCATTCAGTCAAACAGAGTTCTACTGCCGTGCATTCAGTCACACAGAGTTCTACTGTCGTGCATTCAGTCACACAGAGTTCTACTGCCGTGCATTCAGTCAAACTGAGTTCTACTGCCGTGCATTCAGTCACACATAGTTCTACTGCTGTGCATTCAGTCACACATAGTTTTACTGCTGTGCATTCAGTCACACTTAGTTCTACTGCCTTGCATTCAGTCACACATAGTTCTACTGCCGTGCATTCAGTCACACATAGTTCTACTGCCGTGCATTCAGTCACACAGAGTTCTACTGCCATGCATTAAGTCACACAGAGTTCTAATGCTGTGCATTCAGTTACACAGAGTTCTACTGCCGTGCATTCAGTCAAACTGAGTTCTACTGCCATGCATTCAGTCACACAGAGTTCTACTGCCGTGCATTCAGTCACACAGAGTTCTACTGCCGTACATTCAGTCAAACTGAGTTTTACTGACATGCATTCAATCACACAGACTTCTACTGCTGTGCCTTCAGTCATACAGAGTTCTACTGCCATGCATCTATAGACAGACTGAGTTCTACTGCTGTGCATTTAGTCACACAGAGTTTTACTGCCGTGCATTCAGTCACACAGAGTTCTCCTGCCATGCATCTATAGACAGACTGAGTTCTACTGCTGTGCATTTAGTCACACAGAGTTTTACTGCCGTGCATTCAGTCACACAGAGTTATACTGCTGTATATTCAGTCATACAGAGTTCTACTGCCATGCATCTATAGACAGACTGAGTTCTACTGCTGTGCATTCAGTCACACAGAGTTCTACTGCTGTGCATTTAGTCACACAGAGTTCTACTGCTGTGCATTTAGTCACACAGACTTCTACTGCTGTGCATTTAGTCACACAGACTTCTACTGCTATGCATTCAGTCACACAGAGTTCTACTGCCAAGCATCTATAGACAGACTGAGTTCTACTGCTGTGCATTCAGTCACACAGAGTTCTACTGCTGTGCATTTAGTCACACAGAGTTCTACTGCTGTGCATTTAGTCACACAGAGTTTTACTGCCGTGCATTCAGACAGACTGAGTTCTACTGCAGTGCATTCAGTCAAATATAGTTCTACTGCAATGCATTCAATCACACAGACTTCTACTGCTGTGGATTCAGTCACACAGAGTTCTACTGCCGTGCATCTATAGACAGAATGAGCCCTACTGCCATGCATTCAGTCACACAGAGTTTTACTGCCGTGCATTCAGACAGACTGAGTTCTACTGCCGTGCATTCAGTCAAATAGAGTTCTACTGCTGTGCATTCAGTCATACAGAGTTCTTCTGCCGTGCATCCAGGTAGACTGCTGTGCATCTATAGACAGACTGAGTTTTACTACTGTTCATTCAGTCAAATTGAGTTCTATTGCCATGCATACAGACAGACTGAATTCTACTGCCGCACATTCAGTGAAACTGAGTTCTACTGCTGTGCATCTAGTCAAACTGAGGTCAACTGTCATGCATTCAGCCAAACAGACTTCTACTGCCTTGTATTCAGTCACACAGAGTTCTACTGCAGCCCATTCAGTCACACAGAGTTCTACTGCAGCCTTTTCAGTCACACATAGTTCTACTGCAGCCCATTCCATCACACAGAGTTCTACTGCAGCCTATTCAGTCACACAGAGTTCTGCTTCAGCCCATTCAGTCAAACAGAGTTATACTGCAGTCTATTCAGTCATGCAGAGTTCTACTGCAGTCCATTCAGTCACACAGAGTTCTACTGCAGCCCATTCAGTCACACATAGTTCTACTGCAGTCCATTCAGTCACACATAGTTCTACTGCAGACCATTCAGTCACACAGACCCTTACTGCAGTCCGTTCAGTCACACATAGTTCTACTGCAGCCCATTCAGTCACACAAAGTTCTACTGCAGTCCAATCAGTCACACATAGTTCTACTGCAGTCCATTCAGTCACACAGAGTTCTGCTGCTGCACATTCAATCACACAGAGTTCTACTGCCATGCATTCACTCACACTGAGTTCTACTGCCATGCATTCAGTCACACAGAGTTTGGCTGCCCTGCATTCAGTCACACAGATTTCTACTGCCGTGCATTCAGTCATACAGAGTTCTACTGCTGCGCATTCAGTCATACAGAGTTCTACTGCTGCGCATTCAGTCATACAGAGTTCTACTGCTGTGCATTCAGTCATACAGAGTTCTACTGCTGTGCATTCAGTCACACAGTGTTCTACTGCTGTGCATTCAGTCACACAGAGTTCTACTGCTGTGTATTCAGTCATACAGAGTTCTACTGCTGTGTATTCAGTCATACATAGTTCTACTGCTGTGTATTCAGTCATACAGTGTTCTACTGCTGTGCATTCAGTCACACAGAGTTCTACTGCTGTGTATTCAGTCATACAGAGTTCTACTGCTGTGTATTCAGTCATACATAGTTCTACTGCTGTGTATTCAGTCACACAGAGTTCTACTGCTGTGCATTCAGTCACACAGAGTTCTACTGCTGTGCATTCAGTCACACAGTGTTCTACTGCTGTGCATTCAGTCACACAGTGTTCTACTGTCGTGCATTCAGTCACACAGAGTTCTACTGCTGCGCATTCAATCCAAGTTCTACTGTCATGCGTTCAGTCACACAGAGTTCTACTGCCGCACATTCAATCACATAGAGTTCCATTGCCACATATTCAGTTACACATTGTTCTAATGCAGTGCATTCAGCATTTATGTGGGGAACCACAAATGTGTATAATCCATATGTTGGTGATGTATATATAATCAGGAATGAATATTCCAGTGATCTCTTTGCATTTTGCTTTCTAGCTCTCACAGAGATAAATCTACAGAAGAGATCTAAAAGTGATCTTAAAACTAGTAGTCACTAGGGATGGTTGAATATACAGAAATTGCAATTTGTTTGATAGAACGAATAGTCCTGTGGACATTCGTTTTGCACATTCGAATGTTGCTAAGAATGAAAATTAATTAACATTTGGTAATCAAGTGTTATTTCCAGTTTTTTTATTTTGTTCATAATTAGATCGAATATCCACATTCAAAATTTTGTATGTAACATTCGATTTAACAAATAAAATTCAGAAGTTCAATAGTTCATGTTGTAGGGAATTTAGTAAATTGATACATAATAGATACAAATATATCAATTTGAATGTTTCTATTTAGAATACTGCATAATTCGAAAATTACATTAATAGAGCACATTAGAAATATTATTACATATATATCAATTTTAATTCTTCAAATTCAAATATTGCATAATTCTAATAGAATTATTAGAAAAATTTGAATCACATATTATACTTAAAGAAAGCATTAGAAATACTGTTACATTAAACTAATGTTAGAATGTTGTACAAACCTTCCAAATTCAAAACAAACAAACAAATGTGTTTCATTTTTCGAATGTTGCAAAACATTCACCCATCCCTAGTGGTCACACAGCTGGTAGAGAAAAGCAAATTTTTACTAAAATCCCTAAATCTGCAGAGTTTTATAAAATAGTATGCAGTTGTGAAGAAAGATAATGCTCGGACATGAGTGTTAAGCATTAAATGCATTACATTGTTACATACCCTGTTATACCCACACGTATAGTGCACAGGACACATCATGCTCCTGAGACTACCTCAGTATGCTCTTATGGAAAGCAGAAAAGATCAATTCCATAATATAAGTAAATTGGAAAGGTTTTTTTTTCTTTTTTTAACTCTACGCTCTCCTGAACAATGTAAGTTTAATTTGTCCCTTGTGCGCATTTCTTAAGGCAGAATGAGCAAGCATTTTTATATCTCCTCTTTTACTTTTATTTATATAACAAACTGATACCATACATCAAATAGAGCAGATCTCATGCAATGGGATACAAAGAAAGAAGAATAAGAAAAAAATCAAACAGTATGGGCTCCATTTATCAAGCTATAAACTGGCAGAAATTAAATCACCCCAGATAGATCTGAATGCTGTGATTGACAGCCATGTGCGAGTGGGGGGGGGGGGTAGCATTTTCCCATAGGAAATTACATAAGCTTGCAGAGCTTCTACTTTTTGTTTTTAATTGGTGTAAATTGGTTAAGAATTTTATGTTTTTACATCAGCAATGTAACAACCCAAGGGTCACATGACACTAATACGAAAGAGAATCTCTTCTGGGTAATAAAGGGTGTAATGTTCCACTAGGTTACAGTGTGCTTTTTATAGCCAATCACAGGGTCAGACTCGGTAGCTAGCAGTAATCAACATGAGATGAGTCATTGGGGCATATTTATCAAGCTTCGTATGGAGCTTGATGCCCCGTGTTTCTGGCGAGCCTGCAGACTCGCCAGAAACAGCGGTTATGAAGCAGCGGTCACAAAGACCGCTGATCCATAACCTGTCCGCCTGCTCTGAGCAGACAGACAGACATCGCCGGAAATCAACCCGATCGGGTTGATTGACACCCCCTGCTGGCAGCCCATTGGCCGCGAGTTTGCAGGGGGCGGCGTTGCGCCAGCAGCTCTTGTGAGCTGCTGGTGCAATGCTGAATACGGCGAGCGTATTGCTCGCCGTATTCAGCGAGGTCTGTCGGACCTGATCCGCACTGTTGGATCAGGTCCGACAGACCTTGATAAATGATAAATAGAGGCCTTTGAATTCCGATTTCAGTAATGCTGTAGTCAATTGATAGGAGGTTGTAGAGATGTTATATAGATAAAACTAAAGTGATTTGGTGGTGAAAGCATGTGACCCCAAACTTGTAACTTATGCTGGTAGTAATCAGTATTCTTTATAGCCTTTAATATGTCTTTAAAAGTCCTATTTCATTCTCATATGAATTTATATGTATCCATCATTAGTGTTAAAAAAGACTATAACAGAAAATGTTATTGAAAGTATAAATAGCTATTTAATATTATGATCCAGATTACAAGTGGCTCGCTATTTAGCGCTTTCACTTGCACACAAACACCACAAGACGTAAAGTTTTAAGGTGCGTGGGTTTGCATGCATACTACAGGTTAAAAGTAAAATGTTTGCGCAAGAGCGAAACCGTATGTGTGGCAACTTTAGGACTTCAGATATCATAACCGCGCATGTGTCCCATAGACTTCACTGGATCCCGTTATATAAAAAACACAACACTTACTACTCGGTTGCAAAATGTGTTAGACCAAGTGTACTCAACACGACATGAGATATGAATATTTAGCATTCCAATGTTCTTTACATATATATATATATATATATATATATATAATGATTTATATATATATATATATATATATATATATGAGTATATACAGGTATAGATATATAATGACATATATATATATATATATATATATATATATATAGGAATATCTATTTAACAATACAAATAACTATGTGAAAAATATTGGAATGTAAAATATTTACAGTAAATACACAGTAAAACACATTAGGCTAGATTACAAGTGAAGCTCAAAATATCGCTTTTGCAAAATCAATACTTGCGCTTCACTTAGTATTAAAAGGGTACACAAAAGTGAGATGGTATTACTAGTTAAGTGCAATGCGAACACGACATTGCGTTTACATTGCAGGGAAGCATTGAGCTCAAGAGAGCGTGCTTCCATATGCTTCAATGGGAGCGTCGTTCTGATGCTGTGAATCACACGGCATGAGAACCTAGTGCAGAGAAGGGGCAAGCCGTGCAGTGATTTGCAGCAAATGTTAAATATATATATGTACATATAGATAATATATAAATAGAGAAAAGAGTAAAAAACACTCACCCAATCAGGGGGATTCCCATCGGGTGTACTGGATCCTCCAAGCCTCTTCCCAAGTAGGCTTCATATAGACATAAATGTAAGTGGTAAATGTAGGAGGAAACAGTTACTGTATAGTTAGGCAATTCTAGCCTCAGTAACAGAGTAATTTATAGCCAACAAAGGTCAAATGGTAAAAAGCAGAACACTTTGTTTAATACTACTAAAAAGAAAATATTTCATATTGAACACCATAGTCTAAGGGAGACCTCTGACGTGTTTTGCACTACAAACAATCAGTACCGCACAATTGTGCGGTACGGCTATACCGCTGAAAAATTGGCCTTTGCGTGCAGAATAGTCAGCTCACCCGTATTACAAGTCGTAGTGGTACGGCTATATCACTAGCGTTTTAGCCTATACCGCAATGATTCATTCCAAACTCAAAAAATGGCTTTTGATTGTGGAATATTCAGTTCACCCGTATTACAGGTTTTGCGGTCCGGCTATTCCGCTAACGCTATAGCTTATACAGCCATGATCCATTCCGCGATCAAAGACCAGTAGTTATGGATTTTGCAAATCAAAAATGTCACAAAGTACACTAAAACTATAAACTACCTATTAACCCCTAAACCGCCATCTCCCTCATTTACAAATACTATATTAAACCCCTAATCCGCTGCTCACCCACATCGCCAACACTAAATAAACCTATTAAACCCTAAACCGCCGACCCCCCACATCGCTACTACTAAATAAACCTATTAACCCCTTAACAGCCAACCCCTCACATCGCTACTACTAAAATAAACCTATTAACCCCTAAACCGCTGAGCCCCCACATCGCTACTACTAATATTAAAACTATTAACCCCTAAACCGCCGACCCCCACATCGCCAACACTAAATAAACCTATTAACCCCTAAACCACCGAACCCCCACATTGAGACTACCTAAATTAAACTATTAACCCCTAAACCTAGGGTTTTATTTATTTGAAGGTAGTTATAGTGTAACTTTAATTTAAAGTTAGGGGCTGTTAGGTTTAGGGGTTAAAAGTTTAATTTAGGTAGTCGTGATGTGGGGGTTGGCAGTTTAGGGGTTAATAGGTTTATTTTAGTAGTAGCAATGTGGGGGGTTGGCGGTTTAGGGGTTAATAGATTTATTTTAGTAGTAGCGATGTGGGGGTTAGCGGTTTAGGGGTTAATAGATTTATTTTAGTAGTAGTGATGTGGGGGTTGGCGGTTTAGGGGTTAATAGGTTTATTTTAGTAGTAGCAATGTGGGTGGTCGACAGGGGTTAATAGGTTTATTTAGTGTTTGCAATGTCGGGGCGGCAGATTAGGGGTTAATAGGTTTATTTAGTTAAAATAAAACAGGAGGAGGTTTGTGGTATATATCAGCGGATCCGGGTCATATGTCAGGAAAACAAAAGTAAGTCTTGATACTGTTATGTCTCAGTAGCCAGGCAGTCCGTAGGTAAGGCTAGTAGAGCCAGATAAGCAAAACTATGGGGACTGGGGTAATAAGATCTCCCGCCCCATGCAAGTGGTATAGCAGTTCCAGGCTAAAATGAGTAGCGGGTCCATCTTCAAGACATCTGACGCGGAGCATCCTCTTCGTTCAACGGCGACTGGAACAATGAAGGGCCCTTTAAATGACGTCATCCAAGATGGCATCCCTTCAATTCCAATTGGCTGATAGAATTCTATCAGCCAATCGGAATTAAGGTAGAAAAAATCCTATTGGCTGATCCAATCAGCCAATAGGATTGAGCTCGCATTCTATTGGCTGTTCAAATCAGCCAATAGTATGCAAGCTCAATCCTATTGGCTGTTCTAATCAGCCAATAGGATTTTTTTTCCTTAATTCCGTTTGGCTGATATAATTCTATCAGCCAATCGGAATTGAAGGAACGCCATCTTGGATTACGTCATTTAAAGGACCCGTCATTGTTCCAGTCGCCGTCGAACAAAGAGGATGCTCCGCGTCGGATGTCTTGAAGATGGACCCACACCGCCAGGATGAAGACTTCTGCCCGTCTGGAGGACCTCTCTTGCCCAGATAGGATGAAGACTTCGGACCGTCTGGAGGACCACTTCTGCCCGGTTGGGTGAAGACGTCTCAAGGTAGGGTGATCTTCAAGGGGGTAGTGTTAGGTTTTATTAAGGGGGGATTGGGTGGGTTTTAGAGTAGGGTTGGGTGTGTGGGTGGTGGGTTGCAATGTTGGGGGGTATTGTCTTTTTTTTACAGCTAAAAGAGCTGATTACTTTGGGGCAATGCCCCGCAAAAAGCCCTTTTAAGGGCTATTTGTAATTTAGTATAGGGTAGGGATTTTTATTGTTTTTTTTGTTTTTTTTATTTATTAGGGGGATTAGATTAGGTGTAATTAATTTAAAAAACTTGTAATTATTTTATTATTTTCTGTACTTTAGTGTTTGTTTGTTTTTTGCCATTTAGTTTATTTAATTTAATTGTAATTAATTGTAGTTAATTTAGGTAATTTATTTAATTGTAGTGTAGTGTTAGGTGTAATTGTATCTTAGGTTAGGATATATTTTACAGGTATATTTGTATTTATTTTAACTAGGAAGTTATTAAATAGTTCATAACTATTTAATAACTATTGTACCTAGTTAAAATAAATACAAAGTTGCCTGTAAAAGAAAAATAAAACCTAAGCTAGCTACAATGTAATTATTGTATATTGTATATATTATATTGTAGCTATTTTAGGGTTTATTTTATAGGTAAGTATTTAGTTTTAAATAGTAATAATTTATTTAATTGTAGTAATTTTATTTTGATTTATTTAAATAATATTTAAGTTAGGGGGGTGTTAGGGTTAGGGTTAGACTTAGATTTTGGGGTTAATAAATTTAATATAGTGGCGGCGACGTTGGGGTCGGCAGATTAGGGGTTAATAAATGTAGGTAGGTGTCGGCGATGTTAGGGACGGCAGATTAGGGGTTAATAATATTTAACTAATGTTTGCGAGACGGGAGTGCGGCGGTTTATGGGTTAATACATTTATTGAAGTGGTGGCGATGTCTGGTTAGGCAGATTAGGGGTTAAAATTTGTAATATAGTGTTTGTGATGTGGGGGGGGCCTCGGTTTAGTGGTTAATAGGTAGTTTTTGGGTGTTAGTGTACTTTTTAGCACTTTAGTTAAGAGTTTTATGTTACGGCGTTAGCCCATAAAACTCTTAACTACTGACTTTTAAATGCGGTATCAGTCTTGACAGGAGAGGCTGTACCTTTCACTTTTTCCAAGACTCGTAATACCGGTGTTATGCAAGTCCCATTGAAAAGATAGGATACACAATTGATGTAAGTGGATTTGCGGTATGCTCGAGTTGTGGAAAAAAAGTGAGCGGTACACCTGTACCTGCCAGACTCTTAATACCAGCGGGCGTTAAAAAGCAGCGTTGGGACCTCTCAGTGCTGCTTTTTAAGACTAACGCAAGACTCGTAATCTAGGCGAAAGTGAGGCAATGACGTTCAGCCAATCACAGGCCCTGATTCCCGGACATGCTCAGTGAAGGGAACAGAGTCCCTGTACTCCGTATAGTGTATAGAAAACGAAATCCAAGAAAAGAGCAGTCCAGGCAATCCAATAGTGTAAAAATAAAATGCCAATTTTTATTCCATAATCCAATAAAACACAGAACAGCAACAGCCTCCAATGAGGGATAAAACAGGTCTGAGCAGTCTGACCGGTTTTGTGTCCATGATTAAAGTCTAAACGACTGAAATTGGTCAGACTGCTCAGACCTGTTTTATCCCTCATTGCGGCCTGTTGCTGATCTGTGTTTTATCGAATAAAGATTGACTTTTTATTTTTACACTATTGGATTGCCTGGACTGCTCTTTTCTTGGATTTCATTTACTACCGGTTTATTTAGTGATGGCCTTTTTTATAGGTTTATTTAGTGATGGCGATGCGGGTAGGCAGCGGCAGGGCCGCCATCAGGGGGTGACAGGGGTGACTCCTGTCAGGGGCCCAATGGGCCAGGGGGGCCCCATGAGGCAAGAACTAAAAAAATTTTGGCAGCCACCAGTGGGTACTACAGCAGAGTGCTATTGAGCATGGGAAATGTTATTACAAGGAGTAAAGTATTAGCATTTGAGAGGATTTCTGAGTGTGCACTAAACCACTATGCACAGTGTGAGACAGACTTGGCACTTTGTACAGTGTGTGCCTGAGTCAGACGGCAGATCACTTTCATTTGCAGAGGAGGTAGGACTTACTTAGCAAATGTTTTTTATTTCTTTGTGCAATTTCGGATTGTAACTTCAGTGTGGTAGTAGTTGTATGGTGGGGCCAGGGGTCCATAAAAACACTTAGTTTTTGCAGCAGTGTATTTATGATTATTTGACAATGCTGTAGAAATTCTATATTTTAAACCAAGCAGAAATGTTTCCTCCTCAATACACAAATGGTAGGTGCCCTTTTGGCAGATATGTATTTATATATATATATATATATATATATATATATATATATATATATATATATATATATATATATATATATATATATATATATATATATAAATGAATTAGTTTAAATTCCAAAAGAGGACTCAACTAGTGAATCTTGCCTTTAGAAAATAAAAGAAAAGTTGCGCACACTTATATGTACTAGTTTTAAAATGATTGTACTAGTTTAAAATAGTTGTAGAGAATACAATAGATTAACTTAATAGTTCTATTGTTTCTCTAGAAACAGATCTAATTTCAAGTGTGTTATGATAAACAACCTGAAAATTAATCACTATTGTCAGTGAAAAGTGAGCCTATATTTAAATCTATATAAAATATTCAGATATACATGAAATATAAAGTAAAAAACATTATAAAATAATTTTGAAACAATTATAGAATAATTTAGAATTTAAAAAAAGACAGTCTTATCCTTCTGATGATATTCCTGTGGAAAATGTGCAGGGAGATGATTTCAGTGCAGCTCGTCAAGGAAACACCCAAGGTTCTGATTGAGTGATGTAGTACAGCTGTAGATATCTAAAAAGACAAGCGCTTGAAGCCTCTGACGAAGCGGTTGTTTACCGTGAAAGGCGTAAGGCCACGCCCACCTTACGTCACTGCCGACAGACACGCCGAGAGCTCTCTTTAAGCATTACAAGAGAAGCATAGCGGTATTTTACAGCTCTGAATAGAGCATATTGTGCTATATTTACCCAAGTTCATCTGTGATTGCTAACAAGCATATGAGGAACTGTGACCACTATTACCGGAGAGAATAATACTAAGCCTCATCTACGGAATTGAGATTTGAGGACTGCCTTTACAGCCCGGCGTTTTCCAGGCTATAAGTGGGGACACTTTGAGTATCCAATTGCCTTATCTTACCTCATTTCGATTGAGGTCATATTTGTGAGTAAGGAATACCCTCCACAGCTTATCTTGTATTTTAAATGTTTGTGTAAATAAACCCAATTGATCTGCACTATGAGAGGTGTCTCTGTGCGCTTGTCTTTTTAGATATCTACATATATATATATATATATATATATATATATATATATATATATATATATATATATATATATCATGCATGCCACACACTGTTGATTTAGGGGATGCAAGGTGCCTAAATGTTTCCTACTGTGAGTGTTTCTGTTGGTGTCTGTGTTTATTTCTTTGTGCTTTGGTTTGTGTCTCTATGAGTGTGTATGTGTTTTTTTTCTGTGGGTCTCTCTGTGAGGGTGGGTGTGTATGTCTTTGTGTATTTTCTGTGGATGTCTGTGAGGGTGTGTGCATATGTCTTTGAGCTTTTTCTATGGGTGTCTCTGTGAGTGTGTATGTTTTGTCTTTGTGTATTTTCCCTGGATGCCTCTGTGAGGGTGGGTGTATATGTCTGTGTTTTCTGTGGATGTCTCTGTGAGGGTGTGTGTGTGTGTGTGTGTGTATGTATGTATGTCTGTGTTTTATGTGGATGTCTCTGTGATGGTGTGTGTATTCTGTTGGTGTCTCCGTGAGGGTGTGTGTATGTCTTTGTGTGTTTTCTGTGGGTGTCTGTGTGTGTGTGTGTTTTCTGAGGCTGTCTCTGTCGGTGTTTCCTTGGGTGTATGTGTAAGTTTGAGTTTGTCTGTGTGTGTGTGTCCATTATCTGTTCCTTTTTAGGACATTTTGACCTTACTACTGATTATTCACATCTTTCTACAGACTTTGAGACTAATGAGACCTTTCCGGAAGTCACCTAATCCACCATATAACCTTTAAATTATTGTTTAGGCAGTTCAGGGCCCTTCCTTTCAGCCACTGCATGCTGTTGGCATCTTCCTTTACAAAAAGATAATAAGAACTCCATATTTTGTTTTCTAAATCGCCTTTTTTTACAAAGCTGGTCTACCTCATTACCTGTCAGGTCAATGTAAACAAGTGCTGAGTGTCTATTTGGGTGTCTGTGTCTGAGTGTGTTTCTTTGCGTGTCTGCTAGAGTGTCTATATGTGAATCCTTATGTGTGAGTGTGTGTGTTTCAGTGTATGAGTGTGTCTGTGTGTGTGTATGTTACTACCTTTACAACATTTCCAAGTTTAAATAGAGACTTAAGAATAAAGTGCATATATACGTTTTAGTCACTTGGTCAAAAATTGCACATGTCAAGGGGGGGGGGGGGGCTGATCAATGGCTAAGTCAGGGGCCCCAAAATTTCTAGTGGCGGCCCTGGGCAGCGGACTAGGGGTAAATAGTTTTATTTACTGTTGGCGATGTAGAGGGCGGCAGTTTAGGGGTTAATGGCTTTATTTAGTGTTGGCGATGTCGGGGGCGGCGGATTAGCGGTATTTAGACTAGGGGTTTATGTTAGGGTGTTAGATTTATAACAAACCTTCTTGTCTCTATAGACATCAATGGGGCATGCCATTCCGCAATTGCAGGTGTTTTTTTTCTAACACTTTCTCTCCACTGATGTCTATGGGGAGATACGTGCACGAGCACTTCAAGCCAGGACTTGGCTTGTGTGCGGTATGGAGCTTATTAATGCACCATATCGCACAACACAAGAAGGGTTTTTTGTAGCTTGTAATGGCGGCGCTATGGAAAGTGTGATAACTTGTAATTTAGGTGAATGCGCTTTATCAAAGATAATAGGTGATAGTCAGTTGTGCCATATTTACTTACTTAATTACTATCCTCCTTGAGAAAGTCTGCACGGTAGCAGATGAAACGCGTTGGGGTAATTACAGGTTAATTTTGGACCTGTGATGTGCAGTGACGTCAGAGGCTGTTGAGGCAATGACTAGGATATGCCTTCATTCTTTAGATATCCTTTGTTGAAGAAATAGCAATGCACATGGGTGAGCCAATCACATGAGGTATCTATGTGCAGCCACCAATCAGCAGCTACTGAGCATATTTAGATATGATTTTCAACAAAGGATATCAAAAGAATGAAGACAATTAGATATTAGATGTAAATTGAAAAGTTATTTAAATTTGCATATGGGTTTCATATGGGTTTCATGTCCCTTTAAATGGTGTCTTGGAAAACTGGTCAACTTAGTAAACATCTGATTTTAGTCTAAAAGGATTGTAACAGAAACTCTTGCCAGATAACACAATGCTTGCTCTGATTATGAGATCTAGAAATCCATGCCCATTAAAATATGTTTAAAACATACTTTTTACTTTAATGCTGCAAATTATGCTTATAGATTCTTTCATTATTCAGTAAATATAAAAATGTCTTGATCCAGTGGCGGCTGGAGAAATTTAAAGATGGTGGGGCGCTTGACCCCACCCCTTTAAATAAAGCCACACCATCAGATGGCACTACCAATTCATTAATTAAATAAATAAAAGGTAGACAGAATCACAGAAAAGCACTCGGGGGAAAGGGAGAGACGGGGGGAGAGAGACACAGAGGGTTAGAGAGAAAGAGAGAGAGAGAGAGAGAGAGAGAGAGAGAGACAATCACACACAGAGGGTTAGAGAGAGTGAAAAAGAGAGAGAGAGAGACACAATCACGCACAGAGGGTTAGAGAGAGAGAGAAAGAGAGAGAGACACAATCACACACAGAGGGTTAGAGAGAGTGAAAAAGAGAGAGAGAGAGACACAATCACACACAGAGGGTTAGAGAGAGAGAGAAAGAGAGAGAGAGAGAGACACAATCACACACAGAGGGTTAGAGAGAGAGAGAAAGAGAGAGACAATCACACACAGAGGGTTAGAGAGAGAGAAAGAGAGAGACACAATCACACATTGAGGGTTAGAGAGAGAGAAAATGCAAAGAGAGAGACAATCACACACAGAGGGTTAGAGAGAGAGAAAGAGAGAGAGAGACACAATCACATACAGAGGGTTAGAGAAAGAGAGACAAAATCACACAAAGAGGGTTAGAGAGTGAGAAAGAGAGACACAATCACACACAGAGGGTTAGAGAGAGAGAGAGAGAGAGAGAGAGAGAGAGAGAGAGAGAGAGAGAAAGAGACACAATCACACACAGAGGGTTAGAGAGAGAGAGAAAGAGAGACACAATCACACACAGAGGGTTAGAGAGAGAAAGAGAGAGAGACACAATCACACACAGAGGGTTAGAGAGAGAGAAAGAGAGAGAGAGACACACAATAACACACAGAGGGTTAGAGAGAGAGAGAGAGAGAGAGAGAGAGAGAAAGAGACACAATCACACACAGAGGGTTAGAGAGAGAGAGAAAGAGAGACACAATCACACACAGAGGGTTAGAGAGAGAAAGAGAGAGAGACACAATCACACACAGAGGGTTAGAGAGAGAGAAAGAGAGAGAGACACACAATAACACACAGAGGGTTAGAGAGAGAGAGAGAGAGAGAGAGAGACAATCAAACACAGAGGGTTAGAGAGAGAGAAATAAAGAGAGAGAAAGAGAGACACAATCACACACAGAGGGTTAGAGAGAGAGAAAGAGACACAATCACACAAAGAGGGTTAGAGAGAGAGAAAGAGAAAGAGACACAATCACATACAGAGGGTTAGAGAGAGAGAAATAAAGAGAGAGAAAGAGAGACACAATCACACACAGAGGGTTAGAGAGAGAGAAAGAGAAAGAGACACAATCACATACAGAGGGTTAGAGAAAGAGACACAATCACACACAGAGGGTTAGAGAGAGAGAAAGAGACACACGATCACACACAGAGGGTTAGAGAGAGAGAAATAGAGAGAGACACAATCACACACAGAGGGTTAGAGAGAGAGAGACACACAATCACACACAGAGGGTTAGAGAGAGAGAAAGAGACACAATCACATACAGAGGGTTAGAGAAAGAGAGACACAATCACAAACAGAGGGTTAGAGAGAGAGAGAGAGAGACACAATCACACACAGAGGGTTAGAGAGAGAGAGAGAAATAGAGAGAGACACAATCACACACAGAGAGTTAGAGAGAGAGAGAGAGAGAGAGAGAGAGAGAGAGACACAATCACACACAGAGGGTTAGAGAGAGAGAAAGAGAGAGAGACACAATCATACACAGAGGGTTAGAGAGAGAAAGAGAGAGAGACAATCACACACAGAGGGTGTGAGAGAGAGAGAGAGAGAGAGAGAGAGAGAGACACAATCACACACAGAGGGTTAGAGAGAGAGAGAAAGAGAGACACAATCACACACAGAGGGTTAGAGAGAGAAAGAGAGAGAGACAATCACACACAGAGGGTTAGGGAGAGAGAGAAAGAGGCAAAATCACACACAGAGTGTTAGAGAGAGAGAGAGAGAGAGAGAGAGAGAGAGAGAAAGAGAGAGACACAATCACACACAGAGGGTTAGAGAGAGAGACACAATCACACACAGAGGGTTAGAGAAAGAGAGAGAGACACAATCATACACAGAGGGTTAGAGAGAGAGAAAGAGAGAGACACAATCACACAAAGAGGGTTAGAGAGAGAGAAAGAGAGAGACACAATCACACAAAGAGGGTTAGAGAGAGAGAAAGAGAGAGACACAATCACACACAGAGGGTTAGAGAGAGAGAGAGAAAGAGAGACACAATCACACACAGAGGGTTAGAGAGAGACACAATCACACACAGAGGGTTAGAGAGAGAGAGAAAGAAAGAGAGACACAATCACACACAGAGGGTTAGAGAGAGAGAGAGAAAGAGAGAGAGAGAGACACAATCACACACAGAGGGTTAGAGAGAGAGAAAGAGACACAATCACACACAGAGGGTTAGAGAGAGAGAGAAAGAGGCACAATCACACACAGAGTGTTAGAGAGAGAGAGAAAGAGAGAGAGAGAGAGACACAATCACACACAGAGGGTTAGAGAGAGAGACACAATCACACACAGAGGTTTAGAGAAAGAGAAAGAGAGAGAGACACAATCATACACAGAGGGTTAGAGAGAGAGAAGAGAGAGAAAGAGAGAGACACAATCACACACAGAGGGTTAGAGAGAGAGAAAGAGAGAGAGACACAATCACACACAGAGGGTTAGAAAGAGAGAGAGAAAGAGAGACACAATCATACACAGAGGGTTAGAGAGAGAGAGAGAGAGAGAGAGAGAGAGAGAGAAAGAGAGAGACACAATCACACACAGAGGGTTAGAGAGAGAGAGAGAGAGAGAGAGAGAGAGAGAGAGAGAGAGAGAGAGAGAGAGAGAGAGAGAGAGAAAGAGAGACACAATCACACACAGAGGGTTAGAGAGAGAGAAAGAGAGAGAGACACAATCACACACAGAGGGTTAGAGAGAGAGAAAGAGAGACACAATCACACACAGAGGGTTAGAGAGAGAAAGAGAGAGAGACACAATCACACACAGAGGGTTAGAGAGAGAGAGAGAAAGAAAGAGAGACACAATCACACACAGAGGGTTAGAGAGAGAGAAAGAGACACAATCACACACAGAGGGTTAGAGAGAGAGACACAATCACACACAGAGGGTTAGAGAGAGAGAAAGAGAGACACAATCATACACAGAGGGTTAGAGAGGGAGAGAGAAAGAGAGAGACACAATCACACACAGAGGGTTAGAGAGAAAGAAAGAGAGACACAATCATACACAGAGGGTTAGAGAGAGATAGAGAGAAAGAGAGAGAGACACAATCACACACAGAGGGTTAGAGAGAGAGAGAAAGAGAGAGAGACACAATCACACACAGAGGGTTAGAGAGAGAGAGACACAATCACACACAGAGGGTTAGAGAGAGACACAGAGAGAGAGAGAGACACAATCACACACAGAGGGTTAAAGAGAGAGAAAGAGAGAGAGACACAATCATACACAGAGGGTTAGAGAGAGAAAGAGAGAGAGACACAATCATACACAGAGGGTTAGAGAGAGAGAGAAAGAGAGAGAGAGACACAATCACACACAGAGGGTTAGAGAGGGAGACACAATCACACACAGAGGGTTAGAGAGAGACACAGAGAGAGAGAGACACAATCACACACAGAGGGTTAGAGAGAGAGAAAGAGAGAGACACACAATCACACACAGAGGGTTAGAGAGACACATAAGGGATGAGAGAGTCAGAGGGGGAGGAAGAGAGACAGAGAGAGAAAGAGACCATGGGGGAGAACAACATATAAGGAGAGAGATGGATAGAGAGAGAGAGACACACACACACACACAAGGGGGGGGAGAGGGACCACTGCATTTTAAGTAATAAAACAGCAGAGCTACAGAGAGTTCAGAAAATGAGACTATAAATTAGTGTGAAGTACAGAGGCAAGCTGCTAAGTTATTGGGTGTAAATTTTGAGTAAACAAAATACAAAAAAACGATCCTTTGCTGTAAAAGAGTAAAAAAAACACTAAACCGCATTCATTAAATTATCATTTTCACTAACAGAATCCCTTTCAGTAAAATCTTACTTTAATAAGATGTGGCTGAAACACTGCTCTCTCTGCATCTATTCCTGCTCTGTATAAGGATTTAGGAAGTGACAGTGGCACATTCCACTGCACTTAGAGGGGAAGAACAGAACTCTCTTTTTCACTTTAGGAAAGCTAGCAGGTTCACAGGACAGCAACAAAATATATGAAAGTTGTTTTTTTCCGTTTTTGTTTTGTTTTATATGATTTAACATCCAGCCCCAATCCTAAGTTCCACTTACTAATGCCTCTCACTGGATTGGTTCAGCCCAAATAGGACTGCCTCAAATAAGCACTTATGGGCCATGCAATGATCTTAACCACTTTCATCCAGTAGGTGGCGCAGCATGTTATGTAATGGTGGGCAGGCTTGTGCTTCTCCATTGCACAACATGTAGCTGTGAAAAAAAAATGCTGGGGGAAAAAAATTACATTTTTTTTTTAAAAGCCAATAAAAAAAAATATATATTTTTGCCCATATGAGAGGTGAAGCACTGCCTCACCTGCCTCTAGTGACTGCACATTACTGTTTTGGACCTCTAGAGCAACCGTAGTCCTAGGAACAGAACGCTCTACTTTTTGGACATTCAGGGCTACCGTAGCCATAAGAGCAAGTTTCCTCCCTATGTTGAGAGTTCCGGCGGACCTCTGAGAAGGAGTTCATACCACAGAAGAGGAAGCGGTTTGAAGTAGCTGAGTATTCCGAGTATTTGCTTTGGATGAGAGAAGCTGTGTTTTAATGTGCATTTATTTTGAATAAACATTGTAAGTGTTAACTTTTGAGCGCAGTTGCAATTGTGTGTTTTATTGCACTTGAGTCTTTTCTTTGTGCTTTTTTCTTTTAGAGTGAAAGTTCCTGCCCTACTGCATTTGGTGTGAAGGATACATTTGGCAAACAAGCAGCAGAGGACTCAAGTGGTGTATGAATTTTCTTCATTATCTAAATGTGGTAATATTGTTTAATTTGCTGTGTTATTAGCAGTGTACACTGGTTTTAATCTTTATGTGATGTGTTTTTTGTGATGTTTATTTGAGCAATTTTATTTAAAAATAGGCAGAGTTAATTAATAATTATTACTTACATTTTAAAAGGAGTGTTAGCGCCTTTTTTATTTGTTGTGTATGTTTTTTAATTAATTCACTCTTAACCAATTAAAAAATAATATGTTTATGACATCACTAGTTGGTAGGAGAAAAGAAGAAGAAACATTCATTATCATTGGAAACATATGTATAGTGCGTTATTAGAGTAAATGTTGCAAATTTTTTGTCTAGATCAACAATTTCAATGATGTTATTGTTACACTATCCATCCTGCTAGACATATACAAAGTTTAAAATAATGACAATATATGCAATGAATAAAAACAATTCACCATAATCCCTAGTCTTATTTTATTGAACTGGGAACTTCAACCAAACGTGGGATGTTATAACTATCAGATTTATTAGCAAACACAATGGAACTTAGTAAGTTAGTAAATGTATGGCTTGGTACAGGTAGGTCCTATTGTAACTATCAATATGTAGTAGCAGTATTAGAAACAAATTACAAATTTGTTTTATATTCATTTTTATGTTATAATTCCACATATAGTATAGCTCTGCATCCCATCTCTTATTTATATCTTGGGGATCTCTTGTGTTAAAGAAAAAATCCATTTGGTTTCCTTATTTAATAGGATCCTAAAACGATCCCCAGCTCTGCTGTTTTGGAGAATGAAATCTATTACTAGAAATGAGAAGGCTTTAATATCTTCTGGATGTATAGAAAAATGTTTTGCCACTGGGGTTGATATATAGATTCTATAGGGCCTATTTATTAAAGGTCTTGCGGACCTGATCCAACGCCGCCCCCTGCTGACTCGCGGCCAATCGGCCACCAGCAGGGAGGTGTCAATCAACCCGATCGTACTCGATCAGGTTGATTTCCGGTGATTCCTGTCTGCCTCTTCAGAGCAGGCGGACAGGGTTATGGAGCAGCGGTCTAGACCGCTGCTTCATAACTGGTGTTTCTGGCGAGTCTGAAGACTCGCCAGAAACAGGGGCCCACAAGCTCCATTCGGAGCTTGATAAATGGGCCCCTATGTCTCTAAGGTGTTCCCTGATGTGGTCTTTGGCCATTCTGCTTGTGAAACCTGTATATTGTTTATTACTTATTTTAAATGTAATTAGATAAAATAAATATCATGAGCAGCAATCTAATCAGTATATTATTTTATGGCAGTTATTATTACTCTTGGAGGCAAAGCTTTCCCCTATAGTTATATAATTACAGGCTAAGCAGGGATTCCTCCCACATCTAAAAGATAATTTCCTATGTAGCCAGCATTCCATTGGTCTTAGGGTCTTTAAACACATATTCAATAAGTTCATCTCCCAAGGTAGATGCTCTTTTTGGGATAAACCTGCAACCTCTGCTACAATGGTTTTTAGGGTCTGGTCGGTTTTTAGAATGACCAGATTGTTAGACTGTTATTAACATTATCTTGTACCTTTGTAATCCGTTCTGATCTTTTGTTTTTTAGTAGGGTCTGCCTGTCTAGTGATCTAATTTGGGCTCTAGTTTTCACCAGTTGGTCCAATTTATAACCTCATTGTACTAACCTGTTAGCCAGTGCTAAATAATGCTTGTTATAACTACTTAGCTGGGTGCAATTGCGTCTGTGTCTTATGAACTGGCCTTGCAGAATGGACCTCCTTAGGTGGGATGGGTGGTTGAGTCTGCTCTTAGAATTAAGATATAACTCCACTTCAACTTTTTTGGTGTTTGATATACTATTAAGTGAAATCTCAAGAAATTGTATTTCTCCTCAAACTCTGAAGTAAATTTCAAATTGTAATCGTCATTTAGATATCCCGCAAACTCTTTTGCAAAGAATTCATCACCCTCCCACCTAACTAACAGATCATCAATATATCTAACATAAATGGAAATGTGTTGCAAATAGGGATTCCTATCCCCAAATATGTGGAACCGCTTATACCAACCTGAAAACAGGTTTGCATATGAAGGGGCAAACTTTGCCCCAATAGCAGATCCGAATATCTGGAGATAGAATAGACCATTGAACAGAAAAAAAATATGGGTCAGCAGATAATCCAAAATCTGGATCACAAACTTAATTAAATTGTCATCAAAGGTACTGGATTCTTTCAGAAAATAAAATCCACTGCTTGCTTATCTAGCTTACCTAAATGGTGAGGTAGTCACGAATAAAGAGAACTGACATCAACTGTTAACCAGTTTTATGTCTCATTCCACTCCACTCTTTCTAGTTTTTGAAGTATGTGTTTAGTGTAATTTAGATAAGCTGGATGGGTAACCACTAGCAGTTGTAGTATGTTATACAACCACTCACCCAAATGTTCATTTAAAGCTTAACTCCCGAAACTATTGAGCATCCTGGTGGAGAACTCTTCTTGTGTATCTTTGGCACTATCCTAAAGTTAGCAATTTTCTGATGTTTTGGTAACAAATACCTACACAATTCTTCATCTAAGATACCTAGTTGTTAACCTGTGCCCAATAGATTAAATAATTGTTGTTTTTGAACACTAACGTTGGGTTATTGCTCATAGGTCTGTAAGTGGTAGCATCCTCTAATTGTCTAATCGTTTCTTCATAATATTAGTCCCTATTTTGAACCACTATTGCCCACCTTTATCTGTTATCAAAATATTATCATTTTTTTCTCAATTATTTTAAAGATATGAATTGGTGTTTACTCAAATTGCCATGAACTCTATATTTGCTGTTGTGTTTGTTTCTTATTTTCATTTTTTCATGCAATTCTATGAGGTCATTCTAAACTTTTTCTTGGAAAACTTCTATTAGATGGCCTTTTACCTGTACTGGATAGAAAATACTCTTCCCCCTAAGGTGTTTATTATATATTAGATGTTTCTCAATGGGGTCAACTTTTCTTTCTGATGTCCCTAGCAATTCAGTTAATGTCTGCAGTGTTAGTTGGTCAGGAAAGGTGGTTAGCTCATAAGAATCAATATCATATGTGGTAGACTGAGAATCATTATCAGGTATAGAGGGATGTGTTAGGACAGAGTTGGAAGTAATTGCTTCATATTCAGGTGACAGCACAGGAACTTAATGTGAAAAAAAGTGTTTTTTCAAAGCTATTTATCTAATCAATTTAGTTACATCGGTGATGATATTGAATAGATTGAAATCAGCAGTTGGACAAAAACCCAGTTCTTTTGTTAAGTACTGGTATGTCATCACCAGAGAGTTGGAGGTCTGACAAATTAATCACAGTCCGTACTTGGGAATTATCTTCTTCTTGTTTTTTGGTGATTTCTTAATTTGTCATCCCTTTTCTCTGGAATAGATTGCAAACTGATCTCCCCCTCTCTATTCTCCTCTTTTACATCTATTTTATTTCCTCTGGATTTCATTTTTCTTGTTAAAAACTGGAGGACGTTGATGGCTGTTGATCATCTATAGTTATCGGGGTGTCACAATCTAAAGAGCAGTCTATGGGGGTAGATGCTTGATAGCTCTTAACTACTTATCCAAATTGGTAAGGCTGCTAATAACAGTGCTGTAATTATGGGAGATTTTAACTACCCTGATATAAACTGGGCCAATGAAACTAGTAATTCAGCTAAGGGGGATAGATTTTTAAATGTTCTCAGGGATAACTTCTTGTCACAATTAATAGAGGAGCCAAATAGGAGTAAAGCTATATTGGATTTAGTGCTATCAAACAATACAGATATAATATCAAACATAGAAGTTAAAGAACATTTGGGTAACAGTGATCATAACATGGTCACATTTGAAATCTATTTTCATATGCAGTGTTTTAAAGGCTTAACTAAGACTTTTAATTTCAAGAAAGCAAAATTCAACGATTTAAGGAAATCATTAAATAATATAAATTGGGACAATGTATTTTCTAATAAAAATACAGAGGATAAATGGATAATATTTAAAAATGTGTTAAATAAATATACATATCAATACATACCATATGGTTATAAAAATAAAAAAACTAAGCCGTTATGGCTAAATAAAAATGTGTTAAGAGAAATTAGGAAAAAACGTAGGGCATTTAAATTATTAAAAGAAAATAGTACAGACTCCGCATACAATATTTATAAGGAATGTAACAAAGCATGCAAAAAGGCAATCAAATTAGCCAAAATTGAAAATGAAAAATGAATTGCCAAGGATTCTAAGTCTAACCCTAAAAGGTTCTTTAAGTACATAAATAGCAAAAAATCTAAGAAGGATAATATAGGTACATTAAAATGTGTGGAGGGTAGCATGATTAACAGTGACAGGGAGAAGGCTGAGATACTAAACCAGTTTTTTTCTTCAGTATACACAAGAGAGGAACCATTGAATTATACTTTCGAACAGAATAGAACATGTCAGTCCATACCACTAACTGGGTTTTGTTTAGAGGATATCAGGAAAAAACTTAAAAATATTAAGGTAAATAAAACTCCAGGCCCAGATGGAATACACCCAAGGGTGTTAAGTGAATTTAGCACTGTTATAGACAAACCTTTACTCTTAATTTTTCAAGACTCATTATCCTCAGGCATGGTACCCCAGGATTGGCGTAAAGCTGATGTGGTGCCACTCTTCAAAAAGGGAAGCAGGGATGATCCAGGAAGCTATAGACCAGTTAGTCTGACATCAATAGTGGGGAAGATATTTGAAGGGATTATAAGGGATTATATTGATGAGCATATTCGTGTAAACAAGATTATGAGTTCTAATCAGCATGGCTTTAGGAGAAATAGATCATGTCAAACTAATCTAATTAGATTCTACGAGGAAGTAAGTAAAAATATAGATAAAGGGGAATCAGTTGATGTGATATACTTAGATTTTGCAAAGGCATTTGATACAGTGTCACATGAGAGATTAATGCACAAAATTAAGGGACTGGGAATAGCTGAAAATGTTAGCTCATGGATAAATAACTGGATAAAAGATAGGGAGCAACGAGTAGTAGTAAATGGATCATACTCAGATTGGACAAAGGTAATCAGTGGCGTCCCCCAGGGATCAGTACTGGGCCCTGTTCTTTTTAATATTTTTATAAATGACTTGGAGCAAGGATTAAATAGCGACATCTCTATTTTTGCAGATGATACTAAGTTAAGTAAGGTCATTAGGTCAGAGCAGGATGAACTCTCTTTACAAAGGGATTTGCTAAAATTAGAACTATGGACAAGTGAATGGAAAATGAGATTTAATACGGAAAAATTTAAGGTTCTACATTTTGGAAGTAAAAATAAGCAGGCTACGTATTTTTTAAATGGGACAAGACTTAGCCAAACACAGGAGGAAAGGGATTTGGGAGTAGTAATAGATAACAAGCTAAAGATGAGTGCACAATGCAGGGCAGCGGCTTCAAAGGCTAATAAGATACTAGCATGTATTAAAAGAGGCATTGATTCAAGGGAGGAAAGCATAATTCTGTCATTATATAAAGCTCTGGTAAGACCTCACCTTGAGTTTGGAGTGCAGTTCTGGGGACCGATTGCTAAAAAAGATATTGCAGAACTAGAAAAAGTTCAGAGAAGGGCCACAAAGCTAATAAGGGGATTGGAGAAATTAACCTATGAGGAGAGGCTAGCCAAACTGGGTCTGTTCTCTTTAGAAAAAAGGCGCTTGAGAGGTGACATGATTACTTTATATAAATATACTCAAGGCCCATATACAGAGATGGCTGAAGCTCTTTTTATTCCAAGAAAATTGTTTCTGACAAGAGGTCATAATTTAAGGTTGGAGGAAAGGAGATTTAATCTCCTGCAACGGAAACGTTTTTTTCACTGTAAGAGCAATAAAATTGTGGAACTCATTACCAAAGGAGGTAGTGAATGCCAATGCCATAGATACATTTAAAAATAGTCTGGATAAATTTCTGTATATAAACAAAATTCATGGATATGATTGCTAGTATTAAATGGGTCACATTTTTAATGGGGTTATTTAAACTTAACTGGAGCTTTTTGTAAGTATTTTAGATTTGTATAGGTTGAACTCGATGGACTTCAGTCTTTTTTCAACCTTATCTACTATGAGAGAGAAGAGTCCAAAAAGCTGACTTTCTTTGGAGTCTTCTGACCACCTCTATATTGGCGTCATGCTCTATTCAATTTGGTACGTTGGTTAGTGCGTAAACAATTTTGTGTTCTATTGCCGCTCCTTTCCATATTCCAGCTATATAACGTAAAACTTGTAGATCTTTTCATCTCTTGCAAATTTATTGTTCTTCCCTGTCAAGCGGTCACTTTCAAATGTAGCCAAAGTAGTACTGAGCTGCTGGTCATATACATACACTAACATTAATTGTGGCAATAAAACACAAGGTGGCAGAGTGATCTACATTTGCAGAGTGGATTTTTGTGCTAGGTGTAATAACAGATGGTATGACCAATGTATTATGATGCTCTATACATAATAATCGTAAAGGATTATATATGTCTGTTACCCTGGTAACAAGTGACACTGTGTATGTTCATTGGATATAGAAAACAGATGCGTAACTTTTGGTCCAAGTTTCTTCATTGATCAGAGTTTTGAAAGAAATTGCATATTATTAAAATATGGAGGGGAATCATCTATACTATTATGTATACATATGTGAGTATAATCTTAAGTAATAAGATGAGTATTAATGCCTCTATGAATAGTAATATAGATAACAATGTTAGAGTGATTCTGATTGGCTATGTTGCAATATGATGTCACTACCCATTCCTGTTTAAATATAGCTATCACCTATTATCTTTGATAAAGCGCATTGTTTGTAACTCGAAACGCATCAGAGGTCTCGCTTAGACTATGGTGCTCTGCTTTTAACCATTTTACCCTCGTTTGGCTATAAATTACTCTCACCAAGATTACAAGTTGTGCGCTATACATGTGCGTAAATAACGCTAAAAATGTAGTGGTATTGCACTTTCCATAGCGCTGCCATTGAAAGTTACAAAAAAAACATAATTTATGTAAGAACTTACCTGATAAATTAATTTCTTTCATATTGGCAAGAGTCCATGAGCTAGTGATGTATGGGATATACAATCCTACCAGGAGGAGCAAAGTTTCCCAAACCTCAAAATGCCTATAAATACACCCCTCACCACACCCACAATTCAGTTTAATGAATAGCCAAGAAGTGGGGTGATAAAATAAGGAGTAAAAAAGCATACATAAAGAGGAACTGGAAATAAAATTGTGCTTTTATACAAAAATCATAACCAACAAAAAAAAGGGTGGGCCTCATGGACTCTTGCCAATATGAAAGAAATAATTTTATCAGGTAAGTTCTTACATAAATTGTGTTTTCTTTCATGTAATTGGCAAGAGTCCATGAGCTAGTGATGTATGGGATAGAAATACCCTATATGTGGAAGACCACAGAAGAGTCACTAGAAAGGGAGGGATAAAATAAAAACAACTATTTCCACTGAAAAAATTAAATCCACAAAAAAATAAGTTTTTCTTATAAATTTCACATAAATTTCAAGAAAAAAAACTTAAATCATAAGCAGAAGAATCAAACTGAGACAGCTGCCTGATGAACTTTTCTATCAAAGACTGCTTCAGAAGAAGCAAATACATAAAAATGGTAAAATTTAGTAAATGTATGCAAAGAAGACCAAGTTGCTGCTTTGCAAATCTGATCAACCGAAGCTTCATTCTTAAAAGCCCAAGAAGTAGGGACTGATCTAGTAGAATGAGCTGTAATTCTCTGATGCGGAGACAGTCCTGCCTCCAAATAAGCCTTGTGAATCAAAAGCTTTAACCAAGATGCAAAGAAATGGCAGAGGCTTTCTGAACTTTCCTAGGACCAAATATAACAACAAATAGACTAGAAGTCTTCCTGAAATAATATTTCAAAGCTCTTACAACAGCCAAAGAATGTAAAAATCTTTCAAGAGTATTCTTAGGATTAGGACACAAGGAAGGAACAGCAATTTCCCTACTAATGTTGTTAGAATTCACAACCTTAGAAAGAAATTTAAACGAAGTCCGCAAAACAGCTTTATCCTGATAAAAAATCAGAAAAGGAGACTCACAAGAGAGAGCAGACAATTCAGAAACTCTTCTAGCTGAAGAGTCAGCCAAAAGAAACAACACTTTCCAAGAAAGTAGTTTAATATCCAAAAAGAATGCATAGGCTCAAAAGGAGGAGCCTGCAAAACCTTCATAACCAAATTAAGACTCCAAGGAGGAGAGATTGATTTAATTACAGGCTTGATATGAACCAAAGCCTGAACAAAACAGTGAATATCAGGAAGTTTAGCAATCTTTCTATGAAATAAAACAGAAAGAGCAGAGATTTGTCCCTTCAAAGTACTTGCAGACAAATGAGACATAGAGAGGCGGCGTTCCTAGCAGCGACCACGGACCTGGCGAGGTAACCGGAAATGATACCGGTTTCAATGCAGACTTCCCATGGAGAGCCAACGGAGTGCCGTAGCAGTTGCGAAACCCAGCCACTATACAAGTGCATAAACGAAGAGGAAAAGCAGGCACTGCATCGGGGTTCCATAAAACTATAATGCTTTATTTCACATGATTAAAAAATAAAACAGCTACATCCGCTGTATAGTACGCTTAAGAGAAAAGGTACAAAATGTCAAGTACAAGGCAGGGGAGAGAGAGAGACACAAGAAATGTCTGACTAGTTTCGAGTCCTCACAGGACTCTTATTCATAGACATAAAAAGGAGAAAGAGATGCTAGCATTTAAAGGGAAGCCTGTGTGCAAAAAACAGCTGGTTCCTATACAAATTAATTAGGAAACCAGTTTGTGGTTAACCTCTAAATGTACAGTTCACTCCTAATCCTTAACAAAAATGATAAAAACAAATAATGAAATTCTCAGAAACATAATGTTTGATTGAACAGTAGATAATCTCATTTATAAGTACTTGATAGGAAAGGTACACTTAGCAATCACTGTGTAAGATGTATTTAGAAAGTATAATTTCTTAATATCCTCAACTTTACAAGAAAATAAATTTATAAGAAATGTATAGAAAATTATCTTCCTATGGGATATAATGAAACATGTTAGATGTAAATAAAGCTATATTTATATCCTGTTGATAGATTTAGGACAAAGAATTGTATATGAATATATAAACATATATAAAATATATGGATATAATATATGTGAGTAATGTGGTACATACATTCTTAGATGAAGATAAACATTTAACACTTTAAGTGTCAATGAAGACATTTATATCACATTCACGATTCATACCCCTAGGGGAACGAGTTTGTAATTTTAACATCCAGAATAGTTCTTTCTTTTCCAAAGACTTAAATTTATTTCCACCTCTGATGGGCAAATTTACAGTGTCAATTATTTTTATGCTTATATTGGCTTCGTTGGTAAAGTGAAAACTATTAAAGTGATTGGCTACTGCATTCTGAAGGCTGTTTTTCAGACACTTCCTATTCTTCCAGCTGTTCTTCTCTTCTTTCTTCCTCCTCTCCTTCTATCTCTCCATCCTCTTCATGTGATTTTTTACAGGAGGCGGTGGAGGCAGTGGAGTCGCGAGATCCAGAACAAACGGTTCGTCCAAAGACACGATCGGGGAACTCCAAACCAAAAGAAAATGAAAGAGATGGAGAACAAAAAGGGAAAAACAAATTGACAAAGAAAGGACTATAAAATCCTATCCTGCTCATTCAGAAGAACAAGCCCTTGGAACTCTTTCTTTTAATGATAATGTTAGTGTGGTAAATTTATCCAAGTACACCCTCAAGAAAGAGGAGTTTCAGGTTTTGTCCAAGGGGCTAGGGTTTGCTCCTTCAGGCAACTTTTCTTGTTTCAATACATTTCTCAACATCAATAAGTTTATCCGTAAACTAACTCTAAAAAGGTTTTTTGCATTAACAAATTCTGAAAACACATCTGAAGAGGCATTTAAGGTTGAACCTCCTTCATCTCACATTAATAGTGAAAATCCCATTTTGTCATTTGAAGATGCTAAGGCCTTGGTCACCCTTACAGATTTATTTAGTGGGGACCAGGAGATTGGTAACCCCAATAGGCTTGTCCATCCAAAGAAGACAAAAATGGATTTCTATCCTACACAATACAGGGGGGCTATTATTAATTCTTACCAAAAATTGGTTCAAGAAGATTTATTTGAATTGGAGAAAAGAAATAATACCAATGCTGCCGTCCATAATCTGTCTTATAAAGAAAAACAGGCATTAAAATCACTTCAAGACAATAATAACATTGTCATTAAAAATGCGGATAAGGGCGGCAGCATTGTTATTCAAGATAAAGAAGCTTATTTTAATGAAGCCATGAAACAACTTAATCACACAGAAACATATAGAAAACTTCCAGGTAACCCTATTTTTCTATATAAAAAGAAATTACAATCCATTGTCATGGAAGGTGTAGCTTTGGGTGTCTTTGGAGAAAAGGATATCTCCAATTTAATACCTGAACATCCCCTTACTCCTATTTTCTACCATTTCACCAAGGTTCACAAGGACCCCATCTCCCCACCAGGGAGACCCATTGTTTCAGGGGTGGGGTCCTTGTTTGAGCCTTTGGGGGCATGGCTAGATGATGTATTACATGGCCAGATTAATTGAAATTGTGGACACTGTCAGTTGGAAGGAAAATTATTCATGGGCAGTAATTGATGTATGCTCACTATATACATGTATCCCCCAAGATCTAGGGGTACAAGCAATAGAATTTTTTCTTCAGAGAGAGATGGACCTAAATATCCATATCAAACAATATGTAGGAGATGTGTTAAGATTCTTACTCTCACATAACTATTTCTGGTTTGATGGATGTTTTTATAATCAAATATGTGGCACCACCATGGGGGCAAAGTTTGCCCCTGCCTTTGCAAACTTATATGTCTCCTGGTGGGAATTGTCACATATTTATAATACACATAATCCTTGGCTCGAAGATATCCTATTATACATTCCTTACATTGACGATCTGTTGGTCATTGTAAAAAAACCACTGGATGATGCAGAATTTAATATTTTTATGGATTACATCAATGTTAATCCATTTAATTTAAAATTTACAGGGATATTCAGCACACAGAGTGTTAACTATCTAGATCTCACATTAGAAATCATTGACAACTGCATTGTCACAAGCACTTATCGTAAGGAAACTGCAGGCAATACTATTCTGTACGCCACGTCCCAACATCCTACACATTTAATTAAAGCAATACCACGTAGTCAATTCATCAGGATACGGAGAAATACAAAGTCAGATCATATTTATGAAACACAATCTTTGGAATTAAAAAAAAGACTAATCTGTAGAGGATACAATGCCAATAGTTTAGAAAAATGTAGAAAAGAAATCAAAAATTATAACACAACCTTAGGAACACATAATAACAAGAAAAAGAGAAATGAATCTAGTTTCAAGGATGCAATAGTTTTCTCCACAGCATATTCCAAACAATATAATGACATTGTAAAGATTTTACAAAAACATTCACACATTCTTTCAGGAGATGATACTCTAAGACCCCTCATTAACAACATAAAATATGTTCCTAAAAAATCAAAAACTTTGGGACAAACAATATCCCCTAGTCTAGTTGTGAGAACTAAAGGAAACAAACATGATTGGTTAACACATAAGGGAAATTACAAATGTGGCAGACGAAATTGTAACATGTGCTCACATATTCAGGAAGGAAATGTATTTTTCAGCACTAGCACAGAAAAAGAATATACTATAGATTTCTATGCAAACTGCAGCACCACTTTTGTGGTATATCTCCTTACATGTAATATATGCAAATTGCAATACACAGGACAAACCTCTAGGGAAGTCAGAAAGAGGTTTAATGAGCACACAAGAGACACAAAAAATTATAATAAAGATTCTGCAGTAGCCAATCACTTTAATAGTTTTCACTTTACCAACGAAGCCAATATAAGCATAAAAATAATTGACACTGTAAATTTGCCCATCAGAGGTGGAAATAAATTTAAGTCTTTGGAAAAGAAAGAACTATTCTGGATGTTAAAATTACAAACTTGTTCCCCTAGGGGTATGAATCGTGAATGTGATATAAATTTCTTCATTGACACTTAAAGTGTTAAATGTTTATCTTCATCTAAGAATGTCTATCTTCATCTAAGAATGTATGTACCACATTACTCACATATATTATATCCATATATTTTATATATGTTTATATATTCATATACAATTCTTTGTCCTAAATCTATCAACAGGATATAAATATAGCTTTATTTACATCTTACATGTTTCATTATATCCCATAGGAAGATAATTTTCTATACATTTCTTATAAATTTATTTTCTTGTAAAGTTGAGGATATTAAGAAATTATACTTTCTAAATACATCTTACACAGTGATTGCTAAGTGTACCTTTCCTATCAAGTACTTATAAATGAGATTATCTACTGTTCAATCAAACATTATGGCCTAGATTTAGAGTTGGGCGGTAGCCGTCAAAACCAGCGTTAGAGGCTCCTAACGCTGGTTTTAGGCTACCGCCGGTATTTGGAGTCAGTCAGGAAAGGGTCTAACGCTCACTTTCCAGCCGCGAATTTTCCATACCGCGGATCCCCTTACGTCAATTGCGTATCCTATCTTTTCAATGGGATCTTTCTAACTCCGGTATTTAGAGTCGTGGCTGAAGTGAGCGTTAGAAATCTAACGACAAAACTCCAGCCGCAGAAAAAAGTCAGTAGTTAAGAGCTTTCTGGGCTAACGCCGGTTTATAAAGCTCTTAACTACTGTGCTCTAAAGTACACTAACACCCATAAACTACCTATGTACCCCTAAACCGAGGTCCCCCCACATCGCCGCCACTATATTTAAATTTTTTAACCCCTAATCTTCCGCTCCGTACACTGCCACCAACTACGTTATCCCTATGTACCATTAATCTGCTGCCCCTAACACCGCCGACCCCTATATTATATTTATTAACCCCTAATCTGCCGCCCCCGCTATCGCTGACCCCTGCATATTATTATTAACCCCTAATCTGCCGCTCCGTACACCACCGCCACCTACATTATAGCTATGTACCCCTAATCTGCTGCCCCTAACACCGCCGACCCCTATATTATATTTATTAACCCCTAATGTGCCCCCTCAACGTCGCCTCCACCTGCCTACACTTATTAACCCCTAATCTGCCGAGCGGACCGCACCGCTACTATAATAAAGTTATTAACCCCTAATCCGCCTCACTCCCGCCTCAATAACCCTATAATAAATAGTATTAACCCCTAATCTGCCCTCCCTAACATCGCCGACACCTAACTTCAATTATTAACCCCTAATCTGCCGACCTAATCTCGCCGCTACTGTAATAAATGTATTAACCCCTAAAGCTAAGTTTAACCCTAACACTAACACCCCCCTAAGTTAAATGTAATTTAAATCTAACGAAATAAATTAACTCTTATTAAATAAATTATTCCTATTTAAAGCTAAATACTTACCTGTAAAATAAAGCCTAATATAGCTACAATATAAATTATAATTATATTATAGCTATTTTAGGATTTATATTTATTTTACAGGTAACTTTGTATTTATTTTAACTAGGTACAATAGCTATTAAATAGTTAAGAACTATTTAATAGCTAAAATAGTTAAAATAATTACAAATTTACCTGTAAAATAAATCCTAACCTAAGTTACAATTAAACCTAACACTACACTATCAATAAATAAATTAAATAAAATACCTACAATTACCTACAATTAAACCTAACACTACACTATCAATAAATGAATTAAATACAATACCTACAAATAACTACAATTACATAAACTAACTAATGTACAAAAAATAAAAAAGAACTAAGTTACAAAAAATAAAAAAATATTTACAAACATTAGAAAAATATTACAACAATTTTAAACTAATTACACCTACTCTAAGCCCCCTAATAAAATAACAAAGCCTCCCAAAATAAAAAAATGCCCTACCCTATTCTAAATTAAAAAAGTTCAAAACTCTTTTACCTTACCAGCCCTGAACATGGCCCTTTGCGGGGCATGCCCCAAGAAATTCAGCTCTTTTGCCTGTAAAAAAACACATACAATACCCCCCCCCCAACATTACAACCCACCACCCACATACCCCTAATCTAACCCAAACCCCCCTTAAATAAACCTAACACTAAGCCCCTGAATATCTTCCTACCTTATCTTCACCTCACCGGGTATCACCGATCGGTCCTGGCTCCAAAATCTTCATCCAACCCAAGCGGGGGCTGGCGATCCATAATCCTGCGGCTGAAGAGGTCCAGAAGAGGCTCCAAAGTCTTCATCCTATCCGGGAAGAAGAGGCGATCCAGACCGGCAACCATCTTGATCCAATCGGCATCTTCTATCTTCATCCGATGAGGAACGGCTCCATCGTGAAGACGTCCAACGCGGATCAATCTTCTTCTGACGACGTCCAACTGAAGAATGACGGTTCCATTAATTTTCCTACCTTAATTCCGATTGGCTGATAGAATCCTATCAGCCAATCGGAATTCGAGGGACGCCATCTTGGATGATGTCCCTTAAAGGAACCGCCATTCTTCAGTTGGACGTCGTCGGAAAAAGATTGGTCCGCGCTGGAGGTCTTCACGATGGAGCTGTTCCTCATCGGATGAAGATAGAAAATGCTGCTTGGATCAAGATGGTTACCGGTCTGGATCGCCTCTTCTTCCCGGATAGGATGAAGACTTTGGAGCCTCTTCTGGACCTCTTCAGCCGCAGGATTATGGATCGCCAGCCCCCGCTTGGGTTGGATGAAGATTTTGGAGCCAGGACCGATCGGTGATACCCGGTGAGGTGAAGATAAGGTAGGAAGATCTTCAGGGGCTTAGTGTTAGGTTTATTTAAGGGGGGTTTGGGTTAGATTAGGGGTATGTGGGTGGTGGGTTGTAATGTTGGGGAGGGGGTATTGTATGTGTTTTTTTACAGGCAAAAGAGCTGAATTTCTTGGGGCATGCCCCGCAAAAGGCCCTGTTCAGGGCTGGTAAGGTAAAAGAGCTTTGAACTTTTTTAATTTAGAATAGGGTAGGGCATTTTTTTATTTTGGGGGGCTTTGTTATTTTATAAGGGGGCTTAGAGTAGGTGTAATTAGTTTAAAATTGTTGTAATATTTTTCTAATGTTTGTAAATATTTTTTTATTTTTTGTAACTTAGTTCTTTTATATTTTTTGTACTTTAGTTAGTTTATTTAATTGTAGTTATTTGTAGGTATTGTATTTAATTCATTTATTGATAGTGTAGTGTTAGGTTTAATTGTAGGTAATTGTAGGTATTTTATTTAATTTATTTATTGATAGTGTAGTGTTAGGTTTAATTGTAACTTAGGTTAGGATTTATTTTACAGGTAAATTTGTAATTATTTTAACTATTTTAGCTATTAAATAGTTCTTAACTATTTAATAGCTATTGTACCTGGTTAAAATAAATACAAAGTTACCTGTAAAATAAATATTAATCCTAAAATAGCTATAATATAATTATAATTTATATTGTAGCTATATTAGGATTTATTTTACAGGTAAGTATTTAGCTTTAAATAGGAATAATTTATTTAATAAGAGTTAATTTATTTCGTTAGATTTAAATTATATTTAACTTAGGGGGGTGTTAGTGTTAGGGTTAGACTTAGCTTTAGGGTTTAATACATTTATTAGAATAGCGGTGAGCTCCAGTCAGCAGATTAGGGGTTAATGTTTGAAGTTAGGTGTCGGCGATGTTAGGGAGGGCAGATTAGGGGTTAATACTATTTATTATAGGGTTATTGAGGCGGGAGTGAGGCGGATTAGGGGTTAATAACTTTATTATAATAGCGGTGCGGTCCGCTCGGCAGATTAGGGGTTAATAAGTGTAGGCAGGTGGAGGCGACATTGTGTGGGGCAGATTAGGGGTTAATAAATATAATATAGGGGTCGGCAGTGTTAGGGGCAGCAGATTAGGGGTACATAGGGATAATGTAAGTAGCGGCGGTTAACGGAGCGGCAGATTAGGGGTTAAAAAAAATATGCAGGGGTCAGCAATAGCGGGGGTGGCAGAATAGGGGTTAATAAGTGTAAGGTTAGGGGTGTTTAGACTCGGGGTACATGTTAGAGTGTTAGGTGCAGACGTAGGAAGTGTTTCCCCATAGCAAACAATGGGGCTGCGTTAGGAGCTGAACGCGGCTTTTTTGCAGGTGTTAGGTTTTTTTCAGCTCAAACAGCCCCATTGTTTTCTATGGGGGAATCGTGCACGAGTACGTTTTTTAAGCTGGCCGCGTCCGTAAGCACCGCTGGTATCGAGAGTTGAAGTTGCGGTAAATATGCTCTACGCTCCTTTTTTGGAGCCTAACGCAGCCATTCTGTGAACTCTAAATACCAGCGGTATTTAAAAGGTGCGGCCAGAAAAAAACCAGCGTAGCTAACGCACCCCTTTGGCCGCAGAACTCTAAATCTAGGCATATGTTTCTGAGAAATTCATTATTTGTTTTTATCATTTTTGTTAAGGATTAGGAGTGAACTGTACATTTAGAAGTTAACCACAAACTGGTTTCCTAATTAATTTGTATAGGAACCAGCTGTTTTTTGCACACAGGCTTCCTTTTAAATGCGGGCCTCTCTTTCTCCTTTTTATGTCTATGAATAAGAGTCCTGTGAGGACTCGAAACTAGTCAGGCATTTCTTGTGTCTCTCTCTCCGCTGCCTTGTACTTGACATTTTGTACCTTTTCTCTTAAGCGTACTATACAGCGGATGTAGCTGTTTATTTTTTAATCATGTGAAATAAAGCATTATAGTTTTATGGTACCCCGATGCAGTGCCTGCTTTTCCTCTTCGTTTATGTACTTGCAGACAAACCTTTATCCAAACCATCCTGAAGAAACTGTAAAATTCTAGGAATTCTAAAAGAATGCCAAGAGAATTTATGAGAAAAGCAACATGAAATATAGGTATTCCAAGCCCGATAATAAATCTTCCTTGAAAGATAATAAATCTTCCTTGAAACAGACTTTCGAGCTTGTAGCAAAGTATTAATCACTGAGTCAGAGAAACCTCTGTGACTAGCACTAAGCGTTCAATTTCCATTGATCCTGATGGAAAAACGGCCCTTGAGATAGAAGGTCTGGCCTTAAAGGAAGTGGCCAAGGTTGGCAACTGGACATCCGGACAAGATCTGCATACCAAAACCTGTGAGGCCATGCTGGTGCTATCAGAAACACATGCAATTGTTCCATTATGATCTTGGAGATCACCCTTGGAAGAAGAACTAGAGGCAGAAAAATGTAAGCAGGTTGGTAAAACCAAGGATTTGCTAACGCATCCACCATCTCCGCCTGAGGATCCCTGGACCTGGAAAGGTACCTGGGAAGTTCCTTGTTTAGATGGGAAGCCATCAGATCTTTTTCGGGAAGACCCCACATCTGTACAATCTGACAAAATACATATGGATAGAGAGAACACTCCCCTGGATGTAAAGACTGATGACTGAGATAATCCGCTTCCCAATTGTCTACACCTGGGATATGTATCGCAGAAATTAGACAGGAGTTGGATTCCGCCCTAGAAAGTATTCTTTCATTGCTAAAGGACTGCGAGCCCCAGCCTGATGATTGACATATGTCACAGTTGTGATATGTCTGTCTGAAAACGAATGAATGATTCTCTCTTTAATAGATGCCAATCCTGAAGAGCCCTGAAAATAGCACGGATTTCTAAAATATTCATTGGTTACTTCGCTTCTTGAGGATTCCAAACTCCTTGTGCTGTCAGAGACCCCCAGACAGCTCCCCAACCTGTGAGACTTGCATCTTTTGAAATCACAGTCCAGGAAGGACGAACCAAAGAGGCCCCTTGAATAATCCGATGATGGTCCAACCACCAGGACAGAGAGAGCTGAATGTTAGGATTTAAGTATATCAATTGTGATATCCGAGTATAATCCCTGCACCATTGATTCAGCATCCAAAGCTGCAGAGGTCTCATGAAAATGAGCAAAGGGGATTGCGTCCGATGCTGCAGTCATGAGACCTAAAACGTCCATGCACATAGCCACTGAAGGGAATGATCGAGACTGAAGGTTTAATTCGTCTCTTGTCTGTTAAAGACAGAGTCATGGACACTGAATCTATCTGGAAACCTAAAAAGGTGACCCTTGCTTAAGGAATCAAGAAACTCTTTGGTAAATTGATCCTCCAACCATGCTTTTGAAGAAACAACACAAGTTGATTCATGTGACATTCTGCTAAATGAAAAGATTGAGCCAGTACCAAGATATCGTCCAAATAAGGAAACACTGCAATACCCTGCTCTCTGATTACAGATAGAAGGGCACCAAGAACCTTCGAAAGGATTCTTGGAGCTGTTGCTAGGCCATATGGAAGAGCAACAAATTGGTAATGCTTGTCTAGAAAAGAGAATTTCCAAAACCGATAGTGGTCTGGATGAATCAGAATGTGAAGACGCATCCTGTAAGTCTACTGAGGACATGTAATGTCCTTGCTGAACAAAAGGCAGAATAGTCCTTATAGTCACCATCTTGAAAGTTGGGACCCTTACAAATTGATTCAAAAACTTCAGATCCAGAACTGGTCTGAAAGAATTTCCTTCTTCGGGACAATGAATAGATTTGAATAGAAACCCAGACCCTCCAGAAGTGGAACTGGTATAATTACCCCTGAAAGCTCTAGATCTGAAACACACTTCAGAAAGGCCTGCGCTTTCACAGGATTTGTTAGACCATGAGAGAGAAAAAAATCTTTGCACAGGAGGTCTTATTCTGAAACCTATTCGATACCCCTGAGAGACAATTTTCTGAATCCAATGGTTCTGAACGGAACCTGCCCAAACGTCTTGAAATAAATTCAATCTGCCCCCCACCAGCAGAACTGGATTGACGGCCGCACCTTCATGCAGTCTTGGGGGGCTGGCTTTGGTTTCTTATAAGGCTTGGAATTTATTCCAACTCGAGGATGGCTTCCATTTGGAGCCAGAGTCCTTAGGGGAAGGAGTAGTTTTCTGTTCTCTATTCTGACGAAAGGAACAAAACCAATTAGAAGCTTTAGATTTACCCTTAGACTTTTTATCTTGGGGCAAAAAAACTCCCTTCCCCCAGTAATAGTGGAGATAGTAACCTAGATTTAGATACCATGTCAGCATTCCATGATTTGAACCATAAAGCTCTTCTAGCTAAAATAGCCAAAGACATACAGGGAGTGCAGAATTATTAGGCAAGTTGTATTTTTGAGGATTAATTTTATTATTGAACAACAACCATGTTCTCAATGAACCCAAAAAACTCATTAATATCAAAGCTGAATATTTTTGGAAGTAGTTTTTAGTTTGTTTTTAGTTTTAGCTGGGGATATCTGTGTGTGCAGGTGACTATTACTGTGCATAATTATTAGGCAACTTAACAAAAACAAATATATACCCATTTCAATTATTTATTTTTACCAGTGAAACCAATATAACATCTCAACATTCACAAATATACATTTCTGACATTCAAAAACAAAACAAAAACAAATCAGTGACCAATATAGCCACCTTTCTTTGCAAGGACACTCAAAAGCCTGCCATCCATGGATTCTGTCAGTGTTTTGATCTGTTCACCATCAACATTGCGTGCAGCAGCAACCACAGCCTCCCAGACACTGTTCAGAGAGGTGTACTGTTTTCCCTCCTTGTAAATCTCACATTTGATGATGGACCACAGGTTCTCAATGGGGTTCAGATCAGGTGAACAAGGAGGCCATGTCATTAGATTTTCTTCTTTTATACCCTTTCTTGCCAGCCACGCTGTGGAGTACTTGGACGCGTGTGATGGAGCATTGTCCTGCATGAAAATCATGTTTTTCTTGAAGGATGCAGACTTCTTCCTGTACCACTGCTTGAAGAAGGTGTCTTCCAGAAACTGGCAGTAGGACTGGGAGTTGAGCTTGACTCCATCCTCAACCCGAAAAGACCCCACAAGCTCATCTTTGATGATACCAGCCCAAACCAGTACTCCACCTCCACCTTGCTGGCGTCTGAGTCGGACTGGAGCTCTCTGCCCTTTACCAATCCAGCCACGGGCCCATCCATCTGGCCCATCAAGACTCACTCTCATTTCATCAGTCCATAAAACCTTAGAAAAATCAGTCTTGAGATATTTCTTGGCCCAGTCTTGACGTTTCAGCTTGTGTGTCTTGTTCAGTGGTGGTCGTCTTTCAGCCTTTCTTACCTTGGCCATGTCTCTGAGTATTGCACACCTTGTGCTTTTGGGCACTCCAGTGATGTTGCAGCTCTGAAATATGGCCAAACTGGTGGCAAGTGGCATCTTGGCAGCTGCACGCTTGACTTTTCTCAGTTCATGGGCAGTTATTTTGCGCCTTGGTTTTTCCACACGCTTCTTGCGACCCTGTTGACTATTTTGAATGAAACGCTTGATTGTTCGATGATCACGCTTCAGAAGCTTTGCAATTTTAAGAGTGCTGCATCCCTCTGCAAGATATCTCACTATTTTTGACTTTTCTGAGCCTGTCAAGTCCTTCTTTTGACCCATTTTGCCAAAGGAAAGGAAGTTGCCTAATAATTATGCACACCTGATATAGGGTGTTGATGTCATTAGACCACACCCCTTCTCATTACAGAGATGCACATCACCTAATATGCTTAATTGGTAGTAGGCTTTCGAGCCTATACAGCTTGGAGTAAGACAACATGCATAAAGAGGATGATGTGGTCAAAATACTCATTTGCCTAATAATTCTGCACTCCCTGTAGATTTAACATCAATCTTGATGATTTCAAAAATAGCATCTCAGATAAAATGATTAGCATGCTGAAGCAAACGAACAATGCTATGCAAATCAGAATATTTTTCCCGATGTGCTAAGCTATCCAACCAAAAGGTTGATGCAGCCGCAACATCAGCCATAGAAATGGCAGTTCTGAGAATATAGCCAGAATGCAAATAAGCTTTCCTTAGATAAGATTCAATTTTCCTATCTAAAGGATACTTAAAAGAGGTACTATCTTCCATAGGAATAGTAGTACGCTTAGCAAGAGTAGAAATAGCCCCATCAACCTTAGGGACTTTTCCCCAAAACTCTAACTTAGCCACTGGCAAAGGATACAACTTTTTAAACCTAGAAGAAGGAATAAAAGAAGCACCAGGCTTAGCCCATTCATTAGCAATCACATCAGAAATAGCATCAGGAACAGGAAAAACCTCAGGAGTAATCATAGGAGGTTTATAAACAGAATTTAAACGTTTACTGGATTTATTATCCAGAGGTCCAGACTCCTCAATATCCAAAGTTATCAACACTTCTTTTAACAAAGAACGAATATACTCAATCTTAAAAAGATAATTTGATTTATCAGTGTCAATGTCTGAAGTAGGATCTTCCTAATCAGAGAGATCCTCATCAGAGGTGGATATATCAGTATGTTGTCGGTCATTACAAATTTCATCAGTATTATGAGAAGTTTTAAAAGACCTTTTAAGTTTATTTTAAGGTGGTATAGAAGCCATAGCCTTCTGTATCGCATCAGCAATATAATTTTTCATATCAACAGGGATATCATGTACTTTAGATGTTGAAGGAACAACAGATACTGTACTAGCACTAATAGAAACCTTTTCTGCATGCAAAAGCTTATCATGACAACTGTTACATACTATAGCTGGAGATATAATCTCCACTATCTTACAACAGATACACTTAGCTTTGGTAGAACTATGTTCAGTCAGCATGGTTCCTACAGTGACTTCTGAGACAGGATCAGATTGAGACATCTTGTAAAATGTAAAAGAAAAAATAACATTTAAACAGAAATATATTATTTCCACATATAGCAGTTTCAGGAATGGGAAAAAATGCAAATACTAAAATTAACAAACAAAGCAAATAGCTTAGCCCTCTGAGCATAAAGAAGGCAAGGAGCATATAGGAAGTAGGGTAAAATAAAATTCCATTTTTTGGTGCCAAGTATGATGCACGATGCTAAAGGAAGTTGAAAATTTTTTGGGCGCCAACAAACATCCAGAAATGACACAACTCGCGTCATAACAAACACAATTTCTCACCAAACAACCTGGCGTCAACTAAGATGCAGGAAATGATGAACATTACAGATGCACATTCGCACCAAAAAAATTCTCGCACCAATAATGACGCAATAAATAACAGCATTTTGCCAATAAATAACAGCATTTTGCGCCCTCGCGAGCCTAATTTGACCACAAGTTTTCAGAGAAAAAGCAAGTCAAATTGAAAAAAAGACTATACCCCAGGTAAGACAAACTTCCTAAAACATGATACATATAACGAAACTGCCAGACATCAAAGGGAAATACACATAGACCTGACTCATGGCAAATATAAGCAAAATACATATATTTAAAACTTTATATTAATACATAAAGCGCCAAACCATAGCTGAGAGTGTCTTAAATAATGATACATACTTACCGAAAGACACCCATCCACATATAGCAGATAGCCAAACCAGTATTGAAAACTATCAGCAGAGGTAATGGTTTATAAGAGTATATCGTCAATCTGAAAAGGGAGGTAGGAGATGAATCCCTATGTCCGATAACAGAGAACCCTCGAAAAAATTTCCCGCAAGGGAAACCATAAAATCAATAGGCAATATTCTCTTCACATCTCTCTGACAAACACTATACTCTGAGAGGAATTGGGCTTCAGAATGCTTAGAAGCGCTTATCATAGAAGAAATCATAAAAATCAAGCACAAACTTACTTCACCACCTCCATAGGAGGCAAAGTTTGTAAAACTGAATTGTGGGTGTGGTGAGGGGTATATTTATAGGCATTTTGAGGTTTGGGAAACTTTGCCCCTCATGGTAGGATTGTATATCCCATACGTCACTAGCTCATGGACTCTTGCCAATTACATGAAAGAAAATAATATCTACACATATTAACACATAAATATATATGTATGTAAGCATATACAATAAACAAAGGTGTCCACAGCATAAGCTTCCAAATCTTTTCTTTATTTAGGGAATGATTCAAAGGTACACAAATAGCAGTAACGTTTTAAGTTATACACCCTTAGTCATACATTGTCATGATTGTATGACTTAGGGTGTATAACCTGAAACGTTACTGCTATTTGTGTACCTTTGAATCCTTCCCTAAATAAAGAAAAGATTTGGAAGCTTATGCTGTGGACACCTTTGTTTATTGGATGTACTTTGGAGCTAGCAGTGAGCTCCTGTCTGCGTTTGCATTTGCATTGCTTGAAGATATTGCTGGTTCCCTACATTGGATTGTGTAAGCATATACATACAGCATGTCAAAAAAGTGAGTACACCCTTCACATTTTTGTAACTATTTTATTATATCTTTTCATGGGACAACACTGAAGAAATGACACTTTGCTACAATGTAAAGTAGTGAGTGTACAGCCTGTATAACAGTGTAAATCTGCTGTCCCCTCAAAATAACTCAACACACAGCCATAAATGTCTAAACCATTGGCAACAAAAGTGAGTACACCCCTAAGTGGAAATGTCCAAATTGGGCCCAAAGTATCAATATTTTGTGTAGCCACAATTATATGCCAGCACTGACTCAACCCTCTTGGGCATGGAGTTCACCATAGCTTCACAGGTTGCCACTGGAGTTCTCTTCCACTCCTCCATGACAACATCACGGAGCTGGTGGATGTTAGAGACCTTGCACTCCCCCACCTTCCATTTGAGGGTGCCCCACAGATGCTCAATCGAGTTTAGGTCTGGAGACATGCTTGGCCAGTCCATCACCAAGGCAGTGGTCATCTTGGAGGTGCGTTTGGGGTCCTTATCATGTTGGAATACTGCCCTGCGGCCCAGTCTCCGAAGGGAGGGGATCATGCTCTGCTTCAGTATGTCACAGTACATGTTGGCATTCATGGTTCCCTCAATGAACTGCAGCTCCCCAGTGCTGACAGCACTCATGCAGGCCCAGACCTTGACACTCCCACAACCATGCTTGACACACTTGTCTTTGTACTCCTCACCTGGTTTCCGCCACACAATGCTTGACACCATCTGAACCAAATAAGTTTTTCTTGCTCTTATCGGACCACAGGACATGGTTCCAGTAATCCATGTCCTTAGTCTGCTTGTCTTCAGCAAACTGTTTGCAGGCTTTCTTGTGCATCATCTTTAGAAGAGACTTCCTTCTGGGACGGCAGTCATGTAGACCAATTTGATGCAGTCTGCGGCGTATGGTCTGAGCACTGACATCTGACCCCCCCACCCCTTCAACCTCTGCAGCAATGCTGACAGCACTCATACGTCTATTTCCCAAAGACAACCTCTGGATATGACGCTGAGCACGTGCACTCAACTTCTTTTGTCGACCATGGCAAGGTCTGTTCTAAGTGGAACCTGTCCTGTGAAACCGTTGTTTGGTCTTGCCCACCGTGCTGCAGCTCAGTTTGAGGGTCTTGGCATTCTACTTATAGCCTAGGCCATCTTTATGTAGAGCAACAATTCTTTTTTTCAGATCCTCAGAGTGTTTTTTGCCATGAGGTGCCATGTTGAACTTCCAGTGACCAGTATGAGATAGTGTGTGAGTGATAACACTAAATTTAACACACATGCTCCCCATTCAAACCTGAGACCTTGTAACACTAACGAGTCACATGAGGGAAAATGGTTAATTGGGCCAAATTTGGACATTTCCACTTAGGAGTGTGCTCACTTTTATTGCCAATGGTTTAGACATTTATGGCTGTGTGTTGAGTTATTTTTAGGGGACAGCAAATTTACACAGTTATACAGGCTGTACACTCACTACTTTACATTGTAGCAAAGTGTTATTTCTTCAGTGTTGTCACATAAAAAGATATAATAAAATATTTACACTGTTATACAGGCTGTACACTCACTACTTTAGATTGTAACAAAGTGTCATTTCTTCAGTGTTGTCACATGAAAAGATATAATAAATTATTTACACAGTTATACAGGCTGTACACTCACTATTTTATATTGTAGCAAAGTGTTATTTCTTCAGTGTTGTCACATGAAAAGATATAATAAAATATTTACACTGTTATACAGGCTGTACAATAACTACTTTACATTGTAGTAAAGTGTTATTTCTTCAGTGTTGTCACATAAAAAGATATAATAAATATTTACACTGTTATACAGGCTGTACACTCACTACTTTACATTGTAGCAAAGTGTCATTTCTTCAGTGTTGTCACATGAAAAGATATAATAAAATATTTACACTGTTATACAGGCTGTACACTCACTACTTTAGATTGTAACAAAGTGTCATTTCTTCAGTGTTGTCACATGAAAAGATATAATAAATTATTTACACTGTTATACAGGCTGTACACTCACTACTTTACATTGTAGCAAAGCGTTATTTCTTCAGTGTTGTCACATGAAAAGATATAATAAAATATTTACACTGTTATACAGGCTGTACAATAACTACTTTACATTGTAGTAAAGTGTTATTTCTTCAGTGTTGTCACATGAAAAGATATAATAAAATATTTACACTGTTATACAGGCTGTACACTCACTACTTTACATTGTAGCAAAGTGTCATTTCTTCAGTGTTGTCACATGAAAAGATATAATAAAATATTTACACTGTTATACAGGCTGTACAATAACTACTTTACATTGTAGTAAAGTGTTATTTCTTCAGTGTTGTCACATGAAAAGATATAATAAAATATTTACACTGTTATACAGGCTGTACACTCACTACTTTACATTGTAGCAAAGTGTCATTTCTTCAGTGTTGTCACATGAAAAGATATAATAAAATATTTACACTGTTATACAGGCTGTACAATAACTACTTTACATTGTAGCAAAGTGTCATTTCTTCAGTGTTGTCACATGAAAAGATATAATAAAATATTTACACTGTTATACAGGCTGTACACTCACTACTTTACATTGTAGCAAAGTGTCATTTCTTCAGTGTTGTCACATGAAAAGATATAATAAAATATTTACACTGTTATACAGGCTGTACACTCACTACTTTACATTGTAGCAAAGTGTTATTTCTTCAGTGTTGTCACATGAAAAGATATAATAAAATATTTACAAAAATGTGAGGGGTGTACTCACTTTTGTGGGATACTGTAAATATTCACTGGGAACACACAGTTCCCATAGGCCACAATGTAAAGGCCCTTTAAGTGCTTTGTGCAGTTCAGTTCAGTTTTTTATTTTTAAAAAAAAAACTACTTTTTTATTTTTTTAAATAAAAAAACTACAAGACTTAAATTTAAGGCCAATTAAGGCACTTTTAGAAAATTTACCAGAGATCAGATATACTTAGAATGTAGCACATTATCAAATATTTAAATTGAATAAAAATGATTTTTCATATATAAGGTATTTATACAGTATATGTGTGTATATATACATATATATTTAAATATTTATAAATACACACACATATATAAATATATACACATATTTAGACATACATACAATGTAGCCCTTTTCTATTGTTATATACCATGTACTTTTTAATACATATAAGATTTTTAGTAATTTTTATGTGAATACATTTTTTATCAGATAGTGTATATAGGAGTGTAATCGTTAATTTTAAAGTATTAATGTTGTGTTTGGTGCACATTTTTCTTTTAAATACTTGTAATACAACGCAAGTTAAAGCGGTCACGATATTGGTTATTGCGACTTGCGCTAACAGTAGCACGCCACTTGTAATCTAACCCTATAACTTTATGTAAATGAGTTTTCATTCGTTGTTGAATTACTCTATATCAAATAATCTGGTGACATTAGGCAGAGGTTTGTTGCACGGCTGCTGTTGGTAACTTGCTGGCGAGTTGTCAGTTTTCAGGGGTTATATGTCTATAGCAAACATTACAATATTGTGCAATGAAAACAAATTAAACAAAGCTGAAAATGAAATGAGAAAACATAGAATGAGTGTGTGCAATAAAACAAAGAAAATGCAAATACATTTTTATATACTCTCTTTTTCATGGAACAAAGGCAATGGGGCCTATCTATAAAGCTCCGAAAGGAGTTTGACGGCCCGTGTTTCTGGCAAGTCTTCAGACTCGCCAGAAACAGCAGTTATGAAACAGCGGTCACAAAGACCGCTGCTCCATAACCTGTCCGCCTGCTCTGAGCAGGCGGACAGACATCGCCGGAAAAAAACCCGATCGAGTATGATCGGGTTGATTGACACCTCCCTGCTGGCGGCCCATTGGCCGCGAGTCTGCAGGGGGTGGCGTTGCACCAGCAGCTCGTGTGAGCTGCTGGTGCAATGCTCAATACAGAGAGCGTATTGCTCTCCGTATTCTGCGAGGTCTGGCGGACCTGATCCGCACTGTCGGATCAAGTCCGCCAGACCTTGTTAAATAGAGGCCAATGTGTCATTAGCCATATATGACGGCTTATAAAAACTATGGAAGTGTAAGGTGCCTGTATCCTGAAATGAAATGAAGGGCCTTGCTCCCTAACTGACATGTAGGCCTTGGGTTGTTCTCTGGTTGTTGCCAGTGAGTGGGAGGGGATGTACTTACCTATTTAAGTGAAGAGAGAAGGCCTCTTTTCCTCTTTCTTCCTGAATCAGTGTGGAGAAGTTTGACCCTCCCTCTTTTATATAAAAAAAAAAGACAAAAAAAAACAACTAAATAAACAAAGAAAAGTATTGTATGGTCAGCAATAGAGACACATGGCTTCCATAGGGTTGATGGTCTAGCTGCAGGCGGGGATAGAGTTAGTTGGGCTAATCTTAGTAAGTCATCTGCCTTTAAGTTAATGCACTCCCCAGAAGTAGCGTGCTGTATGGCTCATTACCAGTTGTATCCTTATAGGTTGGAGATGCTATGTTTGTTTATTGTTTATTTCCTAGTGGGAGGTCATGGCACAATCAACAGGGGTAACATATCAAGCTAATGGGCGGGTGATGTCCCCAGGTTGTGCCCGGGGAGTTCCCCTGCCCATGGGCCTGATGGATGAAGAACCCCTATGACGCCTGGTACTAGCTGTTGTAGGGGTAACCTCTACAGGATCCACCCAAGCCTAAATCCGGGTCCTAACATCTAGCTGTATGGAGTTTGATATGGATTCATATGCTGGCACCCCTATTTCATTAACTTTGAGAAATTCTTACTTGATTTGGTTATTTGAAAAAAAACCAAAAAAAAACCACGACCATGACATGGTCTTTCACCCAGCTCTGTGTGTCTGTCTTTATTTTGTATGGTTGGCAGGGCCGCCACTAGAAATTTTGAGGCCCCTGACTTAACCATTGATCAGGCCCCCCCTCTCCTTTGACATGTGCAATTTTTGACCAAGTGACTAAAACGTATATGCACTTTATTCTTAAGTGTCTATTTAAACTTGGAAATGTTGTAAAGGTAGTAACATACACACACACAGACACACTCATACACTGAAACACACACACACACTCACACATAAGGATTCACATACAGACACTCTAGCAGACACGCAAAGAAACACACTCAGACACAGACACCCAAACTGACACTCAGCACTTGTTTACATTGACCTGACAAGTAATGAGGTAAACTACAGTTTTGTAAAAAAAAAAAGGAGATTTAGAAAACAAAATATGGAGTTCTGATTATATTTTTGTAAAGGAAGATGCCAATTAAATGATGACAACAGCATGCAGTGGCTGAAAGGAAGGGTCCTGAACTGCCTAAACAATAATTTAAAGGTTAAATGGTGGATTGGTGACTTCCGTAAAGGTCTCATTAGTCTCAAAGTCTGTAGAAAGATGTGAATAATCAGTAGTAAGGTCAAAATGTCCTAAAAAGGAACAGACAATGGACACACACACACAAACTTAAACGAGCACATACACCCAAGGAAACACCGACAGAGACAGCCTCAGAAAACACACAAAGACATACACACACACACACACACACACACACAGAAAACACACAAAGACATACACACACAGAGAGACAACCACATAAAACACAGAAAGACATACATACACACACCCTCACTGAGACATCCACATAAAACACACAAAGACATACACACACCCTCACAGAGACACCCACAGAAAACACACACCCTCACAGAGACTTCCACAGAAAACACAGATATACATACATACACACACACACCCTCACAGAGACATCCACAGAAAACACAGACATACACAGCCACCCTCACAGAGGCATCCAGAGAAAATACACAATGACAAACATACACACACCCTCACAGAGACACCCATAGAAAAAGCTCAAAGACATATGCACACACCCTCACAGACATCCTCAGAAAATGCACAAAGACATACACACACACCCTCACAGAGAAACCCACAGAAAAAAAATACATACACACTCATAGAGACACAAACCAAAGCACAAAGACATAAACACAGACACCCACAGAAACATTCACTGGAGGAAACATTTATGCACCTTGCATCCCCAAAATAAACAGTGTGTGACATTCATGATAAAAAATTGCAGAAATTAAGAGATCACTTTTTAAAGAATCATATTTGTAAATGTGCAAACAAAAATAATTCTGTGAATTCAAAATTGTACATTAATGATCTGGGTAGATGGCTAGATGAAGAAAAGTACTTTTAAAAGGTTGACATATGTTTGTTTTTTCCCCATTTTCCCCAACCAAGAGCACCACTTCAAATATAGTGTACAAATGTTCCCATCTGTCAGCTGTGCTTATGGATTTTCAAAATGCTGTACTCTATATGGTCGTGGTGGAACCATAAGCTGTGGTACTCATACCATTAGATCTGGTTAAATGCAGGATTTAGGCTTGTTGGTATGTATTTCAAAATTAAGTCAGCTGTAGTGTAAACTGAACAGTTTTAAGTTAACCTGTCTCATTTCAAACACTGAGTAATCTTAATCTGAGAATATCACATTTATGCAGATGTAAAAATCTTAGATGAAATGCCTCCTTGCATCTGGAAAGTCCTTGCATAAAGGGGCAGTAAACTGGAATGTAATTAATTTATATATATATATATATATATATATATATATATATATATATATAAAAATAAAAATGCATACCTGGCAAAAGGGCACCTACCATTTGTGTATTGAGGAGGAAACATTTCTGCATGGTTTTAAATATAGAATTTCTACAGCAATGTCAAATAATCATAAATACACTGCTGCTAAAAAAATGTGTTTTTATGGACCCCTGGCCCCACCATACAACTACTACCACACTGAAGTTACAATCCGAAATTGCACAAAGAAATAAAAACATTTGCTAAGTAAGTCCTATCTCCTCTGCAAATGAAAGTGATCTGCCGTCTGACTCAGGCACACACTGTACAAACAAAGTGCCAAGTCTGTCTCATACTGTGCATAGTAGTATAGTGCACACACAGAAATCCTCTCAATTGCTAATGCTTTACTCCTTGTAATAACATTTCTCATGCTCAATTAGCACTCTGCTGTAGTACCCACTGGTGGCTGCCAAAATGTATTTTTTTTTTATTTATTTTTTAGTTCTTGCCTCCTGGCCCCCCCCCTGGCCCATTGGGCCCCTGACAGGAGTCACCCCTGTCACCCCCTGATGGTTGAGTATTAATGGTGTGGAATGTCACAAGTGGGAGCATAGACCTTAAGGGTGATTATGAAAAGCTCACCGACATGGAGAGAAATCTCTCAGATCACTTTCGTAACATTATATTGCATTGCATGTGTCTTTCCTTCACACGCAGAACCTGCATAGTAAGATAAATAGCTCTGAAGCTAACATTTGCCTTTCTAAAATTGATGGACCTCACAGAACTGATCGGATTTATTTTATAATGTCGTCAGAGGAGAAAGCTTTAGATCATAGGGCCCAATATGTCATCGTAAGGCCAGATTTCAAGTGACAAACTAAATATATCACTCACTAACTGCGCTCAAACTTAAACTTTAACGCGGACAGATTAGCACACATGTTACAAGTTAAAAGTAAAAAGATCAGGTACGCTGTATATGTCTATACATGTGTATATGTATGTATATACATATTTCCACATAAACACATAAATACACACACACACATACATATATATATATATATATATATATATACACACTCTGCTAATCCGCATCTCCAGACCAAAAGAAGAAAAAGGAGAAGTTATATATATATATATATATATATATATATATAAAACTTTATTATGAAGAGAATTTTTTTTTAAAATCCTTTACATGTAAAAACATAGGAATTCAGTTACAAACCTGTAACTGAATGCAACAACAGCAGCCAAACATGTTTCGGGCCTAATGTCAGCCCTTGTTCACTGGCATAACCAATGCTGTATCTGAGAGCTCTATTTAAAGGCATAGTTAATTATCAATTACATGCACCTGTTACATAAATTAACCCATGACTTTCTTTTTGGTCATGGTAAAAAATCTCTTCCTTTATTCCATATTAAGGCCATAAAATATTCATTATGAAAAGACACATATAAATATAAGAACTATTATTAAAGAAGAATACATATAGGATGCTAACCTTACTTAGAAAATATGAATAAGTATTCAAATATATCAAATATATCAAAATATACAATTTAATTCAATATTAAACTATCATTTTGACTTTTTGTAAAATAGATCAACATCCATTATTATTGACCAAAGGGGTGCTTTGTCTTAAGATTGAAAATCCAAAATACTTCCCTTTGGTCTAAAAGTCTGTCTCTGTCTCCACCCCTTCTGTGCCTGAGGGCATAGTCTATACCCTGTACTGTTAGAAGGGAATCATTTGAATTGTGTTCCTAAAATGTTTAGCTATTGGTGTAGTACTATCTGGGTTACCAATATCTCTCAAATGTTAAAGAAACCTATCTCATAAAGCACGTTCCGCACGCCCTACGTACTGTTTCTTGCAGCCTTGACATGTTAGTAGGTAAATGACAAAATTAGTATTGCAAGAAATACTGAAACGTATGTCAAACTCCGTATTAGTGGTACTGGATACGAATTTCATTCCCTGTTGTATATGTGTGCAAGTTTTACAGATATTTCCTTGACATTTGATGCAACCTATTCTCCTCCTTAACCAAGACTGATTCTTATTGAACGGTAACCTAGAAGGAGCTAATAGGCTTCCTAAGGTCTTAGCTTTGCGTGCTGAGAAATTACAGCCTTCGCAAATGATTTTGTTTAGTTTAACATCACTTTTTAAAATTGGTAAGCAATTACGAATAATGCCACAAATTTTCCTGTAATCTTTACTATAATTTGTTACAAAGTAAGGTTTGTTGTTATTTCTCTTATTCTGTTTTTTTTTTGTTATATTTTGTCACTAGTAAATCCTCTCTCTTCAATTTATCAACTTCAATTTTAGTTTCTGCCAATAGTTTAGTGTCATAGCCTCACGCTTTCAATCTCTGGCTGGTATTGGATACATGTAATTGATATTTATCTTCTGTGGTACAATTTATTTTAGTTTAGTCATTTGACCATAAGGTATAGAATTGGTGGTGTGCTTTGGGTGACAAGAAGAAGAATGAAGAATAGTATTTCCTGATGTACTCTTTCTATAGAGTTATATCTCCAATGAGTGTGTATCAATGTGAGATGTGAGTGTGACATCCAGAAAATTGAGACTGTCCACACTATCCATCATAGTGAACTCCAAATTTAAATTGTTGCTGTTGGCGTAGTCAAGGAACTGGTGAACCAAAGAACCGTCCCCATCCCACACCAACAGCAAATCATCAATATATCTACCGAAGTAGACAATATTTTCACGAAAGGGATTAGTATCTCCAAAAACGTGGCACTCCTCCCAAAACCCCATATACAAATTAGCTTATGATGGTGCAAATTTGGCACCCATAGCTGTGCCACGTTTCTGGAGATAGTACTTGCCCTCAAACATAAAAAAATTGTGAGTGAGTAAATATTCAACTGCTGTGTGCAAAAATTGAATGGTAAAAAAATCATATGTAGTAAAATTTGTGAGAAAAAACATCAACGCTTCCAATCCCTTATCATGAGGGATGGAAGTGTAAAGGGATGTCACTTCCATTGTGACTAATCTAGAATTATCACACCAAGTTATGTGTTCAACCTGTTCAATGAGTGCAGTGGTATCTCTTAAATAGCCATATAGGTTAGTAACTATAGGCTGTAAAAAAGTATCAACTAAATCCGATAGCCTCTCATTAAGTGAACCAATACCAGCCACGATTGGGTGACCAGGTGGATTGGTGGGATCTTTGTGAAGTTTGGGTAAGTGGTGGAATATAGGCATAGATGGATATTTAGGTAATAAATATTCTACCATTTTCTCAGAGATCACACCATCTAATTCAGCTTTGTAGACTACCTCCGCCAGTAATCTTCGGTATGTATCAGTCGGGTCACAAGCTAAGGGTTGGTATATATCTGTGTTAGCAAGTTGCTTATTGGCTTCAGCCACATAATCACATTTATTCAAAACTACTGTACTGCCACCCTTGTCTGATTCCCTAATCACTATATTTGGGTCATCTTTGACATCATCAATTGCTTTTCTTTCAAGTGCAGTTAAATGATTATTTCTGAATCCCTTTATTTTGGTACTTTTATTCTTTTTATCCAATTCAATAAGCTGGGTTTTGAGTGTTTGTTGAAAAACCTGTAAATTTAAACCCCTGCTATGAATAGGATAAAAATTAGTTTTTTCTTTAAATTTACCAAGGTCAATATCTTTTTCTGAGGGGCCAAATCGTTGTTCAACATTACTTTCCCTCATAAATTCCTGTATGTCTGTCATAGCTGCTTGGTCATTAAAATTGAAGTTAGGTCTGAGTTCACATTGTGTGTTATCAGTATCATCCTCTTGTGTCACATTATATTCCTCTAGCTCATCACTATAACAATGTTTTTTTAGGGTTAAGTCCCTTACAAATCTGTTAACATCTAGAATAGTGGAAAACATATCAAAGTTACAACTAGGGGCAAAACTTAAACCTTTTTGCCAAAGTGACATTTCTTGATTGTTTAGATTTCTAGAGGATAAGTTAATAACATTGTTTACGGACGAGTTGTCCTGTAGGACACTGTTTTCCTCTGGGGGTACCGGTTGTGATTTACTCCTTCCCCATTGTCCCCTACTCCCTCTATGTATTTTCTTTTTGTTTTTATCTTTGTGCTTGGTTTGTTGTGACTCACCCCGTTTTTTGACTGAGAGGATGTGCTAGGGATTGGGGTATCTAATGCAGAAATAGTGTCCCCTATTGAGTTAGAGTTTAATATCTGTTGTAGTGATGTTTCCTGATCTGAAGTGTCATAATCATATTCTGTTTCACTGAATGTAACTTTTTTAGATTGCTTAGACCCTGAGTTTTTGCTACTATTGATTTTTTATGTATAACTCTGTTCTTAAATGGTGCTATGTAATCATTGCCACTAGTCCACTTGTAGACCTTATTCATTTCATAGTCTAATTTGTCCCTATGCATTTTCTGTTGTTTAAATAACCACAGTTCCTTTTTAAAGGATCTCATATTGTCCTGAAATTGTTTATCATAATCTCTAAATTGTTGATGTTGATGCTTTTTCAATTCTGTCTGCAAGTCCTGCATATGTTGGATAAGTTACAGTCTCTGTTTCTTTTTAAATTCAATATAGTAAGTCTATAGGGGCTTTAGAGCAAGCTGTGAGCGCATCATTACATTTGGCTATGAAATCTTGACAGGTAACCTGAAAAGAGGGAAACTTTGAAATCCTCAAACCCCGTGGGATTCTTGAATGTTGTTGATATATTTGAAAGGTTTTTATGTCCAGTCCTAATCTAATATCTTTTTTTCTGAGATTATCCATTTGCTGGAATAAATCATCACACAGTCTCTATATCCTCCAAGATGTCTTCCATGTCAGAAGAGTCACAGTCTATTGTAATGTCTTTGAGGACATAAATGCCTTCCATTTTTAAATACAACTGTTCTTATTTGTAGTCTTAAGGAAAGGAGATGTAGCAAGAGTGTGTTTGAACTGACTATTTTCCCAAAAACTTTTTTAAGTATATATATATATATATATATATATAGATATATACTGGAAAATGTAAAAAAGATAATGGGGAATGTCCAAGAAACAATAACTATACTTTGCATTTATTGCTTATACAATAAACGCCTGATGGGCCTGATGGTTAAAGAACCCCTATGACGCCTGGTACTAGCTGTTGTAGGGGTAACCTCGACATGATCCACCTACACCTAAACCCGGGTCCTAACCTCTAGCTGTATGGAGTTTGATATGGATTCAAATGCCGCCTCTCCTATTTCATTAACTTTGAGAAAGTCTTACTTGGTTTGGTTATTTGAAGAAAAAAAAAACACGACCATGACATGGTCTTTCACCCAGCTCTGTGTGTCTGTCTTTATTTTGTATGGTTGGGTATTGTTTAGTTATTTTTAATGGTGTGGAATGTCACAAGTGGGAGCGTAGACCTTAAGGGTGATTATGAAAAACTTACCAAAATGGAGAGAAATGTCTCAGATCTTTATGGCTTTTTTAACATTATATTGCATTGCATGTGTCTCTCCTTCACACGCAGAACCTGCATAGCAGGATAAAAAGCTCTCAAGCTAACATTTGCCTTTCTAAAATTGATGGACCTCACAGAACTGATGGGACTTATTTTATAATGTCGTCAGAGCAGAAAGCTTTAGATCATAGGGCCCAATGTGTCATCGTAAGGCCAGATTTCAAGTGACAAACTAAATATATCACTCACTAACTGCGCTCAAACTTAAACTTTAACACGAACAGATTAGCACACATGTTACAAGTTAAATGTAAAAAGATCAGGTATGCTGTATGATGTCTATACATGTGTATATGTATGTATATACATATTTCCACATAAACACATAAATACACACACACACATATATATATATATATATATATATATGCACACATATATACAGTAAACTCTCAGTTAACCAGAACTCAAGCAACCAAAATTCTCAAGCAAACAGAATTTTTTTAAGCTACTATACATTAAAATGAACACTAACTTTCCTCTGCAGTTTCCTTTCTCTATAGTGGGCTGTCAAAAGTGAAAGCGCGCCCTTTTAATGCCACCAGACCCTACATAACTGCTCTTGAAAGTTGTGAGCACAAGGCAGTCTGAGAATTAGACATCACACTGACACTGAGTACCCAGGACTGAACGGAGGCGGCATTAATATTAATTAATAATTTACTTTTATTTACTGTATTTAAATCTTAACATCAAGTAAATACAGCGTTTATAGTATAGTATGGGTTATAGAACTAGTTAGGCCTTTTTTAATAGTAGCTCTCAAGCAACCAGGAATCTACCAATCCCCATGGGTGCCGGTTAACTGGGAGTTTACGTATCTATCTATCTATCTATCTATCTATCTATCTATCATCTATCTATATATATATATACACACACACACACAGACACACACATTTAGACATATATATACATTGGAGCCCTTTCCAGTAAAACATATTGCCATATACCATATGCCTTTTAACCCATATACAACATTTTTATTAATTTTTACATAATATTTTTTATTAAATAGTGTATATGTGAGTATAATAGTTTTTTTTACAATTACAATTTATGCTAGGGCTCCGGTTGCTCTAATTTGTCTAGGACAGTTTCTTTTTACGCTCAGAGAGACCTTTTACTTTCAATTTGATATATGTGCGTTAGTGTGGTCACAATATTGCTTATCACGTCCTGAGCTAGCATTAGCGCTACTTGTAATCTAGCCCATAGTTTGTTGAAGAGTAGATTTTCTTTTCTATAAAGAACAAGATTTATAACATTAATTTTTTTTGTTTCATAGAATCTACATATGTGCAGCACAAAAGCTATGGACATGCACTTCATTACTCTGGTATGTTATATTGGGTAACAATCTGTTTACTGAAAATAAATGTATGTTTGTGTGATAACCTCAAATTACTATTTATATTAGATTAACATGTGTTCTCCCTCATTTCACAAGACTGAGCCTGGCATAAATCAGCAGTTGCAGTGGTGACTTTCAAGGTTTTATATATATATAAAGTAGATGAAAGAAGTCGGCACAAATCTTCTTTATAAAATCCAAAATTTTAATGATACAGCTTAAAATAGAAAACAGCTCAGTGCAAAATGGTCTAACATGTTTCGGCTTGTGGTCTTAATCATAGACTTCTTTCGCTTCAGATACATATATATATACTGTATGTAACACACATACATACAAACATACATACACACATACATAGACACATATACACATACATACATATATTTACACACACAGTATATACATACATGAGCCAGACAGATAGCTCAGCATGCTAATGCACTGTGGCTGAGCTCTGTAGCAACCAAAGGGTTGCAAGTTCGATCCCCGGCGAGGTCTACTCAGCCTTTCATCCTTCCGCCTTGAGACCCTTATGGGTGATTAGCCACACTTTACAAGTACCACATAGATACATACTCACATATACATATATATATATACACATACATAGAGGGATATTTATCAAGCCGTCAACCGCAGATATGCTGGAATTCCGCAGCGTAATTGTGGCGAGCCTGATTCGACCCATTTATCAAAGCCTACAGACCGGCAAAAATTGAAATTTGTGACATAAACTATGATCCACCGGTCTCAATCCGACACAGATCGCTGCTTACATTACAGATGTTCCGAATACAAATTCAGCACTATATGACAACTTTTACAAGTTATCAAACTTCTAACAGGTACGCTCGCCACTATTCCGGCCCAGTGTACCTGCTTTTCAATCCGCCACCCTGGAGGCCGCGGATGCTATAGGAATCAATGGGAGTCCGAAAGCAGCTAAAGCTTATGTTCGCTGCTGCAGGATATCCCATTGATTTCATTGGTAGAAAACAAATTACGTTTACACCTAACACCTGAAAATAAACCCCAAGTCTAAACACCCCTAATCTGCTGCCCCGACATCGTTGCCACCTACACAATGTTATTAACCCCTATCCCGCTGCTCCCTGATACCGCCGCAACTAAATAAATGTATTAACCACTATTCTGCAGCTCCTGGTGCACACCGCAACTAAATAAATGTATTAACCCCTATCCTGCCGCTCCCAGAGCCCACCGCAACTCTAATAAATGTATTAACCCCTATTCCTCCGCTCCCGGAGCCAACGGCAACTAAATAAATGTATTAACCCCTATCCCTCCACTCCCGGAGCCCACTGCAACTAAATAAATGTATTAACCCCTATCCCTCCGCTCCCGGAGCCCACCACAACTCTAATAAAGTTATTAACCCCTATCCCACCGCTCCCAGACCCCTCTGCAACTAAATAAATGTATTAAGCCCTAAAGCCCTGGCCTCCCACATCACTACCACTTACTAAACCTATTAACCCCTAAACCACCAGCCCCCCACATCGCTATAAACTAAATTAAGCTATTAACCTCTAAACCTAACAACCCTCTAACTTTACATTAAATTTTAACTCATCCCTATCTTATAATAAATTTAAACTTACCTTTAGAATTAATTAGAATTAAAGGTAATAAACGTACCTTTAGAATTAGATCCAATCAGCAAATAGGATTGAGCTCGCATTCTATTGGCTGATTGGAATAGCCAATAGAATGTAAGCTCAATTCTATTGGCTGATTGGATCAGCCAATAGGATGAAAACTCAATCCTATTGGCTGATTGCAACAGCCAATAGGATTTTTTCCCCTTTAATTCCGATTGGCTGATAGAATTCTATCAGCCAATGGAAATGTAAGGGATGCCATCTTGGATGACGTTATTTAAAGGGAAACTTCATTCTGCAACAGATGACGGAAGAAGAGGATGCTCAGCGCCGGATATCATGAAGATGGAGCTGCTCGGCACCGGATGGATGAAGATAGAAGATGCTGTCTGGATGAAGACTTTTGCCCGCTTGGATGAAGATTTCTGACGGCTTCGCCTAGGAATTCTGACACTTTGAAAACTGTAAGTTGATCTTCGGGGGTTAGTGTTAGGTTTTTTAAGGGTTTATTGGGTGGGTTTTAATTTTAGGTTAGGGACTTTGGGCTGAAAAGGAGCTAAATGCCCTTTTAAGGGCAATGCCCATACAAATGCCCTTTTCAGGGCAATGGGGAGCTTAGGTTTTGTAAATAGGTTTTTATTTGGGGGGTTTGGTTGTGTGGGTGGTGGGTTTTACTGTTGGGGGGTGTTTGTATTTTATTTTACAGGTAAAAGAGCTGATTTCTTTTGGGCAATGCCCCACAAAAGGCCCTTTTACGGGCCATTGGTAGTTTATTGTAGGCTGTTTTTTTTTATATTTTGGGGGGCTTTTTTATTTTGATAGGGCTATTAGATTAGGTGTAATTAGTTTAAATATTTGATCATTTATTTTTTATTTTGAGTAACTTAGTGTTTTTTATTTTTTGTAGATTTAAATAACTTGAGTAGGGATGGGTTTTTAAATATGTAATATAGTTAATTTAATTTAGTTTAATGTAATTTTAGTATAATAGTTAGGGTAGGTTAATTAATAGTTTAATATAGTTTATTTTAATTCTAAAGGTAAATTTAAATTTATTATAAGATAGGGATGAGTTAATATTTAATGTAAAGTTAGCGGGTTGTTAGGTTTAGGGGTTAATAGCTTAATTTAGTTTATGGCAATGTCGAGGGCTGGCGGTTTAGGGGTTAATAGGTTTAGTAAGTGGTAGTGATGTGGGAGGCCAGGGGTTTAGAGGTTAATACATTTATTTAGTTGCGGAGGGGTCCGAGAGAGGGGTGATAGGAGTTAATAACTTTATTCAAGTAGAAAGGATAGGCAGGCACTACTCCAAACCGATGTATGTAAAAACAAATGCGATGCTTTATTGAAATTCCAAGTAAAAACAACAACACATGCAGACAGGCAGTAAAGGAGACTAGAAGTCTAACATGTTTCGCGCCTCCAGGTGCGCTTACTCATAGACTGACGTCTATGTCCGTACTCTAACTCTTTATAGGCCTGAGAGGTAACAAAAAAGTTAACCCCTTCAAGTCTAAGCAAAGTAAAAAAGAGTAAAAACAATATCCTAATGTGACACTGTATGATATTAGCTGTTAAATAAATTAAGTATAAGTATGCACAGACCTTGACTTCCTAAGACTTGACATAATACTTATATAAATTTACAGAGCAAAACAACATTTTTTTGAAAAAGTCATAATAGAAGAAACACACATATAGTATTTCAATTTTTCTCAAAGACAAACATAGTATGTGATCCCGATTATATGAAATGTAATCAGGCATTATTAACTCAAGTGCATTTTAACACTACAAAACTGTTGTTAACAGGACATATAATACCTAAATACATTAGCCAGTACTAAAGAGGACAGAACCGGACTTTGTTTCTTTTTTTATATATAATTTTAGATACATTTATGTACATATAATATTCTTTTCATAATGATTTGAGATATAACAATAACATCTGTACTATGTATCAATAAAAAAGTTTGTCACACTCTCGGTTCATACCGTATGGTAGACGTGTGCACAATTTTAAAATCCAATAGAGTTCTTTTTTCTCTAGGATTTTATCCCTGTTTCCACCCCTAGGTGGCACTTTGGCAATATCTATAATTTGGAATGACAAACTAGCTATGTTAGTTAAATGAATATTGTTAAAATGGTCTGCTACTGTAGAATCTTTGCTGTAGTTTTTTACATCTCTTACATGTTCATTATAACGTGTCCTCACAGTACGGGTAGTTTTACCCACGTACTGTAGAGAACAAAGATTGCAAGTAAGTAGATATATGACAAATTTTGCACCACAATTGGCATAGAAATCAATAGAATAAATCTTCTTATTGACTTGACACAAAAAATAATCCTGCTGGAGGATATTAGGACATGCTAAACAACTTCCTGTTCCACATTTGAAACTACCTTTTTTATTTATCCATGTATTTGATTGAAGTGTATTGTCAAATTTTACCAAACTTGGTGACAGGGTTTGTGCCAAAGTTTTAGACTTTTTTGGCACAAATTTACATTTTTTGATAAATGGCTTTAATGTTTCATCTGACTTTAATAGGTTAAGATGTTTCTTTATTATTTTAACCACTTGGTTATATTGTTGGCTAAAGGGTGTGGAGAACACAATAGCCTCATCAAAATCAGTATCTAAATACTGTGATTTAACATTAGTATTTGTATCTAAATGCTTAACTGTATTTCTCACATTCTCCAATTTCTTAGGTTTATAACCTCTTTTAACCAATCTATCTCTTAGTTCAATAGATTGTTCCTCATAAACAACATCAGACCTTGTATTACGGCTAATCCTCAAGAATTGGGATTTGGGGATTGAATCAATTAAATGCTGCGGATGCTGTGACTTTGCATGCAGGATGGTATTGCCTGCAGTCGGCTTTCTATATGTTCTAGTAATGATAGAATTATTACTTATTAGAAGTGTCAGATCTAAATAGTTAACTTGTTTCAAACTATATTCTCCTGTAAACTTAAGGTTCATTTCATTATTGTCACAGTACGATAGAAATTCACTAAAGATGTTATCATTAAAAGGAATATTGAATATAAAGAGCAGATCATCTATATAGCGTACATAAAGTGCTATTTTGTCACTCCAAACATTGCTAGGTGTATATAGATATAATTTTTCCCACCATGCTACATAGATATTGGCAAACGAGGGGGCAAATTTTGCCCCCATCGCTGTACCACAAGTTTGAATAAAATATTCATTATTAAACAAAAAATAGTTATGTGACAATAAGAACTTTAACACCTCACAGATATAGTCTATCTCTGCAGGAGTATAGAGTGAATCTCTCTGCATAAAATACTTAACAGCTTTAATACCCTAACCCTGAGGAATGGAGGTATAAAGGGAAGCTATATCTATAACACCCCATGAAAAATTTGAATGCCATTGTATATCCTCCAATGTTAAAAGGAGGTGTGAGGTGTCCTGCAGGTAACTCAACTGTGACATTGCAATTGGTTGTAAAATGGAATCCAGCTATTCTGCTAAAGGCTCAAATAATGAGCCGATTCCTGCCACAATTGGTCTACCCGGAGGACATCTCGCATCTTTATGGATCTTAGGTACGTGATGGAATATAGGACAAATAGGATTATCTGGTACTAGTACAATGACATCTCCTTCATCAAAGATACCCAGCAATATACCATCTTTGACTAGTTTTTCTAATTCTTTCTTAAATATTAGTGTTGGATTCCTATCCAGTTTTTGGTATGTCCTATCATTCAGAAGTTGTCTATAAGCTTCATCAAAATAATTTTGCTTATTCATAATAACTATGCTGCCTCCCTTATCTGAGTTGCGTATAACAATATTGTTATTGTCCTGCAAAGATTTAATAGCTTTACGCTCATTAGCAGTCAGATTACGGGAGGCAGCATTAGCTACAATACCATCCTCCAAATCAAGAATATCCATTTGCACAGCCTTTTGAAATGCATTAATAAGTGGTCCCCTGTAGTTAGTAGGATAGAAGTTAGAATGATGTTTTTTTGGTTTAGGAAAAATGGATGATTGATATTGTTGATTATCATCACTATACATATTAACCAAAGTGTGCATGCTTGTTCAAAATCAATGTGCTTTTTTTTATTAAATCTCTGAGGGTATGCCACACTACTCAGAGTCATAGCTTCACTTTGTTTATTAAGTGCAAAATACATTTTCAAGGTTAACTTGCACACAAATTTATTAATATCCAGCAGTGTGGAAAACCCTGAGAAATTTCTAGTTGGTGCAAATCCCAGACCTCTTAAAAGAACATTTCTTTCATTGTCATTAAGAATATAATCAGATATGTTAACAATATTAAGTCCTTGTGTGTCATGACTATCAGTAGATAGAACCTCATTAGGACTGTGATCTGGAATCAATGTCCCTTCTTTTTTTTGCTCTTTTCTTCTCCTTTTGTTTTTCCACCGTCTCCTTCTTCTTTGTTTTTTTGATATTTTTGAGGATTTCTTCTTGTCTTTGGTTTGGTCATCTGCGGTTCCTCGTCTGCATCCTCCATTGAAGATTCCTGTAAAAAAGAGGAACAAGGGGAGGGGGAGACAGAAGGAGAAGACAGGGGAGAGAAGGAGCTGGTAGAAACACTGGTACTCCTTGCACTTGCTTCTGAGTCTGTAGATTCTCCCTCATCAGTACTGAACACCACTTTCTTATTATCTTTTTTCTTCAGTATGGATTTCGGTGGTCCCCCATCATGTTGTATCACATTTTGATTTTTATTTCCAGAATTTTTATTACCCTTTTGGTTGGCATTAGTATGCCTTCTATGTGAATTTTGTCTGCGTACAGCTGCCCAATTATATACATGATTGCAATGTCACAGTTGAGCTACCTGCAGGACACCTCGCACCTCCTTTTAACATTGGAGGATATACAATGGCATTCAAATTTTTCATGGGGTGTTATAGATATAGCTTCCCTTTACACCTCCATTCCTCAGGGTCAGGGTATTAAAGCTGTTAAGTATTTTATGCAGAGAGATTCACTCTATACTCCTGCAGAGATAGACTATATCTGTGAGGTGTTAAAGTTCTTATTGTCACATAACTATTTTTTGTTTAATAATGAATATTTTATTCAAACTTGTGGTACAGCGATGGGGGCAAAATTTGCCCCCTCGTTTGCCAATATCTATGTAGCATGGTGGGAACAATTATATCTATATACACCTAGCAATGTTTGGAGTGACAAAATAGCACTTTATGTACGCTATATAGATGATCTGCTCTTTATATTCAATATTCCTTTTAATGATAACATCTTTAGTGAATTTCTATTGTACTGTGACAATAATGAAATGAACCTTAAGTTTACAGGAGAATATAGTTTGAAACAAGTTAACTATTTAGATCTGACACTTCTAATAAGTAATAATTCTATCATTACTAGAACATATAGAAAGCCGACTGCAGGCAATACCATCCTGCATGCAAAGTCACAGCATCCACAGCATTTAATTGATTCAATCCCCAAATCCCAATTCTTGAGGATTAGCCGTAATACAAGGTCTGATGTTGTTTATGAGGAACAATCTATTGAACTAAGAGATAGATTGGTTAAAAGAGGTTATAAACCTAAGAGATTGGAGAATGTGAGAAATACAGTTAAGCATTTAGATACAAATACTAATGTTAAATCACAGTATTTAGATACTGATTTTGATGAGGCTATTGTGTTCTCCACACCCTTTAGCCAACAATATAACCAAGTGGTTAAAATAATAAAGAAACATCTTAACCTATTAAAGTCAGATGAAACATTAAAGCCATTTATCAAAAAATTTAAATTTGTGCCAAAAAAATCTAAAACTTTGGCACAAACCCTGTCACCAAGTTTGGTAAAATTTGACAATACACTTCAATCAAATATAGGAATTCTTAAATTAATTTACCAAGCGCCTGCTGAAAGACGACCCTTAGCTCAGATAGGTTGACCCCTAGTGGTCAACAGGAAATGTCAAAGTATAAAAGAAATATCAGAGCGCCAACTATAGAAGGCAGGGTCCACAATAAACTATAACCAAATCTCCAGGATGGCTTCAAAAAGTGTTTATTACAACACAAACAGAACAGTAATGATTGATTACTTTAACTTCAATGTCTGTGTGTTTTACAATACAGTTAAAACAATTACATTAACCCAATATTATTGTTATACAAAATATTATTATAAAATCACAATCCTTTGGGTTTTCAGGATATTAAAACAAATAAAATTAAATATGATTTAAAATGATATTACAATTTTCCCTCATGGATCCATGTTAACAGTCTTAAGTTTAAATTAACCATACATTGGAACAGTAATAAAATCAATCTAAGGCTTGTTTCAGGTGTTAACCCCCTTGAAAAACTCTTGGATGAGGTGACCTTTCCGGTCAGATTGGAGTTATTGAACAATATACAGGCTTAAATTGGCTGCCTTCAATCTTTGGCAATCAAGATTAGCCCAAAGAAATCCCCTTGGTGAGGGATCCTACACAAAATTAAAAAGTCTGCTTACAGCCTAATGAAAATACTGCTTGCAACCTATTACTTTTGTATAGTATGTGCCCTAAAGCGTGATAAATAAACTTCCTACTAAAACGTGATACACAAACTGTTTTTCAAAAGTGAATAAAACATATACTTGGTGAAAAAAATTGGTGATAAAATAATCACAGTGGAAAACACTTGCAGCAAATTACTTGTGGTGAAAAAACAATTGCAGTACAATCTGATGATTGATCTTTGCTTAGTGCTCAATCCCAATAAAAACAATAACAGTGAGTGCCAATCAAAGCACAAGAACTAGTGATAAAACTTGCTTAAATGTTCAATCAAAAAAAAAAGTAACCAATGAAGAATAAAATCCTTGAATATCAGATGTGCAGAACTAGTGAGTGGAAATATGAATGTTTAACAATTATAAGTCCCAACAATTGATGTGTTTAATCCTCCTCACGATCCTATGTGTGCAAGATATTCGGTAAGCCCTGGGTCCCCTTGCTCACAAGCGCTCGGTCCCTTAGCCCTTTCAAGCGTTGGTACCCTCTGCTTGTTACCTCGCGGTCCCTCGTTTTCTTCTGTCAGCTAAAAACAGGCCGCTCAGCTTTTGTGGTAGAGGTTCACCCGTGGTGATAAAATGGAGTTCAAGATTCCAGGTAAACTCCCACTTGGGTTTGTCCGTCTCACAGCAAGCTGCTCTGACCACACTGGTGGCGGTTTCCTCTCGGTGGGTGAGCACGGTTTAAAGCCGTAGTAGTCCGTGTCACTGGCTGGATCAATACTGGCTGAGATTAACACCTCACTTTGTGGCTGTCAGTAACAGCGGCTCCCGGACCAAATTGAAATTCTAGCAGCATAAATATCAGAGAATATCAGTGTGTCCCACACTTAGCGTATATCACGCGCGGGGTAAGAAACTCGTGAGGAGGATTAAACACATCAATTGTTGGGACTTATAATTGTTAAACATTCATATTTCCACTCACTAGTTCTGCACATCTGATATTCAAGGATTTTATTCTTCATTGGTTACTTTTTTTTTTGATTGAACATTTAAGCAAGTTTTATCACTAGTTCTTGTGCTTTGATTGGCACTCACTGTTATTGTTTTTATTGGGATTGAGCACTAAGCAAAGATCAATCATCAGATTGTACTGCAATTGTTTTTTCACCACAAGTAATTTGCTGCAAGTGTTTTCCACTGTGATTATTTTATCACCAATTTTTTTCACCAAGTATATGTTTTATTCACTTTTGAAAAACAGTTTGTGTATCACGTTTTAGTAGGAAGTTTATTTATCACGCTTTAGGGCACATACTATACAAAAGTAATAGGTTGCAAGCAGTATTTTCATTAGGCTGTAAGCAGACTTTTTAATTTTGTGTAGGATCCCTCACCAAGGGGATTTCTTTGGGCTAATCTTGATTGCCAAAGATTGAAGGCAGCCAATTTAAGCCTGTATATTGTTCAATAACTCCAATCTGACCGGAAAGGTCACCTCATCCAAGAGTTTTTCAAGGGGGTTAACACCTGAAACAAGCCTTAGATTGATTTTATTACTGTTCCAATGTATGGTTAATTTAAACTTAAGACTGTTAACATGGATCCATGAGGGAAAATTGTAATATCATTTTAAATCATATTTAATTTTATTTGTTTTAATATCCTGAAAACCCAAAGGATTGTGATTTTATAATAATATTTTGTATAACAATAATATTGGGTTAATGTAATTGTTTTAACTGTATTGTAAAACACACAGACATTGAAGTTAAAGTAATCAATCATTACTGTTCTGTTTGTGTTGTAATAAACACTTTTTGAAGCCATCCTGGAGATTTGGTTATAGTTTATTGTGGACCCTGCCTTCTATAGTTGGCGCTCTGATATTTCTTTTATACTTCAATCAAATACATGGATAAATAAAAAAGGTAGTTTCAAATGTGGAACAGGAAGTTGTTTAGCATGTCCTAATATCCTCCAGCAGGATTATTTTTTGTGTCAAGTCAATAAGAAGATTTATTCTATTGATTTCTATGCCAATTGTGGTGCAAAATTTGTCATATATCTACTTACTTGCAATCTTTGTTCTTTACAGTACGTGGGTAAAACTACCCGTACTGTGAGGACACGTTATAATGAACATGTAAGAGATGTAAAAAACTACAGCAAAGATTCTACAGTAGCAGACCATTTTAACAATATTCATTTAACTAACATAGCTAGTTTGTCATTCCAAATTATAGATATTGCCAAAGTGCCACCTAGGGGTGGAAACAGGGATAAAATCCTAGAGAAAAAAGAACTCTATTGGATTTTAAAATTGTGCACACGTCTACCATACGGTATGAACCGAGAGTGTGACAAACTTTTTTATTGATACATAGTACAGATGTTATTGTTATATCTCAAATCATTATGAAAAGAATATTATATGTACATAAATGTATCTAAAATTATATATAAAAAAAGAAACAAAGTCCGGTTCTGTCCTCTTTAGTACTGGCTAATGTATTTAGGTATTATATGTCCTGTTATCAACAGTTTTGTAGTGTTAAAATGCACTTGAGTTAATAATGCCTGATTACATTTCATATAATCGGGATCACATACTATGTTTGTCTTTGAGAAAAATTGAAATACTATATGTGTGTTTCTTCTATTATGACTTTTTCAAAAAAATGTTGTTTTGCTCTGTAAATTTATATAAGTATTATGTCAAGTCTTAGGAAGTCAAGGTCTGTGCATACTTATACTTAATTTATTTAACAGCTAATATCATACAGTGTCACATTAGGATATTGTTTTTACTCTTTTTTACTTTGCTTAGACTTGAAGGGGTTAATTTTTTTGTTACCTCTCAGGCCTATAAAGAGTTAGAGTACGGACATAGACGTTAGTCTATGAGTAAGCGCACCTGGAGGCGTGAAACATGTTAGACTTCTAGTCTCCTTTACTGCCTGCCTGCATGTGTTGTTGTTTTTACTTGGAATTTCAATAAAGCATCGCATTTGTTTTTACATACATCGGTTTGGAGTAGTGCCTGCCTATCCTTTCTACTTGTGCATTCCTTTGCGGTCTGATCCGCCGCTACCGGCTACGGCACTCCAGGTGGACAGGTGAACTAGCCCTTTCAACTTATTTGGGCTTCCGGCTCAAGCACGGCTTGTCATGGTTGCGGTTAACTACACGTTGTTAATAACTTTATTAGAGTTGCGGTGGGCTCCGGGAGCGGAGGGATAGGGGTTAATAACTTTATTAGAGTTGCAGTGGACTCCAGGAGCAGCGAGATGGGGGTTAATAACTTTATTTAGTTGTGGCCTGGTCCGGGAGCGGCGGGATAGGAGTTAAACATTTTAGTATAGTGGCGGTGTTTAGTGACAGGGTATAAATAAAGATGGGAAAAAGCCGAATAGCAGCGAGATCGATGACTGTTAGTTAACAACAGTCCGCTGCTCATCGCCCCATACTTGGTGCGTGGCTTTTTGAAAAGCGTATTCAGGTCCGCGACCGCAATGTTAGGCAATGTTAGGCGAGCGTATTGGTGCCGTCGAATGCAGCATAGTTGATGGCTTGATAATTCGACCTCATAGACGCATATACACATACATACAACATGAATAGACACATACACATATGCATACACACATACATACATACATACATACACCTACATAGACACACATACATACATACACACACATACATACATAGGTTCCGATTTATCAAAGCGTCAATCTTAGTGCATTAGCTGGAGTCAATATGCTCGCAAGACATCGCTGCCGCAAATCGACATAAGACGCCTTTATTTATTAAAAAGTCAGTCAAAAACACGTGCGTCAGGTACGGAGCGATGAGAATTGGACTGTTGATAAATAAGAGTCATCGATGTTGTGGATATTCTGTTTTTTCCAACTTTATTTATACCATATCATTGCTGTCCATGAACAAGCACATTTCTCTAAAGCTAATCTTTTATTTTTCATCTGTTAATGTCCAATAAATAGCTAGATTTATACCTGAAAAATAATATCTCATAAAAAGTTATTTTTTTTATTTGTTATACAAAAAAATCTGATATATGATATTTTCACATAAATTAATGTGTATTTGTATTTCTAGAAATCATGATATGCCTATCTCATGTTTTTTTCTTTTTTTATAATTATTATTAAAGCTAGAATTTGTACATATATCTTATTTACATACTTGTATATATATATATATATATATATATATATATATATATATATATATATATATATATGTCAGAAAAAAGGAATGCACTCGCCGGGTCTTATGTGCATAATATTTAATAATACATCAAGAGGTGACGTTTCGGGATAGTTAGCCCCTTCCTCAGACCTTTACAAAACAAAACAAACTTATTACAATATATACATTACCCGCCACCATCACCCGCAAACAACCGGAAATGCCCCTGGCGTCCTGCACGTACCACTGTGCAGGTCCGCCGGTTGTCATGGCAACCAGAAGTCTCAATCCTGTGAGCAAAACAGAAACAACATAAATATTTGTTAGCCAGTTATCACATATATGTAAGGTAAAATTATTTACATTCATAGCACTGGCCTACAGATATTTACAGACCTTGTGGGAATAAGAAACTGTCATCCTTATTATCTGGCAACTAAACCATTATGTTAACAAGGAGGTCCCCTCTACCTAGGAAACTGCCCAGAATCATAGGTCCCTAGTTAAGGGCAAACATCTGACCTATATGGATATCCAATAGTTTATTATTAGAGGAAACAGTGCCAATCTAAATAGGTATTTAAATCCTTTAGAGCTAGTTTATTCAGAGTGAATATCCACTTTAATTCTTTCTGTAAAAGTAGTTTGGCCCTGTCTCTCCCTCTATTTAATTTGGGGACATGATCGATTATGATAAATCTGAGATCCGCAGCCGTATGGTCCAATTCTTTTTTACGAATCGCCAGCCTAATAGCAGCTTGATGATTGGCCATACGGGTGCGCAGAGTATCAACCGTCTTTCCTACATAAAATAGACCACAGGGGCAATGCTGCAAATATACAATAAATTCCGTGGTACATGTCACCCTGTGTCTAATGATGTACTTCTTGTTGGAATGGGGATGTACAAATGTCCTAGTATTCCTCATTCCATTGCATGTAGTTCCACCAAGACACCTGTAACAACCCCATTTGGGGGGACTAATCCATGTACTTTTCTTGTAGCTCTCAATCGGATCCACCTTAACGAAAGTATCTCTGATGGATCTGGATCTCCTATATCCCACGCTAGGTGGTCCCATATTAGTGAATGGGAGAGTGGTATCTGTATTAACAATGTTCCAGTTCCTCCTTATAGTTGTCGAGAGGTCCTTCTTGTCCACAGTGTATGTTGTAAGGTAGGACATTCTATTTTCTAGTGGCCATTGTTCCTAAGTCGTGAGTGCATCCTCCTGTGTTAAATCCCAGAACTTCTTCAGATGGTTGTCAATATGTCCTTCCTGATAACCTCGTTGGAGGAACCTCTTCTTCATCTCCAACAATTGTTTCTTGGCCTGTGTAGAATCACTAGTATTGCGAACTACCCGCTTGAATTGAGAAACGGTTAGTGCCTTCTTAAGGGCTGGTGGATGGCAACTAGTGGCTTGTAACAGTGAATTCCTGTCGTTTTTTTTTACGAAAAAGGGTTGTACATAGCCTGTTATCTTGCTTGTAAATTCTCAGGTCTAAGAAATCGACTGTTTCTTCACTGTACTGCATTTTAAATTGTAAGTTAGGGAGGACCTGATTCAGTTGTTGAAACCATAACTGTAACTCTGTTAGCGACCCATCCCATATGATAAACAAATCATCTATATAACGATGAAAAAATTAGATGTTTGCATGTTGAAAAAGCTGGGTATGATACTGCTCGAATTCTGCCATATAGATGTTGGCATACGATCGGGCCATGCTCGACCCCATCGCCGTCCCAAGTAATTGTAGATAAAAGAAAGTCTCAAACCAAAAGTAATTAATCATTAGGCAAAACTGAAGGAGTTCCAGAATCCATTCCATATCAGGCCCCACATAAGGATATCTACATAGATGGTTGCGTATAGCTTCCAAGCCCTGGTTGTGTGGAATCACCGTATAAAGGCTAACCACATCTAATGTGACTAGCCATTCTTTTCCTTTTAGTCCCTTAAGGTTATTCAATTCTTTTATAAGGGACATCGAATCTAATAGGAAGGACGGCATGTTCCGTACAATAGGTTGAAATATGGAATCCAAGTACACAGCAATGGGTTGTAAAAGAGACCCAATGGCCGATACTATCAGCCTCCCATGTGGCCGTGTGGCATGTTTGTGCACCTTGAGCAGTGTATAAAACACTGGCGTCCTGGGAAACTGTACTGTTAGAAATGTTAATAATTGCGTATCAATCTGATCTTCCGACATTGCATTCTGTAGAGATACATCCACCTCTTTTTTAAAGGTTCATATAGGATCCCCTGGGAGTTGTCTATAAGTGGTATTATCATGGCTATGTACACTGTTACAAGCCACTAGTTGCCATCCACCAGCCCTTAAGAAGGCACTACCCATTTCTCAATTCAAGCTGGTAGTTCGCCATAATAGTGATTCTACACAGGCCAAGAAACAATTGTTGGAGATGAAGAAGAGGTTCCTCCAACGAGGTTATCAGGAAGGACATATTGACAACCATTTGAAGAAGTTCTGGGATTTAACACATGAGGAGGCACTCACGATTAAAGAACAACGGCCACTAGAAAATAGAATGTCCTACCTTACAGCGTACACTGTGGACAAGAAGGACCTCTCGACAACTATAAGGAGGAACTGTAACATTGTCAATACAGATACCACTCTCCCATTCACCAAGATGGGACCACCTAGAGTGGGATATAGGAGATCCAGATCCATCAGAGATACTTTGGTTAAGGTGGATCCGATTGAGAGCTGCAAGAAGAGTACATGGATTAGTCCCCCCAAATGGGTGTCTTCGTTGCACTACATGCAATGGAATGAGAAATACCAGGACATTTGTACATCCCCATTCCAACAAGAAGTACATAATTAGACACAGGGTGACATGTACCACATAATTTATTGTATATTGTTATGTTCCTGTCCCTTTAAATCAGGATGTTCAGGTATTCACATTCCTATATAAGGCCCCTCCTCCAGTCTACCTATGCTTGGTAATTTGTATTCACTTAGCTATAAGCTGAGCAACAACGAAGACACCTTGCTGGTATTCCTAACCAAGGAATTTACTATTAGTAACTACAATTGCTGTGTGCTTTTCAACTTTGGATCGTCTTATTTCAGGTTTCCTTATTTTGACCGGAATCCTCAAAGTATCTTACACTTGTTAAATCTGTTTCTCCCGGCTTATACATTGAAGCCGTGTATCGGCGTCTGACGTCACCGTAAGTCTCAGGAGCTCTCTCTCACTCTGGCTGCAAACAACCAACTCCTGTGCTTAATAGTAACTCACCTTGAAGCTGCGGTAACCGTTACTATTACTTACTCTCTGAAGGTGGTAACGTATTATACCTTAATTCACTTACTACTTTAAAGGACTTTCCTGCATGTTATACAGTGTGACGCTTATGCAAATACAGCTACCTTTAACAATCTGATTGCTTGTAATATCTATCGATTCAGCTTGACGAACTGTGCTTTAATATTCTATGTGCCTTATCAAATATCATACTGTTGATTGTGAAGGACTGCCTGCTGTTTACATGAATACTAACAACGTTATAGACTAACTAAGGACTGCCTGTTAACTAAAAACAATATAACCGTTATAGAGCTCTCCTGCTTAATTTATATAGAAACACCTCCTGGTTGCAACCTGTGTTATTTGAGGCTGACATTCACATACTAACACTAATCTATATTTACCTTTCTTTTATCTACTATCTCTATAATTATCTGCATATTGCAAACTGCTATTGCAATCGGGATAATATATCTTTAAATCTCATTTCTTTCACTCTGCATCCATGCAGCAGTGACCCTCAGATCTATGAGCAAAAACTAGGTTCTTGATTACATCTAATGAACCTAAAGGTTTGGTGTGAGACTGAGTGGTCCTGCAGTTAAGGATATCAAATACTTGCACCTAACATAACATATTACCAAGCCTAACATATATCCTACAGCATGGATATCAGTGAACTTACAAACCGTGTTGGTTCCCTTGCACAAAGCATGGACCATATGCTACAAGGCCTCAGAGAAATTAAAATTGAAAAGTGATCACATTAGGAAGTTTATTAATGTGCATTTATCTGATAAACCTGCTCCTATTGATTTAACACCTGAACCAATTATATCTCCACCTGAAAAATTCTTTGGTGACAGGACTCAGTTTAGAGAATTTAAAAACTCCTGTACTTTGTATTTTTCTTTAAAACCCCGAACCTATGCATCTGATCGAGTCAAAGTTCTAACGGTCATCTCATATCTCAGAGGAGAGGCTAAATCATGGGCTAACGCCTTCTATGAGAACAATGACCCCATATTGGACTCCTTAGATGCCTTTTTCTCTGCCATGTCCCTATTATATGAAGACCATCATAAGCAGAATACTGCTGAGACTGCTCTTAGGAACCTACGACAAGGTAAAAGAGCAGTAGAAGAATATATCACGGACTTTAAAAGATGGGCACCAGACACCCAATGGAATGAACCTGCTCTGAGAAATCAGTTCAGAACAGGTCTTTCTGAAACATTAAAAGATGAATTAGCCCGTGGTGCAGTTCCTGTGGATTTAGAGAATCTTATGACTTTATGTATCACTGTTGATAGAAGGATAAGAGAACGTAGATCTGAAAGGGCACTATCTGATCCTGTTGTCAAGAAAATCCCAGCATACCATCCTGTGGTCACTGCACCATCTAAATCAAACGATGAACCTATGGAAGTTGCTGTCATGAGGGGTCCTCTAAAACCAGAGGAAAAAGCCAGAAGGAAGCTACATAACTTGTGTTTATATTGCGCAGCAAAGGACCATGCTGTTAGAGACTGTCCTGTGCTTATCAGACAGAAGAGGGGTAAGAATCTTCAACACCAAAATTGCCTTAATAAATTGTCTGCGCTTACCACTCATTTACCAATTTCTGTTCTTTTGCAGTGGCGTCTACAGAAGACAAAAACCCAGGCCGTTATTGACTCTGGTGCATCTGGGAATTTCATTGACCAAGCATTTGTAACAAAACATAAAATACCCACAATAAAAAAAGATAGTGCACAAGCCATAAGATTGGTTGATGGTTTTCTTATGAATACGGGGCCTATTACCCATCATACTACACCCTTACAAGTTATCACACAGAAGGGCCATACTGAGACATGTACATTTGACATTTTGCCCTCTAGTTTATACCCATTAATTTTTGGTATCAATTGGTTGATAAAACATGATCCTGATATTTCTTGGAAGCAAGGTGTTGTGAATTTTAATTCCACTTACTGTAAGGAAGTCTGTTTTCCCAAAGCTTCTGTGTGTTGTATGACTGATCATGTTTTACCTGAATGTTATAAAGAATATTCTGATGTGTTTGACAAAGTAGAAGCTCAGAACTTACCCCCCCACAGGTCATATGACTGTCCTATAGACTTACTACCGGGCAGTTCCATTCCCTTTGGTCATATATACCCTATGTCAGAACCTGAATTGGTTCATTTGAAACAGTACTTAGAGGATAACCTTAAGAAAGGTTTTATAAGACCTTCCACCTCTCCAGCAGGTGCTGCAATGTTTTTTGTTAAAAATAAGGACGGATCACTTCGTCCTATTATTGACTACAGACAACTTAATAAATGTACCAAGAAAAACAGGTACCCACTCCCACTTATCCCTGAACTTATAGAACGGTTGCAAGGAGCTAAAATTTACACAAAATTAGATCTTAGAGGAGCTTATAACTTGATAAGAATGAGGAAAGGCGATGAGTGGCTAACAGCTTTCCGCACACGTTATGGACTGTATGAATATACAGTAATGCCTTTTGGGCTGTGCAACGCTCCTGCAACGTTCCAGTGTTTTATAAATGACGTATTTCATGACTTACTTGATGTCTGTATGGTCATTTATTTAGATGACATTTTAATCTATTCTGACAATATAACAAACCATCACACCCATGTCAAGCTTGTTTTGTCCAGACTTCGTACACACCATCTCTATGCCAAGCTAGAGAAATGCATTTTTAATACCACTACTATCTCCTTCTTAGGATACCAGGTTTCCCCTTCTGGTATCGCTATGGAAGCAAACAAAGTGGAAGCTATTACTAACTGGAGCACCCCCCGTACAAAAAAAGATGTTCAGAGATTTCTTGGGTTTGCAAACTTCTATAGGAAGTTTATCAAGGGCTTTTCTGAGATTGCTAGACCCTTGACTAAATTAACTCAGAAAAAACCTGGTTTCTCTTGGAATATACATGCTGAGAACGCATTTAAAGTATTAAAGGAGAGGTTTGTAACAGCACCGATACTCAAATTCCCAGATCCCAGTTTACAGTACACGCTTGAGGTTGATGCTTCTGAGTACGCTCTTGGAGCTGTACTCTCACAAAGAGTTTCACCCAAGGAAGCACTACATCCAATATCATATTACTCTAGGGTAATGAGCTCAGCCGAGCTAAATTATGCTATTGGTGAAAAAGAGCTTCTCGCTATAAAATCAGCACTAGAGTTTTGGAGACACCTCCTTGAGGGTACTAAACATACTATTCTTATATTTACGGATCATAGAAACCTTGAATATTTAAAAACCAGCAAAACATTAACATCTAGACAAGTTAGATGGAGCCTCTTCTTTTCAAGATTTGATTTCACCATCACTTACCGCCCAGGTTCTAAAAATACAAAAGCAGATGCGCTTTCAAGGAAGGATCCAAAACCTCAACATTATATACCTCCAGATTCTATCATTCCACAAAATAAGTTCATTGGATTGACTTCAATCACTGAAACCTCTATAAAAGAGTATCAGAGAGCAGATCCAAAACTCCCATTAGCAGATCTACAAAAACACAGTAGTAATCTGTATTACCATGGAAACCAGATATACATTCCAGAACCTCTACGAAATGAATTGATGCATTCTGCACATGATTCTCTCCTTTCAGGACATCCTGGACTTCATAAAACACTACGCATACTACAAAGAGACTATTGGTGGCCCAATATGAAAAGTTCTGTCTCTTCTTACATTCGATCCTGTTCTGTCTGCGCTACTTGCAAACATACTAGAACTCGTCCTTATGGACTTCTACTTTCATTACCAGTTCCTGAAAGACCCTGGAAGGACATAGCATTGGACTATATAGTGGAGCTACCTCCATCCTCTAACCATAACACAATTCTAGTCATTGTTGATTTGTTTTCTAAAATGGCACACTTTATCCCACATATGGGTTTATCAACCGCATCCGAAACAGCCATACTGTTCTTGAATCATGTTGTAAAGTTACATGGACTACCTGACTCCATCACGTCTGATAGAGGATCTCAATTCACCTCTAAGTTCTGGACTCAGTTATGTTCTATACTCAAGATTACTAGGAGATTAAGTACTGCTTATCATCCCCAGACTAATGGTCAGTGCGAAAGGACTAACCAGTCTCTTGAACAGTATCTGAGATGCTATTGTACCAACCAACAGGATAACTGGTTCGCTCTGCTGCCTACTGCAGAATTTGCACATAATAACATGACCAACGCATCCACAAAAACTTCGCCATTCTATATTAATTATGGTTTTCACCCTTCATACCATCTTTTCCACAGAACCGATTCCTTGCTACCTACGGTTGATCAGACAGTTAATACTATTGCTGAGGGTTTTTCTGTTCTCAAAACAACCTTACAAGAAGCTCAAGCTTCACAGAAACATCATTATGATTTGAGACGCTCGAAACCCCCTCCTTATAAACCTGGGGATAAGGTTTGGTTAAGTACCAAACACTTGAAACTCTGTATTCCAAGTAAAAAGCTTGGAAGTCTCTTTATAGGTCCCTATGACATAGTTAAGGTTGTTAATCCAAATGCTGTGACTCTTCAGCTACCTCCCTCTCTCAGGATACATCCTACATTCCATGTGTCCCTCCTGAAACCTTTCTCTCCGACAAGGGATCCCCCTCATCCGTCATTGACTAACCCTCCAGTTGTGGATGATGTTGAGTATGAAGTGGATTCTATTTTGGACTCTCGTTTATACCGCAATCAACTCCAGTACCTGGTACGATGGAAAGGTTTTGGGGCTGATGAGGACTCCTGGGAACCATACTCTAATTTGTCGGCACCCCGTCTTCTTTCAATTTTCCATCGAAGATATCCCGACCGACCCAAGCCTTGATCCGCGGAGCGGCTCTTTTTAGGGGGGCGTCCTGTTATGTTCCTGTCCCTTTAAATCAGGATGTTCAGGTATTCACATTCCTATATAAGGCCCCTCCTCCAGTCTACCTATGCTTGGTAATTTGTATTCACTTAGCTATAAGCTGAGCAACAACGAAGACACCTTGCTGGTATTCCTAACCAAGGAATTTACTATTAGTAACTACAATTGCTGTGTGCTTTTCAACTTTGGATCGTCTTATTTCAGGTTTCCTTATTTTGACCGGAATCCTCAAAGTATCTTACACTTGTTAAATCTGTTTCTCCCGGCTTATACATTGAAGCCGTGTATCGGCGTCTGACGTCACCGTAAGTCTCAGGAGCTCTCTCTCACTCTGGCTGCAAACAACCAACTCCTGTGCTTAATAGTAACTCACCTTGAAGCTGCGGTAACCGTTACTATTACTTACTCTCTGAAGGTGGTAACGTATTATACCTTAATTCACTTACTACTTTAAAGGACTTTCCTGCATGTTATACAGTGTGACGCTTATGCAAATACAGCTACCTTTAACAATCTGATTGCTTGTAATATCTATCGATTCAGCTTGACGAACTGTGCTTTAATATTCTATGTGCCTTATCAAATATCATACTGTTGATTGTGAAGGACTGCCTGCTGTTTACATGAATACTAACAACGTTATAGACTAACTAAGGACTGCCTGTTAACTAAAAACAATATAACCGTTATAGAGCTCTCCTGCTTAATTTATATAGAAACACCTCCTGGTTGCAACCTGTGTTATTTGAGGCTGACATTCACATACTAACACTAATCTATATTTACCTTTCTTTTATCTACTATCTCTATAATTATCTGCATATTGCAAACTGCTATTGCAATCGGGATAATATATCTTTAAATCTCATTTCTTTCACTCTGCATCCATGCAGCAGTGACCCTCAGATCTATGAGCAAAAACTAGGTTCTTGATTACATCTAATGAACCTAAAGGTTTGGTGTGAGACTGAGTGGTCCTGCAGTTAAGGATATCAAATACTTGCACCTAACATAACATATATTTGCTACATTGCTGCTGTGGTCTATTTTATGTAGGAAAGACGGTTCATACTCTGTACACCCATTTGGCCAATCATCGAGCTGCTATTAGGCTGGCGATTTGTTAAAAAGAATCGGACCAGCCAGTTGCGAGGCAATTCGCGTTGACTGGCCATACGGCCGTGGATCTCAGATTTATCTTCATCGATCATGTCCACAAATTAAATAAAGGGGGAAACAGGGCCAAATTACTTTTACAGAAAGAATCAAAGTGGATATTCACTCTGAATACACTGGCTCCAAAAGGTTTAAATACCTATTTAGATTGGCACTGGTTCCTCTAATAATAAACCATAGGCCAGATGTTTGCCATTAACTAGATGTTTGCCATTAACTAAAATTAGAGGGTGTGTAATAGGGACCTATGATTCTGGGCAGTTTCCTAGGTAGAGGGGACCTCCTTGTTAACATAATGGTTTAGTTGCCAGATAATAAGGATGACAGTTTCTTATTCCCACAAGGTCAGTAGGCCAGTGCTATGAATGTAAATAATGTTACCTTACATATATGTGATAACGGGCTAACATATATTTATGTTGTTTCTGTTTTGCTCACAGGATTGCGACTTCCGGTTGCCATAATAACCGGCGGACCTGCACAGTGGTACGTGCAGGACGCCAGGGGCACTTCCGGTTGTTCGCAAGTGATGGTGGCGGGTAATGTATATATTGTAATAAGTTTGGTTTGTTTTGTAAAGGTCTGAGGACGGGGCTAACTTCCCCAAAACGTCACCTCTTGATGTATTATTAAATACCATGCACATAAGACCCGGCGAGTGCGTTCCTTTTTTATGACATAAGTGTTAAACTTGAATGCACCCCGGGCAATCTAGCTTTTGAAAAGTGTGTGCAGGGCACTGGCAACTATTTATATATATATATATATATATTGTGTGTGTTACGTCAGAGATCTTGCGCAAACATATTTATATGTCCTTAAATTGTATTTTGTTCTAAACAATGATGTCTTTCATATTTCTGTGTTTAATTATACCACTATATGTATATAGTGTAAATATATTATTATTCTGATCAAGAATAATTGGGAATATAACATGTAATCAGGGTATCATATGTATTTATTTGCAATCAATGGATATTTTAAGAGCTGTGCCAGTTTTCTTTTTGCACCTGTGTAACCCTTCCTGATTGCAGTCTAGTTTGAAACACCACCCCTACACAGGTGTTACAAAATGGGCTTGCATATAAGATGACATTTCTTAATGAAAATTAAATTCAAGAGAAGGAAGAAAAACACTGAAAATATCATGACAGTAAATAGGTGATTTTAATTTCTGCTGTATCTGATTCATGATAGTTTAATGTTAGGTGGACTATCCCTTTAAGCTATCAGCTTAAGATTAGATTGAATCAAACATCATTCGATTTTTAAAATCATTGTCAAAAATATTACACTGTGTGTCCTAATGTCATTATCAATGTTTAAAGGGACATGAAACCCAAACATTTTCTTTCATGATTCAGATAGAGGATACAATGTTAAACAACTTTCTAATTTACTTCTATTTTGTAATTTGTTTCATTCTCTTGGTATCATTTATTGAAGGAGCAGCAATGCACTAATGGTTTCTAACTGAACACATGGGTGAGTCAATCACAATCAATATATATATGCAGCCACCAATCAACAGCTAGAACCTAGGTTATCTGCTGCTCCTGAGCTTGCCTAGATAAACCTTTTAGCAAAGGATAATAAGAGAAGGAAGCACATTAAATAATATAAGTTAATTGCAAAGTTGTTTAAAATTGTATTCTATATCTGAATCATGGAAGAAAAAAATTGTGTTTCATGTCCCTTTAACTTTAATACTAATTTCACATATACATACTTTCAAAATATAATACACAATGTAACGAATGAGTGATTAATGAGCAATTTGATTAATCAGCCATTTGATTCGTTAGTGACACTATAAAATGTATATTTAAATCAGATTGACTGATGCATTTCCCAATCAAAAGTGAAGGAAAATTTTACTAGTTTGTGGGTTGTTTAAGAGTCTGAGTATTGCGTCCAATTTGGTGCGAAATGCAGTGGGACTTGTATTACATGCGTTAAACATGGTGAAATTAAATTGATCAAAAAAGTAACACCGAGATTACGAGTTTTGCATTAGCCTTAAAAAGCAGCGTTGAGCTGTCCCAACGTTGCTTTTTACCTAACGCTGGTATTACGAGTCTGACAGGTACAGGCTCACCGCTCACTTTTCTTCTGCGACTTGAGGCTACCGCAAATCTCCTTACGTCAATTGCATAATACGCTGGTATTATGAGTCTTGGAGGAAGTGAGCGGTAGACCCTCTCCTGTCCAGACTCCTACCGCAATTAAAAGTCAGTAGATAAGAGTTTTATGGGCTAACGCCGGAACATAGAACTCTTAACTAAAGTGCTAAAAAGTACACTAACACCTATAAACTACCTATTAACCCCTAAACCGAGCCCCCCCCTACATCGCAAACACTAAAAAATTTTAACCCCTAATCTTCCGACCGGACAACGCCGCCACCTACATTATACCTATAAACCCCTAATCTGCACCTAACCCTATACCCCCCTAACTTAAATATAATTTAAATTAAACGAAATACATTTAACATAATTAAATAAATTAATCCTATTTAAAACTAAATACTTACCTATAAAATAAACCGTAAGATAGCTACAATATAACTAATAGTTACATTGTAGCTATCTTAGGATTTATATTTATTTTACAGGCAACTGTGTATTTATTTTAACTAGGTACAATAGTTATTAAATAGTTATTAACTATTTAATAACTACCTAGCTAAAATAAGTACAAAATTACCTGTAAAATAAATCCTAACCTAAGTTACAATTACACCTAACACTACACTATCATTAAATAAATTAACTAAAATACCTACAATTAATTACAATTAAAATCAATAAACTAAATTACGGGAAAAAAACAACACTAAATTACAGAAAATAAAAAAGAATTACACAAATTTTAAACTAATTACACCTAATCTAATCCCCCTAATAAAATAAAAAAGCCCCCCAAAATAATAAAATTTCCCTACCCTATACTAAATTACAAATAGCCCTTAAAAGGGCCTTTTGCGGGGCATTGCCCCAAAGTATTCAGCTCTTTTACCTGTAAAAAAAAAATACAATACCCCCCCAACATTAAAACCCACCACCCACACACCCCTACTCTAAAACCCACCCAATCCCCACTTAAAAAAAACCTAACACTACCCCATTGAAGATCTCCCTAGCTTGAGCCGTCTTCACCCAGCCGGGCACAAGTGGTCATCCGATCCGGGCAGAAGTCTTCATCCGATGGGGCAGAAGAGGACATCCGGACCGGCAGAAGGCTTCATCCAAGCGGCATCTTCTATCTTCTTCCATCCGACGAGGAGCGACTCCATCTTGAAGACATCCGGCGCGGAGCATCCTTCCAGCACGACGACTACTCGACGAATGACGGTTCCTTTAAATGACGTCATCCAAGATGGCATCCCTCGAATTCCGATTGGCTGATAGGATTATTCAATCCATTATTCCAATCGGAATTAAGGTAGGAAAAATCTGATTGGTTGATTTAATCAGCCAATCGGGTTGAAGTTCAATCCAATTGGCTGATTGGATCAGCCAATAGAATGCGAGGTCATCAGCCAATCAGATTGAACTTCATGCAGGATGGATGCTCCGCGCCGGATGTCTTCAAGATGGAGTCGCTCCTCGTCGGAAGGAAGAAGATAAAAGATGCCGCTTGGATGAAGCCTTCTGCTGGTCTGGATGTCCTCTTCTGCCCCATCGGATGAAGACTTCTGCCCGGATCGGATGACCACTTGTGCCCAGCTGGGTGAAGACGGCTCAAGGTAGGGAGATCTTCAATGGGGTAATGTTAGGGATTTTTTAAGGGGGGATTGGGTGGTTTTTAGAGTAGGTGTGTGTGGGTGGTGGGTTTTAATGTTGGGGGGGTATTGTATTTTTCTATTACAGGTAAAAGAGCTGATTACTTTGGGGCAATGCCCCGCAAAAGGCCCTTTTAAGGGCTATTTGTAATTTAGTATAGGGTAGGGAAATTGTATTATTTTGGGGGGCTTTTTTATTTTATTAGGGGGATTAGATTAGGTGTAATTAGTTTAAAATTCTTGTAATTCTTTTTTTATTTTCTGTAATTTAGTGTTTGTTTTTTTTGTAATTTAGTTTATTGAATTTAATTGTAATTAATTGTAGGTATTTTAGTTAATTTATTTAATGATAGTGTAGTGTTAGGTATAATTGTAACCTACGTAAGGTTTTATTTTACAGGTAATTTTGTACTTATTTTAGCTAGGTAGTTATTAAATAGTTAATAACTATTTAATAACTATTTTACAGAGTTAAAATAAATACAAAGTTGCCTGTAAAATAAAAATAAATCATAAGATAGCTACAATGTAACTATTAGTTATATTGTAGCTATCTTATGGTTTATTTTATAGGTAAGTATTTAGTTTTAAATAGGAATAATTTATTTTATTGTAGTTATTTTATTTAGATTGATTTAAATTATATTTAAGTTAGGGGCCGTTAGGGTTAGACTTAGGTTTAGGGGTTAATAACTTTATTATAGTGGCGGCGACGTTGGCGGCGGCGGCAGATTAGGGGTTAATTAATTTATTATAGTTGCGGCGACGTTGGGGGGGCAGATTAGGGGTTAATAACTATAATGTAGGTGGCGTCGATGTTGGGGGCAGCAGATTAGGGGTTCATAAGTATAATGTAGGTGGCGCTGATGTTGGGGGCAGCAGATTAGGGTTTCATAAGTATAATGTAGGTGGCGGCGGTGTCCGGAGCGGCAGATTAGGGGTTAATAGTATAATGCAGGTGGCGACGATGTTCGGGGCGGCAGATTAGGGGTTAATAAGTGTAAGATTAGGGGTGTTTAGACTTGGGGTTCATGTTAGAGTGTTATGTGCAGACATATTTTTTATTTCCCCATAGGAAACAATGGGGCTGTGTTAGGAGCTGAACGCTGCTTTTTTGCAGGTGTTAGTTTTTTTTTCAGCCGGCTTAGCCCCATTGTTTCCTATGGGGAAATCGTGCACGAGCACGTTTAGCCAGCTTACCGCTACCGTAAGCAATGCTGGTATTGAGGTGAGATGTGGAGCTAAATTTTGCTCTACGATCACCTTTTTGCTGCTAACGCCAGGTTTAAAAAAAACTGTAATACCAGCATTGGCTTAAGGTAGCGTTAGAAAAAAAAGCCTTGTTAGCAATACACCCCTGTTAATGCCAAACTCGTAATCTCGCCGTAAGTTAGCTATAGTATGTAATGTATTTATTTCATGTTTTCCCTATATCTACTAGTCCTACTGCCAGACAGACATTGCCTGTCATTAAAACTACTTTTGAAATTAATCTGTCCCTTAAAATGACGTGTTATTATAATATTATTAATTAACATATTATTTAGATACTGAACATGAGTCTTTGTTGTCTGTGTGATTTAGAAAGAGTTTACAATTGTAATCAACTTTCTAATTTACATAAATATGTAATAAGCTTCATTCTCTTGCAGCATCTAACATAACCTTTCTGGCTTATCAGACTCCCATTGATTTCTATTCACAGCGTCAAGGGTGGCGGTTTGAACGATAGGTTCACTGCGGCAGAATAGACGTGAGCGTACCTGTTGAATGTTTGATAAATTGGCAAGAGGGTCAAATAGAGTCGAATGTGATGGCGGAATAACACAAGCATAGATCGGCGTCGGATTGAGATCGCGGGAGCGTATATTACTTCACACATTTTAACATTTAAAGATGTTGACGCTTTGTTAAAGGGACACTGAACCCAAATTCTTTCTTTCGTGATTCAGATAGAGCATGCAATTTTAAACAACTTTCTAATTTACTCCATCAATTTTTCTTCGTTCTCTTGCTTTCTTTATTTGAATAAGAAGGCATTTAAGCTATTTTTTGGTTCAGCACCATGGAAAGCACTTGTTTATTGGTAGGTGAATTTATCCACCAATCAGCAAGAACAACACAGTGTGTTCACCAAAAATGGGCCGGCATCTAAACTTACTTTCTTGCATTTCAAATAAAGATACCAAGAGAATGAAAATAATTTGATAATAGGAGTAAATTAGAAAGTTGCTTAAAATTGCATGCTTTATCTGAATCATGATAGAAAAAATTTGGGTTCAGTGTCCCTTTAACTACGATGGATCAACTTTGCGTCTAATTTCACATGGAATACCAGCGTAATATCAGTTGATGCTTTTATAAATCGGCCCCATAGACACATATACACACACACGCACATACATATATATACATACATAGACACATATACACACACACACATATATAGATATACACACAAGCATAGATATACATACATATATACATACACATACATAGACACATGCACACCCATACATACACATACATAGATACATATACAATCACATACAAACATACATATACATACATAGACACATTTACACACATACATACAACATGAATAGACACATATATAGATGTACATACACACATACATAATCATACACACATACAGTACATAGACACACATACATACACACACACATACATACACACACACACACACATGCATAGACAAACATGCATAGATACAAATACACACATACATGTACGCAATGATGACAGTTTACACTGCAAGCAAAGTTCTACATAACTGATTACTGGATATGATGGTTTATACTGAAAGAAGGACTCTTTATAACTGATCTCAGGAAATGACAGTTTAAACTGCAAGCAAAGCTCTCTACAACTGATCACTGGAGATGACAGTTTACACTGCAAGCAGGACTCTTCATAAATGATCACTGGAGATGACAGTTTACACTGCGAGCAGGACTCTCTATAACTGATCACTGAAGATGAAAGTTTACATTTCAAGCAAGGACTCTCTATAACTGATCACTGGAGATGACAGTTTACACTTTAAGCAAGGACTCTCTATAACTGATCACTGGAGATGACAGTTTACACTGCAAGCAGTACTCTCTATAACTGATCACTGGAGATGACATTTTACACTGCAAGCAGGACTCTCTATAACTGATTAGTGAAGATGACAGTTTACACTGCAAACAGGACTCTCTATAACTGATCACTGGATATGGCAATTTATACTGCAAGCAGGGCTCTCTATAGCTGATCACTGGAGATAACAGTTTTACACTGCAAGTAGGGTTGCCACCCAGCCGGTATTTTACCGACACAGACAGTATTTTTAAGGTTCATGTCAATGTAAAAAATAAAGAATAAATATTGAAAGAAAGCCCCTGTTTACACTGTAAGCAGGACTCTCTATAGCTGATCACTGGAGATGACAGTTTACACTGTAAGCCGAACTCTCAATAACTGATCACTGGAGATGTCAGTTTACACTGCAAGCAGGACTATCTATAACTGATCACTGGAGATGACTGTTTACACTGCAAGCAGGACTCTCTATAGCTTTTGGAAATGTCAGTTTACACTGCAAGCAGGGCTCTCTATAGCTGATCACTGGAGATGAAAGTTTACACTGCAAGCAGGACTCTATAACTGATAATTGGAGATGACAGTTTACACTGCAAGCAGGACTCTATAACTGATCACTGGAGATGACTGTTTACACTGCAAGCAGGACTCTCTATAGCTTTTGGAAATGTCAGTTTACACTGCAAGCAGGGCTCTCTATAGCTGATCACTGGAGATGAAAGTTTACACTGCAAGCAGGACTCTATAACTGATAATTGGAGATGACAGTTTACACTGCAAGCAGGACTCTCTATAACTGATCACTGGATATGGCAATTTATACTGCAAGCAGGGCTCTCTATAGCTGATCACTGGAGATAACAGTTTTACACTGCAAGTAGGGTTGCCACCCAGCCGGTATTTTACAGACACAGACAGTATTTTTAAGGTTCATGTCAATGTAAAAAATAAAGAATAAATATTGAAAGAAAGCCCCTGTTTACACTGTAAGCAGGACTCTCTATAGCTGATCACTGGAGATGACAGTTTACACTGTAAGCCGGACTCTCAATAACTGATCACTGGAGATGTCAGTTTACACTGCAAGCAGGGCTCTCTATAGCTAATCACTGGAGATGACAGTTTACACTGCAAGCAGGATTCTCTATAACTGATTACTGGAGATGGCAGTGTACACTGCAAACAGGATTCTCTATAACTGATCACCGGAGATGGCAGTTTACACTACAAGCAGGACTGTCTATAAGTGATCAATGTAGATGACAGTTTACACTGCAAGCAGCACTCCCTATAACTGATCACTGGAGATGGCAGTTTACACTGCAAGCAGGACTCTCTATAACTGATCACTGGAGATTACCGTTTACACTGCAAGCAGGACACTCTATAACTGATCACTGGAGATGACTGTTTACACTGCAAGCAGGGCTCTCTATAGCTAATCACTGGAGATGACAGTTTACACTGCAAGCAGGATTCTCTATAACTGATTACTGGAGATGGCAGTGTACACTGCAAACAGGATTCTCTATAACTGATCACCGGAGATGGCAGTTTACACTACAAGCAGGACTGTCTATAAGTGATCACTGTAGATGACAGTTTACACTGCAAGCAGCACTCCCTATAACTGATCACTGGAGATGGCAGTTTACACTGCAAGCAGGACTCTCTATAACTGATCACTGGAGATGACAGTTTACACTGCAAGCAGGGCTCTCTATAGCTGATCACTGGAGATGACAGTTTACACTACAAGCAGGGCTCTCTATAGATGATCACTGGAGATGAAAGTTTACACTGCAAGCAGAACTCTATAACGGATCATTGGAGATGACAGTTTACACTGCAAGTAGGACACTCTATAACTGATCACTGGAGATTACCGTTAACACTGCAAGCAGGGCTCTCTATAGCTAATCACTGGATATGGCAGTTTACACTGCAAGCAGGACTCTATAACTGATTACTGGAGATGACAGTTTACACTGCAAGCAGGACTCTCTATAACTGATCACTGGATATGGCAATTTATACTGCAAGCAGGGCTCTCTATAGCTGATCACTGCAGATAACAGTTTTACACTGCAAGTAGGATTGCCACTAAGGTTCATGTCAATGTAAAAAATAAAGAATAAATATTGAAAGAAAGCCCCTGTCAAAGTGAAACTTCTTCTGAATGTGATGAATACTAGTTATTAACAAATGATAATTTACAATCAGTCCTAGCAGCTTTAGGGCTCTATATAGCTGATCACTGGAGATAACAGTTTAAACTGCAAGCAGGACTCTCTATAGCTGATCACTGGAGATGATAGTTTTACACTGCAAGTAGGGTTGCCACCCAGCTGGTATTTTACCGGCATGGACAGTATTTTTAAGATTCATGACAATGTAAATAATAAAGAATAAATATTGAAAGAAAGTCCCCGTCAAAGTGAAACTTCTTCTGAGTGTGATGAATACTAGTTATTAACAAATGAGCATTTACAATCAGTCATAGCAGCTTTAGGGCTCTCTATAGCTGAACACTGGAGATGACAGTTGCAAGCAGGACTGTCTATAAGTGATCACTGGAGATGACAGTTTACACTGCAAGCAGGACTGTCTATAAGTGATCACTGGAGATGACAGTTTACACTGCAAGCAGGGCTCTGTATAACTGATCACTGGAGATGACAGTTTACACTGCAAGCAGGACTGTCTATAAGTGATCACTGGAGATGACAGTTTACACTGCAAGCAGGACTCTCTATAACTGATCACTGGAGATGACAGTTTACACTGCAAGCAGGACTGTCTATAAGTGATCACTGGAGATGACAGTTTACAGTGCAAGCAGGGCTCTGTATAACTGATCACTGGAGATGACAGTTTACACTGCAAGCAGGGCTCTCTATAACTGATCACTGGAGGAACATAAAGCTATACAGGAAGTGTGGGAGATCCTTTTTAGAAAGAATACAATTCCCAGCAATCCCCGGAAAAGTGGAATTTCCCAAAACCTGTTAAAATGTTGCATTAAGGCTAAAACACACAGGCATAACACCAGTTGTCTCCAGGCCAGCCCTATAACTGTTATTACACATGTGAGTACTTACAAATGCACCATGATCTTACTGCATGAAACTGAAATGGGCTCTCTTCCTGTTGCTGAATTTCCCAGGAAGTGACATAATCTATCTTAAAGATAGTGAATATTAGAGGCTGCGGGAGGGCTACAGTAAGAGCAGCTCCACCAGGTATAATAAATTGCTGTTTTACCAGAGCCACTAGATGGAGCTGCACTTAAAATTATTTATCAATAAAAAAGGAGAGTGAAAAGAAACAGTCAGAATTGCATACATATTTATGACATTTTTAAAAGTATTTATTTGCCTAAAAATATTAATAAACTATAGGCTAGATTACAAGTGGAGCTCTAAATTATTGTGTGCCCTAAAACAGGCAAATTTGCCCGCTTGCGGAGGTTCCTTTACATTGCGGTCTATGCTAACTGTGTTTTCCCTGTAAATGTATATGCTTTTATATATATATATATATATATATATATATATATATATATATATATATATATATATATATGTGTGTGTGTGTTAATGTGTATAGCTGTCTCATTGCCTCCTGTACATATGAGATTTTATCTTGTACAACAATACTGCCCCCTTTATCAGATTGCTGAATCACCAAGTCATCTCTATTTTTAAGGGCATCTAATGCTTGTGCCTGGGTAATTGATAAATTTGGGTAAGGCTTTTTGCTTCCAGCTGACAGCAAAACGAGGTCTTCCTCGACCCTATTGTGAAAAGCCTCCAAGAAAGGTCCCCTTTCCCTGGTTGGATAGAAAACTGACTTGGCTTATAGCCCATGGCCTCTATTTATCAAGGTCTGTCAGACCTGATCCGACAGTGCGGATCAGGTCCGACAGACCTCGCTGAATTCAGCATTGCACCAGCAGTTCACAAGAACTGCTGGTGCAATGCCGCCCCCTGCAGACTCGCGGCCAATAGGCTGCCAGCAGAAGGGGTGTCAATCAACCAGATCGTACTCGATCGGGTTGATTTCCGGCGATGTCTCTCCTGATGTTGTGGTGTCCCTGTGAAAAACCTGTTGATTGGAGTTTATAATACAGGGTGTGATATTCTGCGTTATTCTAGTAGTTTAATTATCATGGTTACTAAGGAATTCTAGTCTGCGTTGTTCTGTTTGTGCAAGTAGGGTGGATTGTGATGTTCTTTTCTTATTATAGTTTCTAGTAATAATGGGATCAGTTCTCCCCCCTACGGCCTCCTTGGGCCTGACAGATTGATCCCCTGTAGTCATTAGTTGTCTAATAACACTAGAAATAGACTGCTCCCCCCTCTCCTCATCTAATTGGTCTGTGTCAGAAAATGTTACATGTTTCTCCTGAGTTTGCGTATTGTATGCGGGGTATCTGCCTCTGGATCTAGATCTAGATCTGGACTTATTCTGTTGGGAAAATTTCGGTTTTGCCAAGTATAGACTCAATTGTGTATGTGGTCACTTAAAATTAATTATCAACAAAAACGGGAGATTGAAAAGGGACAGTCAGAATTGCATACACATTTATGTCATTTTTAAAAGTATTTATTTGCCTAAAAATATTAATAAACTATGGGCTAGATTACAAGTGGAGCGCTAAATTATTGTGTGCCCTAAAACAGGCAAATTTTCCCGCTTGCGGGCACGCAATAAATAACCAGCCATTACAAGTGGCACTAGGAAGTTTTGGGGCTTTTAAAGTTGGTGGGAGTGGGGTGTTAGAAAAAAAACGTCACTGAAAGTGCCTTTACATTGCGGTCTATGGGAAATGTGTGTTCCCAGTAAATATATATGTATATGCTTATATATATATATATATATGTGTGTGTGTTAATGTGTATATACACTTATTAGCACATAAATATATATGTATATAATCATATACATATATATTTTTATTTGCTGCCATCGCTGCACTACTTACCCCCTACACTGTTATTACTCAGTGGTGAGCTAATATCGCTTGCGCGCAAGAGATATTTAGCACTCCACTTGTAATCTGGCCCAATATAGGTGAGGCAGAACCCATGCTGCAAATATGTATGAGTATCCACTGCAAGAGAGGGCAAGTAAATGACAAATATTCCCATAATACCCAGTTTCACATTTATATTTCAGGTGATTGCCTCAGCACTACTGACCTGCTGCCTACCAGTCAACGGTAAGCATTCCAAGAGCTGACAGATTTGAGTGGTGTGGTTTGTAGACATTTTATTACTATGTGTGACTGTGTATTATGGGTCTTTAGTATCATTGAGAGCTTTTGGAGACAGATTAACCATGAGACTGACCTAAGGTTGCCAACTTTTTTGAAAAAAATAAGGGAGACTTAGGAGTTGATAAAATCTCACGCAGAAAATTGAAAAACTATACAATAGTGACTGCTAGGCGTTATCTTATAAACGGGGTATCAATTGACACTTAGCAGTATTCTACACCTTCACCTAGAACTGAATGGGTTACTTGGCAAGATATCTCGGTGAACAACAGGCAGGCAGCAAGTAAAGTCTAACCACTGTTCTGTTTATTATAAGGCATCACATACTTTTATAGACAATGGTTACAGTATATGGGGTTAAACAATGACATATTATAGTCACACCATCTCACACAGTATGCATAGTAAAAATAAGGAATAAAAAGGAGTATTTTTAATGAGCGAGGAGTGTTAGATAAAAGTACACCTAGGCACATCGCCAAAGACATAACAAGAACACGGGGCAAATTATTGAGATCTGGGAGGAGATTTACCAATAAAATCCAAAGAAAGACCAGCACTGAAACCAGGTGTACTGACACGTCTGTGGGCCACTGTCAAACCCACCGTCCAAGTAGAAAAAAGCAGCAATGAGGTGTCAGCATACTATACATGTCATGACTAAGAGGACTGCCCCGAAACATTGCGTTCTCTACATGATCCCCATGTTTGAAAAATAAAGGGATTTTTATGCTGACACCTCATTGCTGCTTTTTTCTATTAGGAGATTTACCAATGTCTGTCTGACATGATACGCTGTAGCGTATCATGTCCAACAGACATCATTGAATGTGAACTGTTTGAGCAATGCGGCCCCCTGCAGAGGGTGTCAATCAGACCAATCATATAGGATTGAGTGGATTGAAGACCGCAGCCTCAGAGGCAGCGGGCAAGTTATGGAGCAGCAGTCTTTAGACCGTTGCTTTATAACTGCTGTTTCCGGCGAGCCTGAAGGCTCGCGCGGAAACAAGGGGAACAAGGGCTATCCGGCCCTTGTTAAATCTACCCCAAAGTGTTCAGCTTAAAACATCAGCATATTTTTCACATAACATAATAAACTATAATAAACCAAACTTAAAATGGAGGAATAAAGACAAAGTAAAGACAAAATGGTGTCAGTATTGTTATATATATATATATATATATATATATATATATATATATATATATTCTTACATTCCACCTTTTTATTCTAACAGAATAACATACTATCACCTAGATTACGAGTTTTGTGTTGCGGTTTTAACGCTGAAAAAATGGTAATTTCCGGAAAAAAAACAGTAACGCAGCCATTACGTGTCTTGTCGGTATAGCTGTACTGCAAGCATTTCAGCCTGTAACGCAACGTCAATCCTGCACTCAAAAAAATGACGTTTTTGCGTGGGATTTCCATAGCGCCAGTAACACAAGTTGTGCGGTGAGCCTAAAATGATTGCATTACAGCCTATACCGACACAAGCCATTCTGCAATCTGAGACCAGTAGTTATGAGTTTTGCGCCACAGAAATGTTTCACAAAACTCATAACTAAACTGTTACAAAGTACAATAATACCCATAAACTACTTATTAACCCCTAAACTACCACCCTCCCGCATCGCAAACACTATTTAATACGTATTAACCCCTAATTTGCCGCCCGCCCACATCCCCGCCACTATAATAAAATTATTAACCCCTATTCCGCCGCTCCCAGACACCGCCACCACTAACTAAACCTATTAACCCCTAAACCGCCAGTCCCCACATAGCCACTACTAAATAAACTGTTAAACCCCTAAACCACCAGCCTCCCACATTACAATATCACTATCTTAAAATAAATAAAAATTTACCTGTGAAATAAAAAAAAACTAAGTTTGAACTATAAATTAACCTAACATAACTATTATACTAAACTATTATGCTAAAATTACATATTAAATAAAAACTAACGCTACTAAAGAAATTTAAGTCTAAAATAAAAAAAAAAAAAAAATACTAAATTACAAAAAATAACAAACACTAAAATACGAAAAATAACAAACGAAATGATCAAAAATAAAAACAATTACACCTAGTCTAATAGCCCTATAAAAATACCCCCACCCCCCAAAAAAAACCCTAGCCTACAATAAACTACCAATAGCCCTTAAAAGGGCCCTAAGAAAATCAGCTCTTTTACTTGTAAAATAATACAAAGACCCCCCCAACAGTAAAACCCAACACCCAACCAACCCCCCAAAATAAAAAAAATAAATCTAACAAAAACCTAAGCTACCCATTGCCCTGAAAAGGGCATTTGTATGGCATTTGCCTTTTAAAGCATTCAGCTCTTTTACATAAAGCCCAAACCCTAATCTAAAAAAAAATCCCACCCAAAAAGATTTTAAAATAACCTAATACTAACCCCCGAAGATCTACTCCCAGTTTCTGAAGTCCGGACATCCAGGAGGCAAGAAGTCTTCATCCAGGTGGCGAGGTCTTCATCCATCCAGGTGGCATCTTCTAGCTGTATCCCGGGTCCATCCTTGAAGACATCTGGCACGGAGCGTCCTCTTCATACGGTCACTGCCATACACTGAATCTTCAATGCAAGGGAACCTTTTCAAAATGGCGACCCTTGCATTCATATTGGCTGATTTGATTTTTTTAAATTTAAATCAGCCAATAGGATGAGAGCTACTGAAATCCTATTGGCTGTTCAAATAAGCCAAAAGGATGAGAGCTAATGAAATTCTATTGGCTATGCAAACAAATAAGGTGAAACTTTAACACACGCTATAATTTGCGCTATAACTTTGTAATGCTCGTGGGATATTCCACTATCAGACTAAACTTGGCTAGTAGTCTTGTTATTCCAGTGTAGTCTGTGACGGCAATAGGTAGGGAATCCAGCCGTAAGGCAATTTAAGGGTAAATCAATAGAGTAGTCAAACAGGCAGAGTTAATCAACGGTAAAGCAATCCAGCAATTCAGGGGTTAAGGCAAGCAGTGTAGTCAAACCCGCAGAGTACAGCAACAGTCAATCAATACAGCAATTCAGCATACAGATATACAGCACCTAGGATCACAAGAAAAAAAACACCTATACTTGGGCACAGGTGAGAGGGACTGAGGCCTTTACATAGCGAAGACAGGACAGGTGGTGATGATGTCATCACCATGCTGCAGTTACACTGCTGTATCCCTAGCAACAGGAGATGTGCCTGTGTCCATGGCAACTGCCACAGCAGAGCAGAGAGCAGCGACAAAGACCGCTGCTCCAAAATATGTCCGCTTGCTCTGAGTACGATCGGGTTGATTGACACCCCCCTGCTGGCGGCCGATTGGCCGCGAGTTTGCAGGGGGCGGCGTTGCACCAGCAGCTCTTGTGAGCTGCTGGTGCAATGCTGAATACGGCGAGCGTATTGCTATTCAGCAAGGTCTGGCGGACCTGATCCGCACTGTCGGATCAGGTCCGCCAGACCTTGATAAATACGGCCATAGGCTTGATGGAATGTGCAGCATGAAGTCTGGAGACCAAAGATGGAGCATGCACATCACGGGCAGGAACCCAGGAATGATCTGCCGTGGAGTAACCCTTCCAGTGTACGAGGTACTGTAGTTGCCTGTGCCTGTATCTGGAGTCCAGGATCTTAGCAACCTCATACTCAGGGTCACCATGAACATGGAGTGGGGGAGGAGGTGGTTGGAGCTGAGAATATCTGTTCTTGATGTAAGGCTTGAGTAACGAGATGTGAAAGATAGGGTGTATGCCCAGGGTTCTGGGCAAGGCCACTTTGTAGGAGACAGTCTTTTAAGGAACTTGTAGGGGCCAATAAACCTAGGCCCTAATTTATGACTGGGTTGATGTATACGAATATGTTGAGTAGAGACCCAAACATGATCACCTTCCGAAAAAGCACAAACACAAGCTCTATTATGATCAGCAATCCTCTTTTATCTGGAGACAGCTGAACATAACTGAGAGCGAATATGTTGCCAATGAGTAGTGAGGTTAGTAACGTGTCGGTCTGCAGCAGGAATCCCTGTGGACTGAGCAGAAAGAGGAAAGACACAAGGTTGGTAACCTGCTGCAGCTTGAAATGGAGAACATCGTAAAGAAGAGTGCCAATGAGTGTTCTTTGCCAGCTCAGTTAGGGGCAACAAGTCAGACCAGTTGGTATGGAGAGAATTAACAAAATTTCTGAGATAGGCTTCGAGATCTTGATTCACTCTCTCAGTCAGCCCATTAGTCTGAGGATGGTAGCCGGAAGACAAGGAAACGGTGGTTCCAATAAACTTGCAAAGGCTCTACAAAAGGCAGAGATGAATTGTGGACCTCTGTCGGAAACAATATTCACGGGAATGCCATGAAGTCATACCACATGTAACAGAAAAAGAGACGATAACTTTTGGGAAGATGGCAGTTTCTTTAAGGGTACAAAATGAGCCAGTCTGGAAATCGATCTACCACAACCCAGATAACCGTATGATGGTCAGAAGGAGGGAGGTCCACAATGAAATCCATTGTTATGTGTGTCCAATGTTGTTTGGGAATGGACAACGTTTGGAGTAAGCCCGGAGGCAAGAATCGAGTAGTCTTATTGGCAGCACAAGTCGTGCAGGCTTTCACATAATCTAGAGCGTCGGTCTTCATGGTAGGACACCATACATGCTTGGAAAGAAGCTTAAAAGTTCTTGTTAAACCAGGATGTCCTGAAAGTTTACTATCATGAGCCCAGGATAGCACAGGGGTGTGTAGGTTCAGAGGTACAAATAAGATATCGGGAGCCGCGAGGGCTTCAGGAGGCTTTCTAGGCTGGGCATGTTGCAGTCTTTGAAGAAGAGAGGTGTTAAGTTGAGAAACCACACAGGAGGGGGTATTATGTGTTCAATAGGAGCCAATTACGCCATTCAGTCAGAGCCATCTTAATGGCCAAGAGTTCACGATTACACACGTCACAGTTCTTCTCTGCAGGAGTAAAGCGCTTGGAGAAAAAAAAAAAAGTCTACAGGGTGCAACTTGGAGGATAAAGGATCCCTTTGAGATAGGACTGCTCGAGCTCCAATCTCGGAGGTGTCAACCTCTTAAGTGAACTGCAGGTCAGGATCAGTATGGCGGAGCACAGGAGCAGAACAAAAGGCCTTTTTCAGGTGAGAGAAGGCATCCACGGCTTTGGGAGGCCAGTTTTTGTTTAACTCAGTGTTGATCAACTATTTGGGAGTTTTTTTATAAACTTGCGGTAATAATTAGAGAACCCCAATAATCTCTGTAATTCCTTTAATGAGGTGGGTTGAGGCCATTCCAGGACTGCGGTGAACTTAGAAGGATCCATGACAAAACCCTCCTTCGAGATAACATAGTCAAGGAACTGGATCTGAACTTGGTCAAATTCACATTTCTCTAGTTTGGCTACCAGGGAATTGTCTCTGAGGCGAAGAACCTGTCTCACATGTTCATGATGCTTCTCAAGGGTGGAGGAGAAAATAAGGATGTAATCCAGATAGACAATGACAGTGTGATTGAGGAGGTCACGGAAGACATCGTTGACAAATGCCTGGAAGACATCAGGGGCATTACACAGCCCAAAAGGCATTACAAGGTATTTGTAATGCCCTGATCTTATGTTAAAGGCAGTCTTCCATTCATGCCCTGGAAATATATGAACAAAATTATATGCCCCATGTAGATTCAACTTAGTGAAGTAGCGAGCATTCTGGAGCGAATCATAAAGTTCAGTGATTAACAGAATAGGATAGCGATTCTTGATAGTGAGGTTGTTAAGGGCTCTGTAGTCGATACATGGTCTGAGCCCACCATCCTTCTTACTGACAAAAAAGAAGCCAGCCCTGGCAGGAGAAGAGGAAGGGCGAATAAAACCTTTAGCTAGGTTTTCTTGAATATACTTCTCCATGGCCTTGGTTTCAGCTTTGGAGAGTGGATAAGTCCTCCCTTTAGGAAGTGGGGCTCCAGGAAAGAGGTCAATCTTGCAGTCGTAAGGACGGTGGGGTGGCAGCACATCAGCTGCTTTCTTTTCAAACACATCAGTAAAATCCACATAAATTGAGGGAAGGCTTGAAGGGGTCTGTAGGCTGGCAATGGGGATGTGGCGTAATGGAGTAACTTTAGCCAGACAGGAGTGGAAGCAGGATGTACCCCAGGAGGTCAACTGTCCCTCAGTCCAGTCGAACTCTGGATTGTGTATATGGAGCCCAGGAAGACCAATGATTACTGGTTGTGCTGGAGAATGAATGACATTGAACTGCAACTGTTCGGTATGAAGGACTCCCGCAGACATGGTTAGGGGTGCTAATTCAAAATGGATTAAACCTGATCCAAGGGGAGTGCAATCCAGAGCAGTTATTTTAAGACAGTGTTTTTTCTGCAGAAGAGGTAATCCTGCCTGAATCATGAAACGTTGATCCAAAAAATGTCCAAGTGCCCCTGAATCAATAAAGGCCTGAGTGTGGACAGAATTTTGAAAAAAGGAGAGGGTAACAGGTACCAGGATTCGAGAAGATTGAGGAGACTTAGTAATGACCATGCTTAGAGGTACCCCAGTTTTATTCTCTAAGTATTGGCTTTTCCCGGCAGGGTATCACAGTTCTTTAGCTGGTGGGAGTTAGAACCACAGTAGAAACACAGTCTCAATCTCCTTCTTCTCTGTCTTTCAGATTCTGTGGGTTTGAGGGAGGAGAGATCCATGGGTTCCTCTACTGAGGTAACTGGAGGTGCTGAAGGGGTAGAGGATTGTCTAGAGATCGGATGAGTAGGAAGACAGGAAGGAAGGATTCTATGAGTTCTGTCTCTCTCAGCTTGTCTCTCCTGAAAGCGAGAGTCCAGGGTAATACAAAGTGCTATGAATTCATCCAGGGAATTAGGGACAGTAGCCATTAATGATCACCCTGTGGCACTACAGTCAGTCAGCAGCTCCCACCCCACCCAGGCACTGTGTGCATACAGTTGGAGCAGCAGAGCAGTGTGTGGGTACATGTGCTGGAGGTGAAGATTGCGACTCACTCAGGCTAGGCGAGTGAAGGAGCCGGAGGCAAGCAAATTGGACTACAGGCAGCCACATGCCACAGGCTAAGGTTCTGTTTTTAAATTGTTCTACATTTTTTTTAAACCCCCGTGTATAAAGTTATTTTGTCACACGTGAGTGTAGCTGTTGCCTTAAAACAAGTGTGTCTAAATGTGGGTGTCATGCTTTGCGGGGGCAGGGCTTATAGTTAGGCTCTAGCCTAGGAGACAAGATTGCTGGAAAGCATGCGCTGCTGTGTGTTGAAGTTGGACCATCCTGCAGCTACAACCAGAACTCTAGAAGTGCAAAAAAACAGTTTAGCTTTGCCTTGGGTGTACCTGAATAGGAATTTAAACCTGGATCATGATCCCTGCTGCAGCTTCATCATGTATGGTGCTGCCTATTATTATTTACGTTGCATGTGAGAGGACAGATTGAGGCCCATTTATCAAGCTCTGTATGGAGCTTGTGGGCCCGTGGGACCACTGCTCTATAACCCTGTCCGCCTGCTCTGAGCAGGCAGACAGGAATCGCCACAATTCAACACGATCGAGTACGATCGGGTTGATTGACACCCCCTGCTGTCGGCCCATTGGCCGCGAGTCTGCAGGGGGCGGCGTTGCACCTGCAGCTCTTGTGAGCTGTTGGTGCAATGCTGAATACGGAGAGCGGATCAGATCCACAAGACCTTTAATAAATAGGCCTCTATGTATCTTGCTGCAGGGAACATGTTACGGCAGCTTTATAAGCCCTGTCTGATGTGCCCTGGTTGGTAGTTTCACTATGGCAGTACATGTGCATATGATTTATTACTGTTTCTTCTCTTATGACCCCTGAAAGCACAATTTGCAATAAATTAAAGCCTAAGAGCTGAAGATCCGGACAGCCTGCTACCGAGAGAATGTCAGGAATGCAATCCTTAGTCTCCTTCAGATCGGTAGCAGGCTGTAACTTTCATTTTCTCCTTTGCTCCTGGGAGTCCAATTGTAGATATTTGCATAAGAATATGACTGGACATTTAAGCAGGTAAATATATATATATATACACACACACACAGTATACATACATATTTATATATATTTTTATTTCTTTTTTATTTTGAGGTCAAATATATATTTAATAATCTGTAATCAAGGCAGGTAAGAGGCAAAAAGGTACAAGTGTTATTTGTGATGTAGGGTCTTTCTGATGATGTGTGCTTGAGAGTGTTGGAATATAGATCTATATCTGCAAACAAGTTTCTTGCAAAAAACTTCCATTTTTGTTTGTGTTTGTGTCCCTGGTCTGTTTGTGCATCTGGGCTGTGTCATTCCAAAGTTTCACTTTCTTGTTGAAAAAAAAATGCAATATTGCAATGCACAAAGTAAATATTTTTTTTTATTATCATTTACACTTTGCGTTCCCCCCTTTAGATGAATACTTAAAGTATTAATCTAAAGGGGGGAAGTCAAAGTGTAAATGATAATAAAAATATTATACTTGTTACTTGTGTTGGGTTAAATATTATTTTTCTTTAATATAAATATAGGGATTCATCTAGCTCCAATCTTCTGGGGGCCTGGGGCTCAGTAATTGAGAAACACACACACACGCACTGTCTCTCTCTCTGTCACACAAACACACACTGTCTCTCTCTCTGCCACACACACACACTGTCTCACTCTCTGCCACACACGCACAGTCTCTCTCCCTGTCACACACGCACAGTCTCTCTCTCTGTCACACACACAGTCCCACACGCACAGTCTCTCTCTCTGTCACACATACACAATCTCTCTCTCTGTCACACACGCACAGTCACTCTCTCTGTCACACACGCACAGTCACTCTCTCTGTCACACACGCACCCTGTGTTCCAGGCAGGCAGACAAAGCATGTAATAGTGTCTGTAGTTCAGTGTGAATTAACACTGACATGCAGCACAAATAAAAGGAAACAAAAAGGCTCTTTATATAGAAATTAAAAACTTGGCAGGGGAGGGGCTTATGAGGTGGGAGGAGCACAATAGGTGGGAGGGGCAATAGGGTGGAGCATAAAGGGGGTGGGGGCCCTGCTACACTTTTACCCAGAGGCCCTGGTTGGTCTCAGTCCGCCCCTGGTGTGCATGTGTGTGTCCCCATGTGTGTGTGTGCATGTGTGTTTGTGTGTGTGCGTGTGTGCATGTGTATGTGCGTGTGTATGTGTGCATGTGTCTGTGCGTGTGCATGTGTGCATGTGTCTGTGTGTGTGCATGTGTGTGTGTATTTGTGTGTGTACATGTATGTGTGCATGTGTGTGTGTGTCTGTGCATGTATGTGTTTGCATGTGGCTATCTATGTTACTGTTCCAAATCTTGAATTTCAGGCCTACTAATGTGTATTATATTCATTAGTCCTATTGAATAATTTGCAAAATTCATTAGTCGGAGCTGTTCTGATATGAATTGGGCAGAACCTGTCTTAATCATATAAGAACAGCTCTGACCAATGTATTAATCAAGTTATTTAATAGAAGTCTAGAATCCAGATTACAAGTGGAGCGCTATTGTTAGCGCGAGGAGCGTAAACGTGATAGCGAGATTGCGGTGTTCATTGAGCTCCCCATATTTTCTATTGGTAGCGTTGTGCGTTAATATGCCCTCTCAAATGCATTTACCTTTTATTTAAAAAAAAGAGTTTGTCCGGAGTAACCCTAACACTAAACTACACTATGAACCCCTAAACCGCCACCCCCCACATCGCAAACTACCTCTTTACACTATTAACCCCAAACCTCCACACACCTCCACACACCCCCACCGCAAAGTAAGCTTCTACACTATTACCTTCTTAACCACCAGCCCCCCACAACACAAAGTCCCCACTACACTATTAACCCCTATTAACCCCTAAACCGCCAGTCCCTCCAACGCAAAATAACCCACTAATATCTAAACCCTCTAACCTAAGCCCCACTAAGTTAAACCAAAATAGACTAACCCTACCAAAAACAACAACCTACCATTATCAACCCCCCTATCATTATTTAAATATAACCCTATCATTAAAAAATACAAACAAATTACTAAAAATAAAAAAGAGTTATGCCTATTCTAAAAACACGAAATAAAAAAAGACCCCAAAATAAAAAAATATCATATTCTAAAACTAAACTACAAATATCCCTTAAAAGGGTGTTTTGCAGGGCATTGTCCTAAAATGATCAAGCTGTTTTTAACGAAGAAAAAAAAATTAATACACCTTCTAAAATTAACCCCCCTGAAAAATAAAGGTAATTAAGCTCTTTAGCCTCCCAGAGAGAAAAAAAATCCATAATCTTAAAAAAAAATACCCCCCCCCCAAAAAAAAAATATCTAACACTAAAAAATGCCCAAACAAATGCAGTGCACTTTTTAGAGTATTTTTTTTAGATAGTTTTTTTTGGGGGGTTGTGGGGGGTTAAAAGGCCAGTATACACCAATTTGCATTTAACTGCATGTAGAAGACACTACTCTAAAGAATAATATGCACAGATACTGATATAAAAATCCAGTATAAACTGTTTATAAACTTACTTAGAAGCTCCCAGTTTAGCACTGTTGAAAAGGAAGCTGGAAAGCCCACTGCAAGCGCTTCTATAGCAAAAAGAGCAGACACTCGCCGACTTCCTCTGCATATGAAAAGACTACACAATCAGGAGCAAGCTGGAGCAGGCATACATTAGTATTCTTCTAAAACTTTGGGGCTTAGTTAGGAGTCTGAAAATGAGCACAATGCTATTTAAAAATAAGCAAAACTATACATTTAAAAAAAACAAAAAAAAAACGCTGTATAGGCTATATAAATGGATCTACCCAATAACAAGCGTGAAAGAACTGCTGCTCTAAATTACCCGCTGCTCACAGTGACAACCTAGTTATAATCAAAACTGCTTACCGCATCTGTTATCCCATATGTTCGTGCTTAACTAAATAAGGTTGTCTCACCTCGGCTCCTTATATATCATCTGCGAATTATAGCCAGCTTTGAGAAACCCCTTACCGGGTATCAATGTGATATCTTCCACCTTGGTTTACATCAGCTGTGTATAGCTCCGTGTCTCCTGTTTGGCGTCTCACTTGACCTCTATGTCACATGATCCTTTCTCTGCCAGGAGACTTCCGCAATTGCGCTGTCAATGGAGTTGATGTGATAGTGTCACTGGTCTCAGCAGCTACAGTGGAACTAACCCGGAGCCCCCACGGGTCTTAGTGTAATCCGCTGTTTAACTGTGTCCGGTCAGCACTCTCCAATGCTGAATAACAAATAGGACAAAAAGTACCAGTACAGTATTGTTAAAACTTCAATGTTTATTCCAAATTGGTAAAAATGGCTCACATGACGATTAAAAATTATGGCACAGACTTGCCAGACTAGGCTGACGCAATTGTCCCTCTCACCTGTGGAGCTTTCATACACTCCCTCACATTCTAATTGGTTAATGCAAAATCTGTGCTCACTATTACCCTTGACATTTAAAGAGACAACAGGCTACATTTGAAACGTAAACCTCTACCACTAAATCATGGGTATTCCTAATACAAAGCATTTAATATATACTGTGATATTGTACAATTACATAATTCACTGTTTAAATACAGCAGTATAGCAGTTCCATTACAGACCACTTAGTAGAGTTTTATGAAAATACTAAATGCACATATGATTATCACACTATGTACAAATTCTAGCTCTATTTTATATAATGTTCTATTAATAAACTATAATGCTCTTTGTGACCCCATTAATTTACGGATTCTGGTTGGATCACTGCCAATAATTTATGATATCCCCCTCTGATTAAACATTCAGACAATGGTGGCTCAATAGTGGTCAAGGACAAAACCTTCTATGTAGAGGAAGCATCAAGACAGCTTCAAGATAGGGATGTATACGATATTCTGACCGCAAACCCTACAATTAACTTTCAGGCAGAATTGAGGGATGTGTTCGAGTTGAAAGTGATGGTTCTTATGACCTTCGAGTACCTGTATGTTGATGAACCAGTGACAACGATCTTTCATCACTTACCAAAGGTACATAAATCCATCATTAATGTAAAGGGACATCTAATCGTATCGGGGGTAGGCTCTCTATTTTAAATTTCTCCAATTGGATTGAATCCCTACTCCAGCCCCTCATGTGGAAGATTCCATCCTTTCTTAAAGACACCAAACATCTGCTAAACCTAACTAACAACTTGGTATGGCAAGGTGAATATAGCTGGTTAACAGTAGATGTGGTAGGCCTGCATTTAACCATACCACATGCAGAAGGAATAATGGCCATGGAACGCTTTGTTTCTAGAAGAAATGTAACAATTGGTAATCTAAGTTCCCCTAGTTCTTTAAAAAAAACAAAAGAGAAAAAGTAGTTGGCTTACCTGTAAAGTCCACTACAGATGTGGAGCACGAAGCTGTATAGCGAGTGAATGCACACAAATAATTAAGGTGTTTCAATCATATAATACCCAAAAGGTATATGACTGCAATTTTTGTACTAATTGCCGATCTGAATATGCCATATACATGATTACTTGCACAGATTGTAGGGTTCAGTATATTGGGTGCACCTCACGGGAAACAAGGGTGAGAATAAGAGAACACCTAAATGATATAGAGAGAGGTAAGGCAGTTGCAGGAGCAGCCAAGCACTTTATACATAAACACCAAAAAGATACTAGATCATTCACATGGGTGATTATTGATCTGATTACTTCCAAACCAAGAAGAGGTAGTAGGATAAATGAGTTATTCAAAAAAGAAGCATTTTGGATCTTTAAAATGAATACACATAGGCCCCATGGAATGAACATAGAGGGGGATGTCATAAATTATTGGCAGTGATCCAGCCAGAATCGGTCAATTAATGGGGTCACACAGAGCATTATAGTTTATTAATAGAATAAGATGTCAATGATGAACTAAATGTAATATTATATAAAATAGAGCTAGAATTTGTACATATTGTGATAATCATATCATGGGGTCAATTTATTATTGGCCAAATTGGGCCAATTCACCTTACAGCATATCATGTCCGCCAGACTTCAATAAATTGACCCCTATATGTGCATTTAGTATTTTCATAAAACACTACTAAGTGGTCTGTAATGGAACTGCTATACTGCTGTATTTAAACAGTGAATTATGTAATTGTACAATATCATATCATAGTATATATTAAATGCTTTGTATTAGGAATACCCATGATTTAGTGGTAGAGGTTTAAAGTGATGGTAAAGTTAAGCACTTACACTTTCTAGCCCATCTGTATTACAGCTTAGTCGCTATTTTTTTACATCCTCAATATTATTATTATTATTATTATTATTATTATTATTATTATTATTAAGAGATCGCAATTTTAAAAATTGTCTCTTACTGTTGCTTGTTCCTCCCATCTGCCACTTCCTGATCCGATATCGCATTTGACTAGATAGCGGTCCCACCCACTCCCCATGTCACAATTCAAGGCTCGCTCCCATGAGACAAATTTTGTGCATGAGCAAAAAAATCGGACCGTCGTCTACTAGACAGAGTTGCACATGCTTGTCCATATCGTTTTGCAGATGCAGATTACTTGTTAAGGGATTTCCCTATTGAAAATAATATGCATGCATAAAACGGGAGCGCACAGTGTTCCAGCCGATGAAAAATAAATTTGCGCATGCGCTATTGACTCTGTGGGCGGATTGCAAAACGTGAACGGAGTGTAAAAAAACAAACAAAAAAAAAGGGTTGAATATATGCCAAAAAATAAATGACTTTTGAAAACTTATAATTTTATTTACAGAATAAAATTTATAAAATGATGAATTAAACATATTTATTTTGATAGATAATAATGTAACTTTACCAACACTTTAAGTTTCAAATGTAGTCGATTGTCTCTTTAAATGTCAAGCGTAATAGTGAGCACAGATTTTGCATTAACCAATTAGAATTTGAGGGAGTGTATGAAAGCTCCACAGGTGAGAGGGACAATTGTGTCTACGAATAAGGCTTTTGGGGCTGAAATGCGTCAGCCTATTCTGGCAACTCTGTTCCATCATTTTTAATCGTCATGTGAGCCATTTTTACCATTTTGGAATAAACATTGAAGTTTTAACAATACCGGTACTTTTTGTCCTATCTATATAAATGGATCATCTACAAAAACATAAATTATGCTTACCTGATAATTTTATTTCCATCGAGGAGAGTCCACGGCTTCATTCATTAATAGTGGGAATTAAGAACCTGGCCACCAGGAGGAGGTAAAGACACCCCAGCCAAAGGCTTAAATACCTCCCCCACTCCCCTCATCCCCCAGTTATTCTGCCGTGGGAACAAGGAACAGTAGGAGAAACATTAGGGTATAAATGGTGCCAGAAGAGAATATTAAATTTAGGTTCGCCCATCGGAGATACGAGCAGAGGCCGTGGATGGAAATAAAATTATCAGGTAAGCATAATTTATGTTTTCCATCTAAAGGGGAGGAGAGTCCACGGCTTCATTCATTTCTAGTGGGAGCATATACCCAAGCTCTAGAGGACACTAAATGAAACTGGGAGGGTAAAAGGCGGACCCTTAATCTGAGGGCACCACAGCCTGTAGAACCTTTCTCCCAAAAACAGCTTCTGCAGAAGCAAAAACATCAAATTTGTAAAACTTAGTGAAGGTATGCAAGGAGGACCAGGTAGCCACCTTGCAAATCTGCTCCATAGAAGACTCATTTTTGAAGGCCCAAGATGAAGCTACCGCTCTAGTGGAATGAGTCATAATCCTCTGAAGAGGCTTATGTCCCACCGTCTCAAAGGCCAAGCGGATCAGGCTCCTCAGCCAAAAAGACAAAGAAGTAGCAGAAGCCCTCTGACCCCTGCACTTCCCTGAATACACAACAAAAAGAGAGTTAGATTGTCTGAAATCCTTTGTGACCTGTCCGGCTTGGATGAAGACTTCTGCCCATCTAGAGGACCACTTCTGGCCAGTTGGGTGAAGACGTCTCATGGTAGGGTGATCTTCAAGGGGTTAGTGTTAGGTTTTTTTAAGGGGGGATTGGGTGGGTTTTAGAGTAGGATTGGTTGAGTGGGTGGTGGGTTTTAATGTTGGGGGGGTATTTGTACTTTTTTTCTTTACAGGTAAAAGAGCTGATTACTTTGGGGCAATGCCCTGCAAAAGGCCCTTTTTAAGGGCTATTTGTAATTTAGTGTAGGGTAGGGCTTTTTTTATTTTGGGGGGATTTTTTATTTTGTTAGGGGGATTAGATTTGGCGTAATTAGTTTAAAAATCTTGTAATTATTTTTTTTTAAAAATAATTTTTTTATTGAAGTTAAAGCATAGAGTAACAAACACGATTCGCCCTGAGGCCAAAGTTACATCAGAGTAAATAATACATTGTCTATAAACTGACTTTCTTAGAAAAATACACATGCAACAATATAATTACATATCAAATCTTAACATGAGGATAGACAAAAGTTTAGGCGAGGTGAAATATAACTTCATTTTATGTTACATTATTAACAAATAATCTCCGCAGTACTATGAAAAACAATCAATAGAATATCAGAGTCAGGGGTATCAGGCTGTGGAGATTTAGCTTATGCGTCAGCCACTCTTGGGCTGAGATATATAGGGGGGGGGATATTCAGCGGGTAAGCACCGCTATATGTATAGGGGAGATGGTGGAGAGGCGGAGAGGTGGGGGGGGGGGCGGAGCCTTATATGGGTATGAGTAGTTTAGGGTGTGTGATAGGGGCTTAGATTGAGGAACACAAGGTTTGCATTTATAGACAAAACCATACAAAAACAAAACAAAGAAAACATCTTAGGATCTAATAGAAAGCACAAACAACTAAAGGTGAACTGTAAATTTCCTCCAGGTCAGTAAGTAGCAATGACAGCAAACATAGATGTGACACTATATCAGCCTTATTACTATAATAATACTGCCTAGCTGGTTCAGAAAAATTAAGCTGGACTATAGCAGGGGGGTTCAGATCTTCTTCAAGTCACGTAGACACACATAGGTCACAGACTTAACAGAGCCCACTATTTAGCAAGGCAGTGTAGGTGCGGTGTGATCGTCTAAGATACTTCTAATATGTGAGACAAACCTATTAGTAAAAAAATACCAGATTATAAAATAAATTATTACGACCCAGTACTTAAGGTTATTAGACTTCATTCAGGATACCAATAGTCCCCTAACATGGAATAGGCAAGGTTTAGCATTATTAGCTAATAGAGATAAAAAAAAGGGCTATGCATATATTAAGTAGGTCTCTCGTGGTAGGTAAGTTGATTAGACTATGTCTGACTAAAGTAGCAGGTAAGTTGAGTGCTCTTAGGTCCATAGCGTTACAGAACATAAGGCTAGCTATATATCCACATATTTAGGGCGGGACGCAGTTCAGGCTTCTAAATATAATGCTAGCCTTCTGAGGAGGGTTATTATCTGGACAAAGCTCTGTCAGGAACGCTTGTGGCCTATTAGAGAATCCTGGACACTATTATGGCTATAGTAAAGATTGCTGCTAGTACATATATAAAAAGGGCAGCAAATGACATGTGCAGTTGGATAAAATATTAAGCTAAGGAAGAGTTAGTCGTTAGTTGGATTAGGTGATGGGGAGCTTAGGGTGGCATAGTAACCTTTGAACATATAAACATGCACCTCATGTACTACAGCTTAGGCAATAAAGGCAGTTATCACTAGCATTCCGAAACTAAGGGTACTAATAATGTAAATACTATAGTAGCACTGTGAGGGAGCTTCCTGATACATACAAAGAGGGAGTGGTTATAGCATAAAGCCAGTGCCAGTTCCTTCAAATAAGCTACCATGTTAATGTAGTTATACTCAGGCATAGGTGTGAGGAAATCTAAATAATCTATTTAACTTAAGTAAGGAAAGTTGCTAAGTACCCAACAACAATAGATTGGAATGAGATAGGACAAGCACAACATGACATAAGATAGAGTGTACTATGTGTTAGTAGAATATCTGTCTCATATGAGAAATAGAACATAAACATGCCTTATATGAGAGGCAATAGACACTGCATATCCTCTCACTGAGTAGTAATTGTATAACATTTCTTAACCTTATGTATATTAACATATGCAGTAGAGTAACTCATAGTCTAATATTGACCATCTAGATAGAACCTGTCACGCAGTACCTTGAATATATTCAAAGAAAATTTGCCTAGTCTTTATGTAAAACCTTAATAGGAAAAATATAGCCTAGTCTTCAGATGCAACAAAACATGGAGCATAAAGATTAAAATAAAGAATATTGAATATTTAAAAGAGAATAATGAAAAATAGTACATAGAAGCACTACATAAGCTTATAGTTCTATTATATGGGTACAATAAAAAAAATAAAATGAGACCACAAATTTGAGCATCATACTAAACAGTCGTCATTAACAGGTTTAGCGTGAATGATTGGAGCAGAACCGTCCTCAAATCTGGGTTAGAGTGGTGTGTGGTCTAGCCGATACCCAGTTTGTAGGGCCTTAAGTAAAGTAACTTGAGGTGTTGAGAGTCCTCCTCCACGGGAGGGTTTCCCTGTGCCCGAGCCGCATCCAAGCGACCGGTCAGTCCGCTCCGGTTACAAGCCAAGGACCAGTGAAGCTCTCCAAGTGTTGTGATGTGCAATTTTAACCTAGTTAGTTGACCATCCTCCACATTCTGCTGATTGTGTTCTGGAAGTGCCATAACACCTGACTCTCTTGCCACGCGGGCTGCGGGTGGTAATGTGGTATGCCCCTGGACTGTTTCACAAGCAGCTTCACTTTTAGCGCTAGTTAGCGGGAATATATATGTCATCGGTGTTAGGCATGTTAGGGGCACTGAGTTAGGTACACTTGAGATGGTCAAATCTCTATACTCAGTTCTCACTTCATGTCCCTCCATTTTACTCGAGGAGAAATTAAAGGCATCCTTTATCTCCTGTTTAAGGGAACTTGTGTGGCTGTCTAATGAGGTGATTAAATTATGCAGCATAGAGATTAGCTGGGACTCCATAGTGAAACAACACCAAAGTCTGTTATAAGCAGTTTGCTAATGAGATCGTGAGTTGCGATTGTGAGAAACTGCTTTACCTCAAATATAACTGTCCATCTCTCCTCAGTTCATAAGCATAAGTGGCGTGACTATAGCCGTTTAAGTGTTAGAATAACTTAGTTGCCAGGGCGCCTGTACATTAAAAGTATCTGTACCTGTTGCGCTTCTGCGTCGGACCTTAGAGCTCTGTAGTGTCTTTTCTTGCAGGGTATAGAGGCGCCTTCTCCTTCACTGCTGCTCGGTGGTGTCTGTCAGTAATGGCGCTCTTTCGCGCCTTTCTATTAGCAAGACGCTTATGCGGGCATATCACAGAGGTACCTATGATGTCGTTATACTTCCATCTGTCACTTCGTATACACTCCCTCAGTCAGCCGTTCTGTCCATGGTAAGCCTGGGTAGTAGATAGTACAGTCTTTGGGGCCGGCGCAGCTCGGTATTCTGACCCAGTTCCACTTGCAATATGGTCCCAAGCAGGGAGTATGGTCTGCAAACCACCGCTTCAAAGTTAGGATAGTTCTTCACTGAAGTGACTTAGTAAATGACTTAGGCCTAGATTTGGAGTTCGGCGGTAAAAGGGCTGTTAACGCTCCGCGGGTTTTTTTCTGGCCGCACCATAAATTTAACTCTGGTATCGAGAGTTCAAACAAATGCTGCGTTAGGCTCCAAAAAAGGAGCGTAGAGCATATTTACCGCAAATGCAACTCTCGATACCAGAGTTGCTTACGGACGCGGCCGGCATCAAAAACGTGCTCGTGCACGATTCTCCCATAGGAAACAATGGGGCAGTTTGAGCTGAAAAAAAACCTAACACCTGCAAAAAAGCAGCGTTCAGCTCTTAACGCAGCCCCATTGTTTCCTATGGGGAAACACTTCCTACGTCTGCACCTAACACTCTAACATGTACCCCGAGTCTAAACACCCCTAACCTTACACTTATTAACCCCTAATCTGCCGCCCCCGCTATTGCTGACCCCTGCATTACACTTTTAACCCCTAATCTGCCGCTCCGTAAACCGCCGCCACCTACGTTATCCCTATGTACCCCTAATCTGCTGCCCTAACATCGCCGACCCCTATGTTATATTTATTAACCCCTAATCTGCCCCCCACAACGTCGCCGACACCTGCCTACACTTATTAACCCCTAATCTGCCGAGCGGACCTGAGCGCTACTATAATAAAGTTATTAACCCCTAATCCGCCTCACTAACCCTATCATAAATAGTATTAACCCCTAATCTGCCCTCCCTAACATCGCCGACACCTACCTTCAATTATTAACCCCTAATCTGCCGACCGGAGCTCACCGCTATTCTAATAAATGTATTAACCCCTAAAGCTAAGTCTAACCCTAACACTAACACCCCCCTAAGTTAAATATAATTTTTATCTAACGAAATAAATTAACTCTTATTAAATAAATGATTCCTATTTAAAGCTAAATACTTACCTGTAAAATAAATCCTAATATAGCTACAATATAAATTATAATTATATTATAGCTATTTTAGGATTAATATTTATTTTACAGGCAACTTTGTAATTATTTTAACCAGGTACAATAGCTATTAAATAGTTAAGAACTATTTAATAGTTACCTAGTTAAAATAATAACAAATTTACCTGTAAAATAAATCCTAACCTAAGATATAATTAAACCTAACACTACCCTATCAATAAATTAATTAAATAAACTACCTACAATTACCTACAATTAACCTAACACTACACTATCAATAAATTAATTAAACACAATTCCTACAAATAAATACAATTAAATAAACTATCTAAAGTACAAAAAATAAAAAAGAACTAAGTTACAGAAAATAAAAAAATATTTACAAACATAAGAAAAATATTACAACAATTTTAAACTAATTACACCTACTCTAAGCCCCCTAATAAAATAACAAAGACCCCCAAAATAAAAAATTCCCTACCCTATTCTAAAATACAAATATTACAAGCTCTTTTACCTTACCAGCCCTGAACAGGGCCCTTTGCGGGGCATGCCCCAAGAATTTCAGCTCTTTTGCCTGTAAAAAAAAACATACAATACCCCCCCCCCAACATTACAACCCACCACCCACATACCCCTAATCTAACCCAAACCCCCCTTAAATAAACCTAACACTAATCCCCTGAAGATCTTCCTACCTTGTCTTCACCATACCAGGTTCACCGATCCGTCCTGGCTCCAAGATCTTCATCCAACCCAAGCGGGGGTTGGCGATCCATAATCCGGTGCTCCAAAGTCTTCCTCCTATCCGGCAAGAAGAGGACATCCGGACCGGCAAACATCTTCTCCAAGCGGCATCTTCTATCTTCTTCCATCCGATGACGACCGGCTCCATCTTGAAGACCTCCAGCGCGGATCCATCCTCTTCTTCCGACGACTAGACGACGAATGACGGTTCCTTTAAGGGACGTCATCCAAGATGGCGTCCCTCGAATTCCGATTGGCTGATAGGATTCTATCAGCCAATCGGAATTAAGGTAGGAATTTTCTGATTGGCTGATGGAATCAGCCAATCAGAATATAGTTCAATCCGATTGGCTGATCCAATCAGCCAATCAGATTGAGCTCGCATTCTATTGGCTGATCGGAACAGCCAATAGAATGCGAGCTCAATCTGATTGGCTGATTGGATCAGCCAATCGGATTGAACTATATTCTGATTGGCTGATTCCATCAGCCAATCAGAAAATTCCTACCTTAATTCCGATTGGCTGATAGAATCCTATCAGCCAATCGGAATTCGAGGGACGCCATCTTGGATGACGTCCCTTAAAGGAACCGTCATTCGTCGTCTAGTCGTCGGAAGAAGAGGATGGATCCGCGCTGGAGGTCTTCAAGATGGAGCCGGTCGTCATCGGATGGAAGAAGATAGAAGATGCCGCTTGGAGAAGATGTTTGCCGGTCCGGATGTCCTCTTCTTGCCGGATAGGAGGAAGACTTTGGAGCACCGGATTATGGATCGCCAACCCCCGCTTGGGTTGGATGAAGATCTTGGAGCCAGGACGGATCGGTGAACCTGGTATGGTGAAGACAAGGTAGGAAGATCTTCAGGGGATTAGTGTTAGGTTTATTTAAGGGGGGTTTGGGTTAGATTAGGGGTATGTGGGTGGTGGGTTGTAATGTTGGGGGGGGGGTATTGTATGTTTTTTTTTACAGGCAAAAGAGCTGAAATTCTTGGGGCATGCCCCGCAAAGGGCCCTGTTCAGGGCTGGTAAGGTAAAAGAGCTTGTAATATTTGTATTTTAGAATAGGGTAGGGAATTTTTTATTTTGGGGGGCTTTGTTATTTTATTAGGGGGCTTAGAGTAGGTGTAATTAGTTTAAAATTGTTGTAATATTTTTCTTATGTTTGTAAATATTTTATTATTTTCTGTAACTTAGTTCTTTTTTATTTTTTGTACTTTAGATAGTTTATTTAATTTTATTTATTTGTAGCAATTGTGTTTAATTAATTTATTGATAGTGTAGTGTTAGGTTAATTGTAGGTAATTGTAGGTAGTTTATTTAATTATTTTATTGATAGGGTAGTGTTAGGTTTAATTATATCTTAGGTTAGGATTTATTTTACAGGTAAATTTGTTATTATTTTAACTAGGTAACTATTAAATAGTTCTTAACTATTTAATAGCTATTGTACCTGGTTAAAATAATTACAAAGTTGCCTGTAAAATAAATATTAATCCTAAAATAGCTATAATATAATTATAATTTATATTGTAGCTATATTAGGATGTATTTTACAGGTAAGTATTTAGCTTTAAATAGGAATCATTTATTTAATAAGAGTTAATTTATTTCGTTAGATAAAAATTATATTTAACTTAGGGGGGTGTTAGTGTTAGGGTTAGACTTAGCTTTAGGGGTTAATACATTTATTAGAATAGCGGTGAGCTCCGGTCGGCAGATTAGGGGTTAATAATTGAAGGTAGGTGTCGGCGATGTTAGGGAGGGCAGATTAGGGGTTAATACTATTTATGATAGGGTTAGTGAGGCGGATTAGGGGTTAATAACTTTATTATAGTAGCGCTCAGGTCCGCTCGGCAGATTATGGGTTAATAAGTGTAGGTAGGTGTCGGCGACGTTGAGGGGGGCAGATTAGGGGTTAATAAATATAACATAGGGGTCGGCGATGTTAGGGGTAGCAGATTAGGGGTACATAGGGATAACGTAGGTGGCGGCGATTTGCGGTCGGAAGATTAGGGGTTAATTATTTTAAGTAGCTTGCGGCGACGTTGTGGGGGGCAAGTTAGGGGTTAATAGATATAATACAGGGGTCGGCGGTGTTAGGGGCAGCAGATTAGGGGTACATAAGTATAACGTAGGTGGCGGTCGGCAGATTAGGGGTTAAAAATTTTAATCGAGTGGCGGCGATGTGGGGGGACCTCGGTTTAGGGGTACATAGGTAGTTTATGGGTGTTAGTGTACTTTAGGGTACAGTAGTTAAGAGCTTTATAAACCGGCGTTAGCCAGAAAGCTCTTAACTCCTGCTATTTTCAGGCGGCTGGAATCTTGTCGTTAGAGCTCTAACGCTCACTGCAGAAACGACTCTAAATACCGGCGTTAGGAAGATCCCATTGAAAAGATAGGCTACGCAAATGGCGTAGGGGGATCTGCGGTATGGAAAAGTCGCGGCTGAAAAGTGAGCGTTAGACCCTTTAATCACTGACTCCAAATACCAGCGGGCGGCCAAAACCAGCGTTAGGAGCCTCTAACGCTGGTTTTGACGGCTACCGCCGAACTCTAAATCTAGGCCCTAGTAAGTAGTAGGAGAGATAATAAAAATAAAACAAAACAAAAAAAAAAGGCTTTTACACTCTTAAATATAGTAAAATTAGCAAAATTATGCAGGAGCTCTGGCACTTTACATCCGTTCAGTTCTCAGGCTAGCTCCGCCCCCCAAAAATCTTGTAATTATTTTATTATTTTCTGTAATTTAGTGGGGGGGGTTTCGTACTTTAGATAATTTTATTTAATTGTAATTAATTGTATTTAATTTAGTTAATTTATTTAATTATAGTGTAGTGTTAATTGTTAGTTTAACTTAGGTTAGGTTTTATTTTACAGGTACTTTTGTCTTTATTTTAACTAGGTAGTTATGAAATAGTTAATAACTATTTAATAACTATTCTACCTAGTTAAAATAAATACAAAGTTGCCTGTAAAATAAAAATAAACCCTAAGATAGCTACAATGTAACTATTAGTTATATTGTAGCTATCTTAGGATTTATTTTATAGGTAAGTATTTAGTTTTAAATAGGAATTATTTAGGTAATTGTAGTAATTTTATTTAGATTTATTGTAATTATATTTAAATTAGGGGGGGGTTAGGGTTAGACTTAGGTTTAGGGGTTAATAACTTTATTATAGTGGTAGCGACCTTGTGGGTGGCAGATTAGGGGTTAATAAATGTAGTTAGGTTGCGGCGACATTGGGGTGGCAGATTAGGGGTTAATAAATATAATGTAGGATTCGGCGATGTTGGGGGCAGCAGATTAGGGGTTCATAACTATAATGCAGGTGTCGGCGATGTCGGGGGCAGCAGATTAGGGGTTAATTAATTCAATATTAGGGGTGTTTAGACTCGGGGTTCATTTTAGGGTGTTAGGTGTAGACATAACTTTTATTTCCCCATAGGAATCAATGGGGCTGCGTTAGGATCTTTACGCTGCTTTTTGCAGGTGTTAGTTTTTTTTTCAGCCTGCTCTCCTCCATTGATTCCTATGGGGAAATCGTGCACGAGCACGTTTTACCAGCTCACCGCTATCGTAATCAGTGCTGGTATTGAGGTGAGATGTGGAGCAAAATTTTGTTCTTCACTCACTTTTTTTGCGGTTAAGGCCGGGTTTCCCGTAATACCAGCTCTGTCTGTAAGTGAACGGTGAGCTTAAACTGCTCGTTAGCACCGCACAGCCTCTAACGCCAAACTCGTAATCTAGGTGATTGATAATAGGAATAAATTAAAAAGTTGCTTAAAATTGCTGCACTATCTGAATCATGAAAGAAAAAAATTGGGTTCAGTGTCCCTTTAAGATATAAACAGAGAGTTCATTTATAAAAAACTTTGTTTGTTTCTCAGTGTGAAATCACTTGTTATGCTCCTATATAATAATTAACTGTAGTGTCATTCTAATAAATCACTCAGTGGCCCTATTAATCATGGGTATCAGACAATATTGTCATGGTAGGGGTGTGTTTGCCATTGGAAAACATATTCACACACCACAATCCCCCCCCCCACCCCGGTAAACCACTTATCCCTCTCGAATCTGGTCCATAATGTATAGTGTAGCCGAATACAACCCCATGCAGACTTACCAACTGAACGCTAGACATGTGCGACGCTAAAAAAAATGTTTCGTTTAGTTTTCATTAATTAAATAAATAATTTTGTTTCTGCAAATTAGTTAAGTAAAATCGTTTTTTCGGATCCGTTCGTTTTTCGGATCCATTCTATATTCATATGCATTATTCTATTCTAAAGTTTAGAATAGAATAATGCATATGAATAAAGAATGGATCCGAAAAAATGAAAGGATCTACACAAACTATTTAATTTAACATAACTCATTTGCTGGCAATTGCAGAAACAAAATTATCTAAAACCGCAACAGCCACCCACATCGCTGACACTAAATAAAGCTATTAACTCCTAAACCACCATTTCCCAACATCGCCAATACTAAGTAAATACTAAATAAAACTTTTAACCCCTAAACCACCATTCCCAAACATCGCCAACACTAACTAAACCTATTAATCCCTAAACCGCAGTTCCCCGACATTGCCAAAACTAAATAAACCTAACTCTTAAACCTAACACCCTCTAACTTTAACATAATTAAAATAGATCTAAATTAAAGTTAAAAATAATTAACTAACTACCTATTTAAAAATAAATACAAACTTACCTGTGAAATAAAAATAAAACCTAAGCTAGCTACAATATAACTATTTACTAACTACCTAGTTAAAATAAATACAAACTTACCTGTGAAATAAAAATAAAACCTAAGTTAGCTACAATATAACTATTTACTAACTACCTAGTTAAAATAAATAGAAACTTACCTGTAAAATAAAAATAAAACCAAACATTACAAAAAAAAAACCCTCCAAAATAAAAAACCCTAATCTATAATAAACTACCAAGTGCCCTTAAACGTGTCTTTTGTAGGGCATTTCCCAAACATTTACATCACTTTTGCAAAAAATAAAAACAAACACCCCCTAACATTACAAACCCCCACCCCCCAAACCAACAAACAAAAAGAACCTAACTAAAAAAAACTATTTACCCATTGCCCTGAAAAGGGCATTTGTATGGGCATTGCCCTGAAAAGGGCATTCAGCTCTTTTACTGCCCTTAAAAGGGCATTCAGCTCTTTTTCGGCCTATTAAAACCGTAATCTAAAAAAAAATACACCCCCCAAAAAAAACTAAAACTAACCCCAAAATCGGTACTCATAGTTGCTGAAGTCCGGCAAAAGATCTTCATCCTGGCGGCTCCATGTTTATCCATCACGGGACCAGCATCTTCTTCATCCCTGCGGCAGTGAAGTGGTGGATGCGCGGAGGCGGAGGTCAATAGGAATGCAATGGTACCCCAATATAAAAGGGGTAGCTTGCATTGAATCCTCAGTGTGCAGCAGACGATCACATGAAGAGGACCTCCACGTCAGACCGATGGACCTCCGCCTGGCCCTCCGCCTCCGAGAATTTGCGACCGCTCTGCCACCGAAGGGATGAAGAAGATGCCGGTCCAGCGATGGATGAACATGGAGCCGCCTGGATGAAGATGCTTTGCCGCTGGCATGAAGATCTTTCGCTGGAAATCAGCAACTGTGAGTACTGATTTTGGGGTTAGTGTTAGGTTTTAGGGCATTTTTTGTAATTTTTTTTTAGATTAGGGGTTTTTTATGGGCCAAAAAAAGGTGAATGCCCTTTTAAGGGCAGTAAAAGAGCTGAATTTAAGGGCAATGCCCATACAAATGCCCTTTTCAGGGCAATGGGTAGATTAGGTTTTATTTAGTTAGTTTTTTTTTATTTTGTGGGTTTGGGGGGGTGGGGTTTGTAATGTTAGAGGGGGGTGTTTTTTATTTGTTTGCAAAAGAGCTGTTAACTTTAGGACAATGCCCTACAAAAGGCCCTTTTAAGGGCCCTTGGTAGTTTTTTATAGAAAAGGGTATTTTTATTTTAGGGTGGTTTTTTTTGTTTTGTTTTTAAACGGGGTATTAGAATAGGAATCATTTTTATTATTTTGGATAAATGCGTTTGTTATTTTTTGTAATTGTAGTTTTAATTTTTTTTGTAATGTTAGGTTTTTTATTTTTAGTAATGTTAGGTTTTAGTGTAAGCTTATGTTTTAGTTTTATTTCACAGGTAAGTTAGTAAATAGTTATATTGTAGCTAGCTTAGGTTTTTTTTTCACAGGTAAGTGTATTTATTTTTAAATAGGTAGTTAGTTAATAATTGTAACTTTAATTTAGGTCTATTTTAATTATGTTAAAGTTAGGGGGTGTTAGGTTTAGGGGTTAATATAGTTTAATTTAGGTTGTTGCAATGTGGGGGGTGGCGGTTTAGGGCTTAATAGGTTTAGTTAGTGTCGGCGATGTTTGGAAACTGCGGTTTAGGGGTTAATAGGTTTATTTAGTGTTTACTTAGGTCTAATTTTGTTTTGATGCATATTGCACTTTCTGTTAATCCAATAAACCTCATTTCACTAGTGAAATATTACTGTGTCCTTCGGTTATTTGAAAGATCAGAATGAAATTGCTAATCCAAACACCCAATTATTTATAAATGAAAATCAAGGAAATTGTCAGGGGTGCCTAAACTTTTGCATACGACTGTATATATATATATCTATATATACCTATACCTGTAAATTTATTCATATAGATATATAGGTGTGTATATGTATTTTACATTAACATTACCATATATATATATAATAAAAAATACTTTTTTTTTTCCATGTGAAGAATATAGGAATGTAAAGTATGCATAACAAGGATTGGGGATATTTAGTTCTAAAGTGGTGTTAGGTTTGCGCTCATGAAGAATTGCTAACTTCAATGGGCGATATTGAAAGAATACATATAAAATATTAAAACATATTAATATATATATATATATATATATTAAATTATTATACATACTGTAAAAAAATATCTTCTATGTATTATTTAGAAATTTTATCAGTATTTATAATAATTGTTATTAATATTTTGTAATAGTTTATATGTAAATTACAATAACTTGCATTAGTTAGTAATTCTTTATGCAAAACACAAATCACATTATGCATATTTTACATAGAAAATATTTTCTTTACATAGAAAATAATAAAAATGTTATTATTAAATATGTATATATGACTAGTCCTAAAGCCTGTTCACACGGGCCATTTTTTGCAGTGCAGCGGTCCTACCCCTTGCACTCTCTCCCTCCCCCTCTCTTTTGCTCTCTCTCTCCCCCCCTCTCTTTTGCTCTCCCTCCCCCCTCCTTTTGTGCTCTCTCCCCCTCTCTTTTGCGCTCTCTCTCGCTCCACCTCTCTTTTGCTCTCTCTACCCCCTCTCTTTGGCTCTCTCTATCCCCCCTCTCTTTTGCTCTCTCTCTCCTCTCTTTTGCTCTTTCCCCTCTCTTTTTGCTCCCTCTCCCCCCTCTCTTTTGCTTTTTCTCCCCCCTCTCTTTTGTTCTCCCCCCTCTCTTTTGCACTCTCTCTCTCTCCCCTTCTCTTTTGCGCTCTCTCTCTACCCCCTCTCTTTTGCGCTCTTTCTCTTCCCCCTCTCTTTTGCTCTGTCTCTCTCCCCATCCCTCTCTTTTGCTCTGTCTCTCTCCCCATCCCTCTCTTTTGCTCTTTCTCCCCCTCCCCCTCTCTTTTGCACTCTCTCTCTTCCCCCTCTCTTTTGCGCTCTCTCTCCCACATCTCTTTTGCTCTGTCTCTCTCCCCATCCCTCTCTTTTGCTCTGTCTCTCTCCCCATCCCTCTCTTTTGTTCTGTCTCTCTCCCCATCCCTCTCTTTTGCTCTTTCTCCCCCTCTCTTTTACGCTCTCTCTCCCCTCTCTCTTTTGTGCTCTCTCTCTCCCCCCTCTCTTTTTTGCACGCTCTCTCTCTCCCCCCTCTCTTTTGCATGCTCTCTCCCCCTCTCTTTTGCGCGCTCTCTCTCTCCCCCTCTCTTTTGCGTTCTCTCTCTCCCCCTCTCTTTTGCGTTCTCTCTCTCCCCCTCTCTTTTGCGCTCTCTCTCTCCCCCTCTCTTTTGCGTTCTCTCTCTCCCCCTCTCTTTTGCGTTCTCTCTCTCCCCCTCTCTTTTGCGCTCTCTCTGTCCCCCTCTCTTTTGCGCTCTCTCTCTCCCCCTCTCTTTTGCGCGCTCTCTCTCTCCCTCTCTTTTGCGCTCTCTCTCTCTCCCTCTCTTTTGCGCTCTATCTCCCCCCCTCTCTTTTGCGCTCTCTTTCCCCCCTCTCTTTTGCGCTCTCTCCCCCCTCTTTTTCACTCTCTCCCACCTTTCTTTTGCTCTTTCTCTCTCCATCCCTCTCTTTTGCTCTCTCTCTCCCCCTCTCTGTTGCTCTCTCTCTCCTCCCTCTATTTTGCTCATTCCTATTTCTTTTGTTCTTTCCTCTCTATTTTGCTCTCTCTCCTCCCTCTCTTGCTCTTTCCCATCTATTTTGTTCTCTCCCCTTCTCTTTCTATCTCTCTCACCTCTATCCCTCCTGCCATGCCCAACCACGCCCCCGTCACGCCGCTCACACCCACTTTTGCCCGCACCGACTGTTCAGGTAGAGACTCTAAGTCCAGGTGTGTTTGTCCTCTTGCGCAGTCTCTACTGCGCATGACAGCTTTGGACAAACACACTTGGCCTTTTATTATATAGGATAATAATAATGTAAAATACATATACTGTATATATATTTATATATAGGAATAGATATCAAGGTTTAGGCATATACAGATACATATAGAAATATATATTTACAATAAAAAGTACATTGTTCTGTAAGTGAAGAACATTGGAATGTGAAATATAAATAACTGTTGTAGGGTTAGCGTGGGAGCGATAAGTGTTAGATTTTCTCTTCTGTGCTCTCCGTTGACTTCTATGGGGAGAATAAGTTAACGCGGTCATGATGTTTAGTAAGCGCAGGTCGGGTTTCACTGGCGTGCAAGCTTTTTACTTTCAACTTGTGATAAGAGCGCAACCGACGAGCGGAAAAAGCTTACTACTAGTTTACCCTTGAGCAAAAGCACTAAATAGCGCACCATGATAAATATGAGATAAAGGCCACTGACCCCATTGTATGAAATGTTACTTTTAGCTTCACTCAGACAAAGTAAGTTCTATTTCTTCCATTTGCAGCATCAGTGCTGGAAGTGACAACTAAACTTCATGGCACAGTCGTTCTCCCCTGTAAGTTCTCCTTTATCACTGGGCCTGAGAGCTTGTATGTCACATGGGTGAAGAAAGATGCTCTGAATGACAAAGGCACTATAGCTTATGTCTACCAAGAGGGAGAAGATACAAGTGAGTTACAAGATCAAATGTACAGAGGACGCACAGAGCTGATCAGAGATTTGTCAAGAGGGGAGCTGAACCTGATGCTGAGAAAAGTCACATTAGCTGATGTAGGAATTTATTACTGCCAAGCCGCCAACCGAAAGGACAGAGGAGACATCGCTGTCTTGTTGTCATTAGATGGTAAGTTAGATTCTATGCCTAGCAACTTCTGTATTATAGAAATGTGACAATGAGCATTTACATAATTGTTTGCTTTTCAGATAGATCCATAGTTAATGAAAATATAATGACTGAGAAAAAGCAATTGTCCTAAAATAAACAACGAGAGTGTACAAGGAAACGAAAATAAACTCAGATTTAAAAAATAAATGAAAGTGTTGGACACAAATTGAACTATGATAATGATCTCTACTCGTGTTTTATTTTCCTTCTATGTCTGCAGATCTCTTTAGACCTGTTCTTTTATTTTAACTCTTTATAGGTTCTGGTTGGTGAAGCTCTGCATCTTTATACTGGGCACTGCCATCTTAGGGCTAGATTAGAGTGGCGCACTATTGTTAACATGAGGAGCATAAATGAGATTACTGTATTTTTTATACTAAGATCCATATTATTGCACTGTTTAAATATCATACTGTTTAAAGAGACAGTCTAGTCCAAAATAAACTTTCATGATTCAGATAGAGAATGTAATTTTACAGTTTTTCACCACTAGAGGGTTTAGTTCATGTGTGTCATATAGATAACACTGTGCTCACACACGTGGAGTTCCAGGAAGCCAGCTCTGAAGTATATTTATATAACTGTGTTGGTTATGCAGAACTAGGGAATGAGTAATAAAGGGATTATCTATCTTTTTAAACAATAAAAAATCTGGTGTAGACTGTCTCTTTAAATTACCGCAAATTCACTATTCAATAAATGTGCTTTAATTTACACTCCCTATATTTTCTGTGGGCAGTGTTGAATACCAACGTGCGCTCGCATTACAAGCTGAAAGTAAATGTGATCACTTTAACGAAATCGCATTTAATGTTTAAACTTTTTACGCAACCTGAAAGTTCAAGTAGAGAAAAAAATTGCACTAAACTACAGTAGTAACCCCTAAGCCACCAAAACTCCACATCACAAAGAACCCACTACACTTTTAACCCCTATACCGCCACACACCCACATCGCAAATAACAGAAAATAAAACAAACTACCATTACAAAAAAACCTGTTATGCCTATTCTAAATCCAAAGCCCCAGTTAAAAAAATACACCCCAAAATAAAAAAACGACTAACACTATAATAAAACTATAGCAAAAGTCCTTAGAAGGGTGCCCTAAAGTTCTCTGCTGCCTCCCCCCAAAAAAGCCTTCACTAAACCCCAAAGAGGGTACTCACTAAACTTGAATCTGGCTTCTACGTGATTTCCAACTGCGGTGTTCCTCTTTTATCCTGGCAGCGGTGGTCTTCTATCTTCATCCTGGCAGCAGTGGTCTTCTATCTTCATCCTGGCAGCTGTGGTCTTCTATATTCATCCTGGCAGTGGGGGTTTTCTATCTTCATCCATCTTCATTTTTTCTTATCTTCCATCTGGTGTCCTCTTCATGCAGTCACCCGCCACACACTGAATTTTGAATGTGAGGTACCCCCTTTATATAGTGGTGCCCTTGCATTGCTGTTGGCTGATTTTCAAATCCAAATTTAAATCAGCCAATAGAAAAAAACTTTCATTCTATTGGCTGATTTGAATTTGAAAATCAGCCAATGGCAATGCAAGGGTGCGATGGGTGACTGCATGAAAAGGATGTCGGATGAAAGATCAGAAGATGGATGAGAATAGAAGACCATCACCGCCAGGCTTTAGATAGAAGACCACCCCCACCAGTATATAAGAGGAGAACCGCAGCTGGCAATCACGTAGGAGTCAGATTTATGTTTGATGAGTACCATCTTTAGGGTTTAGTGGTAGGCTATTTATGGGTGGCTTTTTTGTTTGTTTTTTGGGAAGCAAAAGAGCTTTAGTGCACTGCCCTACCAAATGCCCTCCTAAGGGCAATGCCCAACTAGATGTCCTTAGAAGAGCAATTTTTAGAGTAGATTTTTTTAAGATAGGCTTTTTTGTGGGGTTGAGGGGTTACTTATATTGTAGAATGGGGTTGTATTCTTTTTAGAAAAAGAGTTGTCACTTTAGGGCAATGACCTACAAAAACATCTCCTAAGTGCTATTGCTAAAGTAACTTTTAGTGTTAGTATAGTTTTTATTTTTTATTTTGGTGTGGATTTTCTAAAGGGGATGCTAGTTTTAGTATAGGCATAACAGAGGGGTTTTGATTGTTTGTGTTTTTTTCTGTATTGTTAACTTTTTTATTTTCTGTAATTATAGCTTTTTTTTGTAATGTTAGGTTGTTGTTTTTTATACCCCAGGGGGTGTTAGGTTAGGGGTGTTAGGGGGGTTAGCTGGTTTGGGGTTTAGAGGTTAGTGGGTACTTGCAATTTGGGGGTGTGGCATTTTAGGGGTTAATAGTGTAGAGGCGTATTTTGCGGTGAGGGGTGTGTAGCTGTTTAGGGGTTAATAGTGTAGAGGGGTTACTTTACAATGTAGGCGTGTGGTAGTTTAGAAATTAATAGTGTAGTGGCATACTTTATGGTGGGCAGTTTAAGGATTATTAGAGTGGGGAGATTATGGATGGCGTGTGCCTAGCATGAAAATGTGGTGCTTCCCTAACTAGCAGCAGTGATAAAATAATAGAACAGCTTTGAAGACAGCTGCAAGCACGGGAGGAAAAACACTAGCATGGTGAGTAGTAACCTGTAAATGTGCCAAGCAGTCTAATGTCCCTGTCATGAGATGCAGGACATATGCAGGACACAGCAATGATGGTACAACTCTATTTTATTGCAGAGCATAACAATACACATCTAGTCAGGTTGATTGTACTAAACTAACTGCGACACAGACACCAGACCTAAGCCCCGCCCCCAAACTAGTGACATCACATCCTGCTCTCATCACAGTCCCTTTAATACATTAAAATATAAAGGGCTAGATTACAAGTGGAGCTCTATTTAATGTTCCCGCTCATGCGTTAACTGCGCTAGAAGTAAAGCTTTTTGCGCATAATGGGCAGTGCTTATATTTCAAGTTGAAAGTAAAAAGATAACTTATTCCCCCATAGAAGTCAATGGAGCAAGAAAAGTGGAAAAACACCCTACTCGCCCTCAAACTCGATCACATTTTCTCAAGTGCGCTAACCGACATAAAAATATAAATGTTTCACATTCCAATGTTCTTCATGTAACAGAATATGTTCTATTTACTCATAAATACATATTTCTATATATGTATAATGGTATTTTGTACAATATTATCTATATATATATATATTATTATTGGTTATTTGTAGAGCGCCAACAGATTCCGCAGTACTATGTTTATATATATATATATTATTATTATCATTTATGTGTATAGCGCCGCCAAATTCCGTATATATATATTTACAGTATATGAATATCTATTTATAAGTATATAGATGCAGAACATTGGAATGTGAAATATTTACACTAAATAAGTTAAAACCTTTATTAAATATGAATATTGCATAAATATGTTGTTTCATCTATTTGACTGCAAAGGGCTATATATGTGTACATATGTATTTCTCTGTCTATGTGTATATATCTGTAAATACATATATACACATAGAAATACATATATACACATATAAATACATAAATACATATATACACATATAAATACATATATATATACATATAAATACATATTTACACATATAAATACATAAATACATATATACACATATAAATACATAAATACAAATATACACATATAAATACATAAATACATATATACACATATAAATACATAAATACAAATATACACATATAAATACATAAATACATATATACACATATAAATACATATTTACACATATAAATACATAAATACATATATACATATATAAATACATAAATACAAATATACACATATAAATACATAAATACAAATATACACATATAAATACATAAATACATATACACACATATAAATACATAAATACATATATACACATATAAATACATAAATACAAATATACACATATAAATACATAAATACATATATACACATATAAATACATAAATACAAATATACACATATAAATACATAAATACATATATACACATATAAATACATTTCTCTTGTTAAGTGTATCCAGTCCACGGATCATCCATTACTTATGGGATATTAACTCCTCCCCAACAGGAAGTGCAAGAGGATTCACCCAGCAGAGCTGCTATATAGCTCCTCCCCTAACTGCCATTACCAGTCATTCTCTTGCACCCAACAAATAGATAGGATGTGTGAGAGGACTGTGGTGATTATACTTAGTTTCATACCTTCAATCAAAAGTTTGTTATTTTATAATAGCACCGGAGTGTGTTATTCCTTCTCTGGTAGAATTTGAAGAAGAATCTACCTGAGTTTTTCTATGATTTTAGCCGGAGTAGTTAAGATCATATTGCTGTTTCTCGGCCATCTGAGGAGAGGTAAACTTCAGATCAGGGGACAGCGGGCAGATTAATCTGCAAAGAGGTATGTAGCAGCTTATTATTTTCTGACAATGGAATTGATGAGAAAATTCTGCCATACCGATATAATGTAAACTCAGCCTTAAATGCAGTAGCAGCAACTGGCATCAGGCTGTCATGTATGTATATTTTACACTTCAGTATTCTGGGGAATGGCACTTCACTGGAATTATACTGTATGCATAAAACTTTAGCCTAATTTGCAGGGACTAGCAACAGGCTTTTTAATAACACTCAATTTATTAATGTTAAACGTTTTTTGCTGGCATGTAAAATCGTTTAATTTTCTGAGGTACTGGGTGAAAAAATGTTTTGGGCACTATTTTTTTCCACTTGGCAATCGTTTTATTTAATTTATGACAGTTTACTGATCTCTCTCACTGTTATGTGTGAGGGGGAGGGACCTTTTTTGGTGTTTTTGCTACGCATCAAAAAATTCAGTCAGAAGTTTATTGTCTTCCCTGCATGATCCGGTTCATCTCTACAGAACTCAGGGGTCTTCAAAACTTGTTTTGAGGGAGGTAATCACTCACAGCAGAGCTGTGAGATTGTAGTTGACTGTGATAAAAAAAAAAAAAAAACGTTTATTTCTGTATTTTTTTTTTTTTTTTTTTTTTTTTCTGCTATCAGGGTTAGTTATCCTTTGCTAATGGGAGCAATCCTTTGCTAAAATTGTGTTTTTTACAAAGATTTGATGCTATAACTTTTCAGTTTATTAATTTTCAACTGTCATAACTTTTTCTGTGCTTCTTATAGGCACAGTACGTTTTCATATTATAGTAAATTACTTGAAAAGTATTTCCAAGTTGCTAGTTTATTTGCTAGTGTGTTAAACATGTCTGATTCAGAGGAAGATATCTGTGCTATATGTGCTAAAGCCAAAGTGGAGCCCAATAGAAATTTATGTACTAACTGTATTGATGCTACTTTAAATAAAAGTCAATCTGTACAAATTGAACATATTTCACCAAACAACGAGGGGAGAGTTATGCCGACTAACTCGCCTCACGTGTCAGTACCTGCATCTCCCGCTCGGGAGGTGCGTGATATTGTAGCGCCAAGTACATCTGGGCGGCCATTACAAATCACATTACAGGATATGGCTACTGTTATGACTGAAGTTTTGGCTAAATTACCAGAACTAAGAGGTAAGCGTGATCACTCTGGGGTGAGAACAGAGTGCACTGATAATATTAGGGCCATGTCAGACACTGCGTCACAATTTGCAGAACATGAGGACGGAGAGCTTCATTCTGCGGGTGACGGTTCTGATCCAAACAAACTGGATTCAGATATTTCAAATTTTAAATTTAAGCTGGAAAACCTCCGTGTATTACTAGGGGAGGTGTTAGCGGCTCTGAATGATTGTAACACAGTTGCAATACCAGAGAAAATGTGTAGGTTGGATAAATATTTTGCAGTACCGGCGAGTACTGACGTTTTTCCTATACCTAAGAGACTTACTGAAATTGTTACTAAGGAGTGGGATAGACCCGGTGTGCCGTTCTCACCCCCTCCGATATTTAGAAAGATGTTTCCAATAGACGCCACCACACGGGACTTATGGCAAACGGTCCCTAAGGTGGAGGGAGCAGTTTCTACTTTAGCTAAGCGTACCACTATCCCAGTGGAGGATAGCTGTGCCTTTTCAGATCCAATGGATAAAAAGTTAGAGGGTTACCTTAAGAAAATGTTTGTTCAACAAGGTTTTATATTGCAACCTCTTGCATGCATTGCGCCTGTCACGGCTGCAGCAGCATTTTGGTTTGAGTCTCTGGAAGAGACACTTGAATCAGCTCCATTAGATGAGATTACACACAAGCTTAAAGCCCTTAAGTTAGCTAACTCATTTATTTCAGATGCCGTAGTACATTTAACTAAACTTACGGCTAAGAATTCCGGATTCGCCATTCAGGCACGCAGAGCACTGTGGCTAAAATCCTGGTCAGCTGACGTTACTTCTAAATCTAAATTGCTTAATATACCTTTCAAAGGGCAGACCTTATTCGGGCCCGGGTTGAAAGAAATTATCGCTGACATTACAGGAGGTAAAGGCCATGCCCTGCCTCAAGACAGAGCCAAACCTAAGGCTAGACAGTCTAATTTTCGTTCCTTTCGTAATTTCAAAGCAGGAGCAGCATCAACTTCCTCTGCACCAAAACAGGAAGGAGCTGTTGCTCGCTACAGACAAGGCTGGAGACCTAACCAGTCCTGGAACAAGGGCAAGCAGGCCAGGAAACCTGCTGCTGCCCCTAAGACAGCATGAATCGAGGGCCCCCGATCCGGGAACGGATCTAGTGGGGGGCAGACTTTCTCTCTTCGCCCAGGCTTGGGCAAGAGATGTCCAGGATCCCTGGGCGTTAGAGATCATATCTCAGGGATACCTTCTAGACTTCAAATTCTCTCCCCCAAGAGGGAGATTTCATCTGTCAAGGTTGTCAACAAACCAAATAAAGAAAGAGGCGTTTCTACGCTGCGTACAAGATCTTTTATTAATGGGAGTGATCCATCCGGTTCCGCGGTCGGAACAAGGACAAGGGTTTTACTCAAATCTGTTTGTGGTTCCCAAAAAAGAGGGAACTTTCAGGCCAATCTTGGATTTAAAGATCCTAAACAAATGCCTAAGAGTTCCATCGTTCAAAATGGAAACTATTCGGACAATTTTACCCATGATCCAAAAGGGTCAGTACATGACCACAGTGGATTTAAAGGATGCTTACCTTCACATACCGATTCACAAAGATCATTACCGGTATCTAAGGTTTGCCTTTCTAGACAGGCATTACCAGTTTGTAGCTCTTCCATTCGGATTGGCTACGGCTCCGAGAATCTTCACAAAGGTTCTGTGTGCTCTTCTGGCGGTACTAAGACCGTGAGGAATTGCGGTAGCTCCGTACCTAGACGACATTCTGATACAAGCTTCAAGCTTTCAAACTGCCAAGTCTCATACAGAGTTAGTACTGGCATTTCTAAGGTCGCATGGATGGAAGGTGAACGAAAAGAAGAGTTCTCTCTTTCCACTCACAAGAGTTCCCTTCTTGGGGACTCTTATAGATTCTGTAGAAATGAAGATTTACCTGACAGAAGACAGGTTAACAAAGCTTCAAAATGCATGCCGTGTCCTTCATTCCATTCAACACCCGTCAGTAGCTCAATGCATGGAGGTGATCGGCTTAATGGTAGCAGCAATGGACATAGTACCCTTTGCACGTCTACATCTCAGACCGCTGCAATTGTGCATGCTAAGTCAGTGGAATGGGGATTACTCAGACTTGTCCCCTACTCTGAATCTGGATCAAGAGACCAGAAATTCTCTTCTATGGTGGCTTTCTCGGCCACATCTGTCCAGGGGGATGCCATTCAGCAGGCCGGACTGGACAATTGTAACAACAGACGCCAGCCTACTAGGTTGGGGCGCTGTCTGGAATTCTCTGAAGGCTCAGGGACAATGGAATCAGGAGGAGAGTCTCCTACCAATAAACATTCTGGAATTGAGAGCAGTTCTCAATGCCCTTCTGGCTTGGCCCCAGTTAACAACTCGGGGGTTCATCAGGTTTCAGTCGGACAACATCACGACTGTAGCTTACATCAACCATCAGGGAGGGACAAGAAGCTCCCTAGCAATGATGGAAGTATCAAAGATAATTTGCTGGGCAGAGTCTCACTCTTGCCACCTGTCAGCAATCCACATCCCGGGAGTGGAGAACTGGGAGGCGGATTTCTTAAGTCGTCAGACTTTTCATCCGGGGAGTGGGAACTTCATCCGGAGGTCTTTGCCCAAATACTTCGACGTTGGGGCAAACCAGAGATAGATCTCATGGCGTCTCGACAGAACGCCAAGCTTCCTCGTTACGGGTCCAGATCCAGGGATCCGGGAGCGGTTCTGATAGATGCTTTGACAGCACCTTGGACCTTCTGGATGGCTTATGTGTTTCCACCCTTCCCGATGCTTCCTCGATTGATTGCCAGAATCAAACAGGAGAGAGCATCAGTGATTCTAATAACGCCTGCATGGCCACGCAGGACTTGGTATGCAGATCTAGTGGACATGTCATCCTGTCCACCTTGGTCGCTACCTCTGAAACAGGACCTTCTGATCCAGGGTCCCTTCAAACATCAAAATCTAATTTCTCTGAAGCTGACTGCTTGGAAATTGAACGCTTGATTTTATCAAAACGTGGTTTTTCTGAGTCAGTTATTGATACCTTAATACAGGCTAGGAAGCCTGTTACCAGAAAGATTTACCATAAGATATGGCGCAAATACTTATATTGGTGCGAATCCAAGAGTTACTCATGGAGTAAGGTTAGGATTCCGAGGATATTGTCTTTTCTACAAGAAGGTTTAGAAAAGGGTTTATCCGCTAGTTCCTTAAAGGGACAGATTTCAGCTCTGTCCATTCTTTTACACAAACGTCTGTCAGAAGTTCCGGACGTTCAAGCTTTTTGTCAGGCTTTAGCTAGGATCAAGCCTGTGTTTAAAACTGTTGCTCCACCATGGAGTTTGAACTTAGTTCTTAATGTTTTACAGGGGGTTCCGTTTGAACCCCTTCATTCCATTGATATCAAGTTGTTATCTTGGAAAGTTCTGTTTTTAATGGCGATTTCCTCAGCTCGAAGAGTCTCTGAGTTATCTGCCTTACATTGTGATTCTCCTTATCTGATTTTTCATTCAGACAAGGTAGTTCTGCGTACTAAACCTGGGTTCCTACCTAAGGTGGTCACTAACAGGAATATCAATCAAGAGATTGTGGTTACATCTTTGTGTCCTAATCCTTCTTCGAAAAAGGAACGTCTGCTACACAATCTAGATGTAGTCCGTGCCCTGAAATTTTATCTACAGGCAACTAAGGATTTTCGACAAACGTCTTCCCTGTTTGTCGTTTATTCTGGTCAGAGGAGAGGTCAAAAAGCTTCGGCTACCTCTCTCTCCTTTTGGCTTCGTAGCATAATACGGTTAGCCTATGAGACTGCTGGACAGCAGCCTCCTGAAAGAATTACAGCACATTCTACTAGAGCTGTGGCTTCCACTTGGGCCTTTAAGAATGAGGCTTCTGTTGAACAGATTTGCAAGGCTGCAACTTGGTCTTCTCTTCATACTTTTTCCAAATTTTACAAATTTGACACTTTTGCTTCTTCGGGGGCTGTTTTTGGGAGAAAGGTTCTTCAGGCAGTGGTTCCTTCCGTATAAAGAGCCTGCCTGTCCCTCCCGTCATACGTGTACTTTAGCTTTGGTATTGGTATCCCATAAGTAATGGATGATCCGTGGACTGGATACACTTAACAAGAGAAAACATAATTTATGCTTACCTGATAAATTTATTTCTCTTGTAGTGTATCCAGTCCACGGCCCGCCCTGTCACTTTAAGGCAGGTAATTTTTCCATTAAACTACAGTCACCACTGTACCCTATGGTTTTCCTTTCTCTGCATGTTTTCGGTCGAATGACTGGTAATGGCAGTTAGGGGAGGAGCTATATAGCAGCTCTGCTGGGTGAATCCTCTTGCACTTCCTGTTGGGGAGGAGTTAATATCCCATAAGTAATGGATGATCCGTGGACTGGATACACTACAAGAGAAATAAATTTATCAGGTAAGCATAAATTATGTTATTTACACATATAAATACATAAATACATATATACACATATAAATACATAAATACATATATACACATATAAATACATAAATACATATATACACATATAAATACATAAATACAAATATACACATATAAATACATAAATACAAATATACACATATAAATACATAAATACCTATGTGTACATATATAGACATGTATATATACATACATCTTTATACATGTATATGTATGTATCCCTATGTTAAAGCCCTTTACCTGCTTTATTTTTTTCTAACACTTAAAGGGACACAAAACCCACATTTTTTCTTTCATGATTTAGAAAAAACATACAATTTTAAACAACTTTCTAATTTACTTATATTATCTAATTTGCTACATTTCCTTGATATACTTTGATGAAAAGCATATCTAGATAGGCTTAGTAGCTGCTGATTGGTTGCTGCACATAGATGCTTTGTGTGATTGGCTTACACATGTGCATTGCTATTTCTTGAAGAAAGGATATCTACTGAATGAAGCAAATTAGATAATACAAGTAAATTGGAATATTTTTTAAAATTGTATTCTCTACTTGAATCATGAAAGAAAATGTTTGGGTTTAGTGTCTCTTTAAGATCTTATATCTTTCAGTACTTATAACTTTTTATGAAATATTTTTTAATTGTTTTATTAGATAGTGTTATTATGATTGTAACTGTACTTTTACATGTAATTTTGATGTTTTGTAACACTTTTTATTCTAACATAACGGTTAACCAGAGCTCTGAGGTTGTGCTAACCCGTTAAGCAAACGCATTTACTTTCAACTTGTAATACACGCGCTACTTCTGATGCGCGCAAACAGGTGTGAAAAACCTGATATCGCTTCTGTGCATCTGTTAGCACACTACTCGTAATCTGGCCCGAAATAAGTAACCCAAAATCGTATCAGTAGGTATACATGTATAAATAATAATAAATTGAATAATTTTGGGAAGCTTAATTTTGTTCTTGCTGGTGTGAAAACAGAAGAGGCCCATTAATATCTTATGGGTTTTATTGCTTTGTACTGTTATTGCAATGTGACACTAAAAGCCAAATCTCTACTTCTCAGGGTTGAGTGCAAGTGACCCCAGAGTTACAGCTGTGGCTGTTGGTGGTAAGAGACGTCTGAAATGTTTCACCACCGGGAGTTTCAGAGACCCCCAGATTGAGTGGACAGAGCTGCAGGATGGAGACATGAAAGACCTGTCCAGCTATGGTCATCTCAATGTGACAGACCTCAGTGATGGGCAACAGCTGCTGGAATCTGTGCTGAACTATGACGTGGAGTGGAATGTGCATTACTGGTGTCACATCAAGGAGGGGGGACAGAAGAGATCAGCTAGAGCTGTGATGTCAGGTACGGTACTTGAGGAATATATAATGAGTGACACTAAGAGAATTCATGAGAATAAAACATTTTTATCACCCAGCAGCACTGCACATTAGTTAGTTGGTCAAATAGTGAGGCAGTTTTTTTCCTGGGCTTGTGTTGTATTGACATCTATACACCCTTGGCTTGGGTCATGGCATGGTTTGATAGAATAGTATGATTAACCTTCTGAGATAGTTAATGATTTAAGTGCACTCACTTGTTTATGCCGTATGGTGACACAACATCGGCATCCTCATAACTACTGACCACGTCTGCTTTTGGTAACTAATAATAGATTTGAGCTCTGCCTTGTGTAATATAACTGAGGCAGCTATCTAAGATGCTATTATTGTCTGTGTCCCTTGAACTCTGGCCTCATCTTACATTTTATAGAGTTTCTGCTGCTTACTGTGCATAAATGATATTAACAAGTTTTCTCACTTTGATTTATTGCAGATGGAATAGACACCATAGATATTAAATATGATCTGTAGATCTGGAAACAAAGCGGTTTTGATGCTTTCATCTTTAAACGCACTTTTGCTCAACTTAATTCAGCATGAGGTCCTAACCCTCACAAGAAGAGGCTACGTGATCAGAGCATCAGGCAAATACTACTCACCAAGATTAATCAACGTGTATTTAGTGTAGCTGCTGCATTATAATGTTTATAGCTTGTCAGGATTTAAATGTAAATATGCATTAGGTAATGTAAGTACAATTGTACAAAACTGCAGTTTAGCAGGTGATTTCCTCCACAGTCACCAGATTCACTGGATACCCAGGACTCCACCCACTAGATTATAAACTAGAGAGTAAACGTATTATAACACTGAGTAAAATAAACCCTTATTATAAACCTAAACCAAAACATATACCTAACTAAATTAGATTGTTAGATGTCATCCTCACAGATACAGATAAGAGGCCCATTTATCAAGCTCCATATGGAGTATGAAGGGTCGTGTTTCTGGCGAGTCTTCAGATTTGCCAGAAACACCAGTTATGAAGTAGCGCACTAAAGACCGCTGCTCCATAACCCTGTGCGCCTGCTCTGATGAGGCGGACAGGAATCGCCGCATTTCAACCCGATCGAATATGATCGGGTTGATTGACACCTCCCTGCTGGCGGCCGATTGGCTGCGAGTCTGCAGGGGGCGGCGTTGCACCCCAGCTCTTATGAGCTGCTGGTGCAATGCTGAATACGGAGAGTGTATTGCTCTCCGAATTCAGCGAGGTCTTGCGGACCTGATCCGCACTGTCGAATCAGGTCCGCAAGACCTTTCCTCTACACTCAGTAATCCATGCCTGGAACCATAGTTCTCACAGTGGTATTTGTCACCCCTATTGAAAGGAGACCCTTACTCTTGGAACCACTAATGCTAAAGTGGTGGTCATCATAAAAAATTAAAAAGTTGCTGCAGCCACCCAGACAGGATAATATCTGGGAACAAAAACGAGTGCAGCACCACTAAATCCTTGAACAAAAGCATTGTTTTCTAATTATCAAGATGTGAATACAAATGCCCAGACAGAACTTTGTTTATTAATGTGAGGGGAAATAGAGCAGGATAAAAAAAAGTATAATAGTTTTATTAAAATATTAAAAGTAACACATTTTCAATCAACTGTTTCTTCAGGCTATAGATACACTAGAAGGTTTCCTGCTTACGCACTCCTCCCCATTAGACACATGACATCATGGAAAGAGATAACTTGAAAAATTTAAAGGGGCCAAGTGTCCCACATTGCAATATAATAACAACAGTTATATACATCAGATATAAAAATCTAAGAGTGATAATAACGTCTGATATAATCAGTGGACAATAATAATCACAATAGTAATATTATTATTCAGTAAAAGAACTGCGCAATAGGAAAATGAAATCCCGGCATAAAATAGAAAACACAAACACTATCAATTCAAAAGTGATATTTATATCAAATAATAAAGTCCCCTTCTAATATCATATAACCAATAAACTATGCGAAATTATCTAAAGCTGCCAAATCCGCAATAACATTCAAATCCATAGGACCCAAATATTTTAATCGATAAATCCATTAGGTCTCTCTTTGATGAATAAGTAGATACATAGTAGCCATGACCTGAACTTATATCACAATTATAACGTTGGTGAACACTATTAACGTTACCTTTTTTTCATATTTCGATAACGTTCTCACCATCTAGACCTCATTTTCCTTCTGGTGCACTCTACATATTCGCCCTAAGTGTATGAAATAGATTAGATGACCCAGCAGCCTGGTTGGCTATAACAGACCTCAAAAACAACAGAAGCAAAATATCCCCTGCTGTGCCCTATATGCCGTTGCTATACCTCTCTAAGGGGTAATATGGGGTAACCACAAGTATAAGTAGAATTATTATTATTTTTTGTTAATTGTGTCTGTACTTGACATTAGTCCTGAAGAGTGTGCAGCAATGTTATGAAAATATCTGTAGAGTACTTTGGGGATAGTATTGTTTAGTATTATTATTATCAGGTATTTGTAGAGTGCCAACAGATTCCGCAGCGCTGATTAGCCTCCTCTTGCTGTGAGAGTCCTGTAGAGTCTACGTGAGATTGGCTAATTGCCCAATCCAAGCTGGACCTGGTGTTAGACAACTCAGGAGTGGCTGAGTTATCCAGCAATGCATTGGCTCTGCGCCATTTAGCCTCCCACTTACCACTGGTATTCCTTGTTGAATACCTTTCTACTACTAATTGGCCTCCATTAAAACACGACTGAGCTACCTGTTTATTAAAATGCTGCCTGCATGAGTTCTATTTCTTTTATTATGGCTCAGCTGCTGCCTGCACTGGATTTATTGCACTCATCAGACCTTTAGTACTTGACTGATACTGATGTTCTGGTATAAAGCACAGCTAAAAAGAACAAACTGCGTCATTGTTTGACTGATACTGATGTTCTGGTATAAAGCACAGCTAAAGAGAACAAACTGCGTCATTGTTTGACTGATACTGATGTTCTGGTATAAAGCACAGCTAAAGAGAACAAACTGCGTCATTGTTTAACTGATACTGATGTTCTGGTATAAAGCACAGCTAAAGAGAACAAACTGTGTCATTGTTTAACTGATACTGATGTTCTGGTATAAAGCACAGCTGAAGAAAACAAACTGCGTCACTGTTTGACTGATACTGATTTTCTGGTATAAAGCACAGCTAAAGAGAACAAACTGCGTCATTGTTTGACTGATACTGATGTTCTGGTATAAAGCACAGCTAAAGAGAACAAACTGTGTCATTGTTTGACTGATACTGATGTTCTGGTATAAAGCACAGCTAAAGAGAACAAACTGCGTCATTGCTTGACTGATACTGATGTTCTGGTATAAAGCACAGCTAAAGAGAACAAACTGCGTCATTGTTTGACTGATACTGATGTTCTGGTATAAAGCACAGCTAAAGAGAACAAACTGCGTCACTGTTTGACTGATACTGATGTTCTGGTATAAAGCACAGCTAAAGAGAACAAACTGCGTCACTGTTTGACTGATACTGATGTTCTGGTATAAAGCACAGCTAAAGAGAACAAACTGCGTCACTGTTTGACTGATACTGATGTTCTGGTATAAAGCACAGCTAAAGAGAACAAACTGCATCACTGTTTGACTGATACTGATGTTCTGGTATAAAGCACAGCTAAAGAGAACAAACTGCGTCATTGTTTGACTGATACTGATGTTCTGGTATAAAGCACAGCTGAAGAAAACAAACTGCGTCACTGTTTGACTGATACTGATTTTCTGGTATAAAGCACAGCTAAAGAGAACAAACTGCGTCATTGTTTGACTGATACTGATGTTCTGGTATAAAGCACAGCTAAAGAGAACAAACTGTGTCATTGTTTGACTGATACTGATGTTCTGGTATAAAGCACAGCTAAAGAGAACAAACTGCGTCATTGCTTGACTGATACTGATGTTCTGGTATAAAGCACAGCTAAAGAGAACAAACTGCGTCATTGTTTGACTGATACTGATGTTCTGGTATAAAGCACAGCTAAAGAGAACAAACTGCGTCACTGTTTGACTGATACTGATGTTCTGGTATAAAGCACAGCTAAAGAGAACAAACTGCGTCACTGTTTGACTGATACTGATGTTCTGGTATAAAGCACAGCTAAAGAGAACAAACTGCGTCACTGTTTGACTGATACTGATGTTCTGGTATAAAGCACAGCTAAAGAGAACAAACTGCATCACTGTTTGACTGATACTGATGTTCTGGTATAAAGCACAGCTAAAGAGAACAAACTGCGTCATTGTTTGACTGATACTGATGTTCTGGTATAAAGCACAGCTAAAGAGAACAAACTGCATCATTGTTTGACTGATACTGATGTTCTGGTATAAAGCACAGCTAAAGAGAACAAACTGCGTCATTGTTTGACTGATACTGATGTTCTGGTATAAAGCACAGCTAAAGAGAACAAACTGCGTCATTGTTTGACTGATACTGATGTTCTGGTATAAAGCACAGCTAAAGAGAACAAACTGCGTCATTGTTTGACTGATACTGATGTTCTGGTATAAAGCACAGCTAAAGAGAACAAACTGCGTCATTGTTTGACTGATACTGATGTTCTGGTATAAAGCACAGCTAAAGAGAACAAACTGCGTCACTGTTTGACTGATACTGATGTTCTGGTATAAAGCACAGTTAAAGAGAACAAACTGCATCATTGTTTGACTGATACTGATGTTCTGGTATAAAGCACAGCTAAAGAGAACAAACTGCGTCATTGTTTGACTGATACTGATGCTCTGGTATAAAGCACAGCTAAAGAGAACAAACTGCGTCATTGTTTGACTGATACTGATGTTCTGGTATAAAGCACAGCTAAAGAGAACAAACTGCGTCATTGTTTGACTGATACTGATGTTCTGGTATAAAGCACAGCTAAAGAGAACAAACTGCGTCATTGTTTGACTGATACTGATGTTCTGGTATAAAGCACAGCTAAAGAGAACAAACTGCGTCATTGTTTGACTGATACTGATGTTCTGGTATAAAGCACAGCTAAAGAGAACAAACTGCGTCACTGTTTGACTGATACTGATGTTCTGGTATAAAGCACAGCTAAAGAGAACAAACTGCGTCACTGTTTGACTGATACTGATGTTCTGGTATAAAGCACAGCTAAAGAGAACAAACTGCGTCACTGTTTGACTGATACTGATGTTCTGGTATAAAGCACAGCTAAAGTGAACAAACTGCGTCATTGTTTGAATGATACTGATGTTCTGGTATAAAGCACAGCTAAAGAGAACAAACTGCGTCATTGTTTGACTGATACTGATGTTCTGGTATAAAGCACAGCTAAAGAGAACAAACTGCATCATTGTTTGACTGATACTGATGTTCTGGTATAAAGCACAGCTAAAGAGAACAAACTGCGTCATTGTTTGACTGATACTGATGTTCTGGTATAAAGCACAGCTAAAGAGAACAAACTGCATCACTGTTTGACTGATACTGATGTTCTGGTATAAAGCACAGCTAAAGAGAACAAACTGCGTCATTGTTTGACTGATACTGATGTTCTGGTATAAAGCACAGCTAAAGAGAACAAACTGCATCATTGTTTGACTGATACTGATGTTCTGGTATAAAGCACAGCTAAAGAGAACAAACTGCGTCATTGTTTGACTGATACTGATGTTCTGGTATAAAGCACAGCTAAAGAGAACAAACTGCGTCATTGTTTGACTGATACTGATGTTCTGGTATAAAGCACAGCTAAAGAGAACAAACTGTATCATTGTTTGACTGATACTGATGTTCTGGTATAAAGCACAGCTAAAGAGAACAAACTGCATCACTGTTTGACTGATACTGATGTTCTGGTATAAAGCACAGCTAAAGAGAACAAACTGCGTCATTGTTTGACTGATACTGATGTTCTGGTATAAAGCACAGCTAAAGAGAACAAACTGCGTCATTGTTTGACTGATACTGATGTTCTGGTATAAAGCACAGCTACAGAGAACAAACTGCGTCATTGTTTGACTGATACTGATGTTCTGGTATAAAGCACAGCTAAAGAGAACAAACTGCGTCATTGTTTGACTGATACTGATGTTCTGGTATAAAGCACAGCTAAAGAGAACAAACTGCGTCATTGTTTGACTGATACTGATGTTCTGGTATAAAGCACAGCTAAAGAGAACAAACTGCGTCATTGTTTGACTGATACTGATGTTCTGGTATAAAGCACAGCTAAAGAGAACAAACTGCGTCACTGTTTGACTGATACTGATGTTCTGGTATAAAGCACAGCTAAAGAGAACAAACTGCGTCACTGTTTGACTGATACTGATGTTCTGGTATAAAGCACAGCTAAAGAGAACAAACTGCGTCATTGTTTGACTGATACTGATGTTCTGGTATAAAGCACAGCTAAAGAGAACAAACTGCGTCATTGTTTGAATGATACTGATGTTCTGGTATAAAGCACAGCTAAAGAGAACAAACTGCGTCATTGTTTGACTGATACTGATGTTCTGGTATAAAGCACAGCTAAAGAGAACAAACTGCATCATTGTTTGACTGATACTGATGTTCTGGTATAAAGCACAGCTAAAGAGAACAAACTGCGTCATTGTTTGACTGATACTGATGTTCTGGTATAAAGCACAGCTAAAGAGAACAAACTGCATCACTGTTTGACTGATACTGATGTTCTGGTATAAAGCACAGCTAAAGAGAACAAACTGCGTCATTGTTTGACTGATACTGATGTTCTGGTATAAAGCACAGCTAAAGAGAACAAACTGCTTCATTGTTTGACTGATACTGATGTTCTGGTATAAAGCACAGCTAAAGAGAACAAACTGCGTCATTGTTTGACTGATACTGATGTTCTGGTATAAAGCACAGCTAAAGAGAACAAACTGCGTCATTGTTTGACTGATACTGATGTTCTGGTATAAAGCACAGCTAAAGAGAACAAACTGTATCATTGTTTGACTGATACTGATGTTCTGGTATAAAGCACAGCTAAAGAGAACAAACTGCATCACTGTTTGACTGATACTGATGTTCTGGTATAAAGCACAGCTAAAGAGAACAAACTGCGTCATTGTTTGACTGATACTGATGTTCTGGTATAAAGCACAGCTAAAGAGAACAAACTGCGTCATTGTTTGACTGATACTGATGTTCTGGTATAAAGCACAGCTAAAGAGAACAAACTGCGTCATTGTTTGACTGATACTGATGTTCTGGTATAAAGCACAGCTAAAGAGAACAAACTGCGTCATTGTTTGACTGATACTGATGTTCTGGTATAAAGCACAGCTAAAGAGAACAAACTGCGTCATTGTTTGACTGATACTGATGTTCTGGTATAAAGCACAGCTAAAGAGAACAAACTGCGTCATTGTTTGACTGATACTGATGTTCTGGTATAAAGCACAGCTAAAGAGAACAAACTGCGTCATTGTTTGACTGATACTGATGTTCTGGTATAAAGCACAGCTAAAGAGAACAAACTGCGTCATTGTTTGACTGATACTGATGTTCTGGTATAAAGCACAGCTAAAGAGAACAAACTGCGTCACTGTTTGACTGATACTGATGTTCTGGTATAAAGCACAGCTAAAGAGAACAAACTATGTCACTGTTTGACTGATACTGATGTTCTGGTATAAAGCACAGCTAAAGAGAACAAACTGCGTCATTGTTTGACTGATACTGATGTTCTGGTATAAAGCACAGCTAAAGAGAACAAACTGCGTCATTGTTTGACTGATACTGATGTTCTGGTATAAAGCACAGCTAAAGAGAACAAACTGCGTCATTGTTTGACTGATACTGATGTTCTGGTATAAAGCACAGCTAAAGAGAACAAACTGCGTCATTGTTTGACTGCGGTGAGTACGGCTGGCTTTAGGATGTCGCAATCAGTTGTGCAGCTGAGGGAAAAGAGCAGCTCTTTAGCAGATATGACTCAGCAATTGGTGTTACCATTGTCCGAATATATGGATTTTAACCATGAGGCCTCTGTATAGTTTCTGACATTACCATACACAGTTTTTACTGACTTTAAAGTAGCAGTTCAGTAAGAGGTTTGTGTTCCTAGTTCTTCTAAAGTAAATAAATATATAAATGTAAAGGGGTCGATTTATCAGCTCCGTATGGAGCTTGAAGGGCCGTGTTTCTGGCGAGCCTTTAGAATCGCCAGAAACACCAGTTATGAAGCAGCGGTCTAAAGTGAAATCAACCCGATTCAATACGATCGGGTTGATTGACACCCCCTGCTAGCGGCCAGTTGGCCGCGAATCTGCAGGGGGCGGCGTTGCACCAGCAGTTTACAAGAGCTGCTGGTGCAATGCTGAATGGAGAGAGCGTATTGCTCTCCGCATTCAGCAATGTCTGTCGGGCCTGATCCGCTGATCGGATCATGTCGGGCAGACATTTGTTAAATAGGCCCCAAAGTATTATAGTCGCAACACGTAGGATAACTACAGTGCTATTTGTTCTAACAAAGAAAGCAAATAGATTTGTTAAAATGGGACAACTACATTCCCCTTTTATGCTGTAGCAAGGCAAATATAAGTTGCTAGTGTGTCTATGCGTGCCTGTGTGTGTGCTCCTCTGTGTGTGTGTATTTCTCTGTGTGTGTGTGTGCTTCTGTGTGTGTGTGTGTGTGTGCTTGCTTCTGTATGGGTGGTTGTGTGTGCTTCTCTGTGTGTGTGTGTGCTTGCTTCTGTAAGGGTGGTTGTGCGTGCTTCTCTATGTGTGTGTGTGGTGTATGAGAGTGTGAATGTGTATATGTATGGATTGTACTCTTAATTTCACTGATAATAACAATACATATTATAAGTATTGCTGAAGAACGGTTGAGAGTGGACCAATATCTATTATAGGCCTGTTGGTAATTGATGGTAAATTATTACATAGCAGATAGGCAGATATTAAAATTACTATAATATAGTAAAATTTGTTTAATTACAATGTTATTTTTTCCTGTGTTTTTCTGTTATGGGGGAGCAGCAAATATTTCTGCACCAAGGTGCCCAGTACCCTTGTCTAACCACTGCATTCTAGTGAAATGATTATAAAGAATTAACAACACATTTAATTTTAACAATTTAAGTACCACACAGAATGTGGTAATTTGTAATCATTGGTGTAGCCCTGGCAGACTGATTCCCACTGATCCAATACTGTGTCTGGGTTTTGCAGGCTCAACATATCCTTTCATCCCACTGTGTTCTTATTTTATTTGTGCCATTAATTAAAGGTGATGTAAATGGTGTTTGGCGTCTATAAGCATCTTTATCTGTTATTTAAAGGCCTCTAAAATATATTTTTGTTAAAACTCAGTGTTATCCATGATTAGAATATACAAGGGGCTAGGTTAATTGTAAACTAATTAAAGGGACATGAAACTCAAACATTTTATTTTATGAGTATGTAGAACATACTATTTTAAACAGCTTTCCAATTTACTTCTATTGTCTAATTTACTTTATTTTCTTGGTATCCTTTGTTGAAGGAACAGAAATGCACTACTGAGAGCTAGATGCTCGCTGCACATATATGCATCTTTCACCAAATGTTTTTATCTAGCTCCTACTAGTACACTGCTGCACTTTCAACAAAGGATACCAAAGGAATTAAGCAAATTAGATATTAGAAGTAAATTGATGGTATGCTCTGTCTGGAACATGAAACAAAAAAATAGGCTTCATGTCCCTTTAATTGTAGATTACAGATGCAATCTTTTTAATTGGATAAATTAAAATATTTTTATGTAAACTGATATACACTTTTTGTCCTGATCTTTATCCATATAATCTGCTGGGTGGTGTCTGGAAAACCAGTGAATTCTGTTTCTGGAGAAATCATAAAGCGTCTAAACAAAACTCCATCTCTATATATCACAGAATTATTGTGCTCTTTTGTATTTACATCACATGACAAATATTTGTTAATAGACTGTTTTTGTGCACGAAGGGGACGATTTATTAAGCAGCGGATGCTGCTTCCGACCCACTGCTCCTTAACTCGTCTGCTACCTCTGAGGCGGCGGACAGCAATCAGCCCGATCGGATACGGTCGGGTTGATTGACACCCCCTGCTAGCGGCAGGGGCGGCATTGCACAAGCATTTCTAGTAAAAAGCTTGTGCAATGATAAATGCTGAGAGCGTATGCTGTCGGCATTTATCGATGTGCGGCGGACATTGATAATTCGGCCCTGGTGTGGGTTGCGTCACTATGGCTGTTTGCTTGCTGTTAGTATTTAGATAAAAATAAAAAAGTGTAATGCTAATCCTTTTTCATGCACAGATATTTTAAATGGCAGAGATTACAAATAGAAAATTCTCTGTGTTATAGCTTTTTATTACTGCTCTATTATTTGTATATAACTACAGTATGTGTTTAACACCTGCAAACTGGTTATATACACAGTTAAACTCAGCTCCAGGGCAGTACTACTGGGAGCTAGCTGAATACATCTGGTGAATCAAAGACTCGTGAGGATCTGAAAGTGAAAGAAGGCGGCCGCTCTTGGGCTTCGGCTCTTTCCAGCATTTATTCTTGTGAAGGTTCAGTACACTAGGGTCTGTGCGAATCCTGATTCTTTTACAAGAATAAATGTGCAGAATCCCTCACAAAGGATAAGGATGCACACGCCTAGCTGTCACCAATCAACAGCTAGCTCTCACTAGTGCCTTAATGGCTCTGCAGTAAGGATGGGCAAATGTTTTGCAACAATTGAAAAAGTAAACGAATTTTAACACATTTGTTTGTTTCATATATGTAATGTTTGTACAAAATTCTAACATTGGTTTAATGTAATAGTATTTCTAATGCTTTTTTTACATGTAATATTCTAGTTATGCAATATGCGGAAATAGAAACATTTGAATTTATATATTTTGTATCTATTATGTATCTAGTTACTAAATTCCCTACCACATGAACTATTGAACTTCTGAATATTATTTGCTAAATCAAATGTTACATTCAAAATTTAGAATCCGGATATTTGATCTAATTATAAATATTTGAAAATAAAAGTAACATTCAAAAACCAGAAATAACATTTGATTACCGAATTTTAATGGTTTTTCATTCTTATCAACATTCAATTGTCCAAAACAAGTTGATCAAAGTTCGACACTGCTAGTTCATGTGTGTCATATACATAACATTGTGCTCTCTCCTGTGGAGTTATTTATGAGTCAGAACTAGTTGGCTTAAAGGGACAGGAAACCAAATTTTTATTTCATGATTTGGATAGAACATACAATTTTAAACAACTTTACAATTTACTTTCATTATCAAATTTGCTTTGTTCTCGTGTTATCCTTTGCCAAAAGAACAGCATTGCTCTACTGGCAGCAAAATGAACACATCTAGTCAGACAATCAAAAAAGACAAAGTTGTGTAGGGACCAATCAGCAGCAACTCCCACTAGTGTAGGATATGAGCATATTCTGTTCCAACAGGGGATACCAAGAGAGTGAAGCACATTTGAAAATAGAAGTGAATTTAAAAGTGTCTTAAAATGACCGGCTCTATCCAAATCATGCAAGTTTAATTTTGACTTTCCTATCCCTTTAAATGCAAGTCTGTCAAAAGAACTGAGATAAGAGGGCAGTCTGCAGTGGCTTAGATACAAGGTTCTCACAGAGGTATTAATATAACAGTGTTGGTTATGCAAAACTGGAGAATGGGTAATAAAGGGACTATCTAGCTTTATAAACAGTAAACATTTTCAAGTAGACTGTCCCTTTAAGGTCTAAAATAAGCATAGGTTCAAAAGCAGAACCTTGCAGGACAGAGAAAACTAAATTCAAGATTAAAAGAGAAGAAATGAGTCTATCAACAGGACAAATTCTCACCAGAGCTTAAACAAAAGTTTGAACATCTGGCAAGTTAGCCAACATTTTGTGATACAAAACAGTTGATTCTTTAGAGAACTAACCTATCAGCCTATAGTCCACCATGAAGGAACTGAAGTATTCTGGGAATTTAAAAGGATTTCCAAGAAAAACCTCACAAAGAACACTAAAGAAAGTAAACTTTCCAGATGTTATGATAAATTCTTTGATTCACCGGTTTACTTGAAAGAAGCAAAGTATTGATATTCGAGTCAGAGAAACCTCTGATCTTGAGGTCTAAAGGGCAGAATTATCAAGCTCTGATTGGAGCTTGATGCCCCTTGCTCCATAACTTGTCCATCTGCTCTGAGGCAGCAAAAACAAATCAACCCAATCGAATCAAATACGATCGGGTTGATTGACACCCCCTGCTAGCGTCCGATTGGCCACGATTCTGCAGGGGGCGGTATTGCACAAGCAGTTCTTGTGATCTGCTTGTGCAATGATAAATGCAGAGAGCATATGCTGTCAGCATTTATTGATGTGCAGCGGACATGATGCGCTTCATCGTATCATCTCCACTCGCACTTTGATAAATATGCCCCTAAGCGTTTAACCTTCATACTGTTAAATTTAGCAAATTGAGATACGGGTGAAACAGAAGCCCTTGAGACAGAAAATCCTACCTTAAGGGTAGGGTTGATGTAGGAAGAGGAGATTTCTGAATTAGGTCAGCATTCCAAGTTCTGCCGGCCCATGCCAGAACTATAAGAATTGCTGTAGCTGAATCCTGTTTGATTCTTGCAATGACTCTTAAAAGAAGAACACATTTGTAAAACAGAAACACTGAATGAAATATTTAGGGACAAACTAAGGCATCTATCATAGGGCCCTGGAGTCTCAATGGCACACACAAAGCCATTTGACCTTCAACTGTGATCAGCTGTGGGCATATTGATTAGCTCAGCATGAAAATAGGTTTCCTGGAGCATCTCAGTCCCTGGTAGTGCAACTAAAGCAAACAATCAACTATGGGTGGCAAGGCACTGTCTGTTACACCGCACCACTCTAGCTGTTGCTAGGGATGCAGCGCCTGCTGCTCTGCTCATTGCCTAGCGTTGAGTCAGCTCCTGTTGCGTATGGCTGCACACTTCTGTCACTCTGAAGCCGGTCAGGATTTCCTGTGGCGCAAATCTTGTGCCTATGTAAGTTGCTCACTTTCTGCCTATCACTGCCCAAGTCTAGGTGTTACTTTGTGTGCTCCTGGGTGTGATTATTATTACTGTATTCTGGATTGCCTCACTGTTGTTGAACTCTGCCTGTCTGACTACTCTGCTTGCTTGAGCCCTAAAGTACTGGATTGCCTCACTGTTATTGAACTCTGCCTGTCTGACTACTCTGCTTGCTTAACCCTAAAATACTTGCTGAACATTGCCTGTCTGACCACCCTGTCTGTTTAAACCTTTGGATTGCCTTACTGTTGCCGAACTCTGCCTGTCTGACCATTCTAGTGGTTTACCCTTGATCTGCCTTACCGCTGCTTTTTCTACCTATTGCCGTCAAAGACTATCCTGTCTGTTTCCAGTCCTTCAAGTGGTTTACCCTTGAACTGCCTAACCGCTGATTCCCTACCTGTTGCCGCCAAAGACTACCCTGCCTATTGTGAGTACCGCTTACCTGATTTTGCTAACTTTCTCTGCTCTGGGATATTCCCTATCATTCCAGCTTGACGCCGGGATAAGAAGACTACTGGCCAAGTTTGGTCTGATAGTGGAATATCTCACGAGCATTACACTGTAAAAAGATCTCCGAGATAATGTTATGGACAGACTAAAGTCAGGAGATGGATACAAGAAAATATCAAAGGCTTTATCAATGCCTAGAAGCACAGTAAAGTATATTGTTGAGAAGTGGAAGGTATTTGGTACAACACAGACTGGATCAGAACGTCGCTCCAAACTGGATGAAAGAGGCAGGATAAAACTGGTAAGAGAGGTTACCAAGAGGCCCACAGCAACTCTGAAGCAGTTGCAGGAATTTATGACAAAGAGTGGTCATTGTGTGCATGTGACAACAATATCACAAATTCTCCACAAATGTGGCTTATATGGCAGGGTTGCAAGAAAAAAGCCACTCCTCAAGAAAGGCCACATGCAGTCCATAACACACCTAGGAGATTCTGAGGCCACATGGAAAAATGTGTTTTGGTCAGATGAGAATAAAATGTAATTATGTGGCCTCAACACCAAGAGATATGTCTGGAGGAAATCCAATACATCTCACCATCCAAATAACACCATACCTACAGTAAAGCATGGAGGGGGTAATATCCTGTTATAGGGGTGTTTCTCTGCAGCAGGCACTGGCGCACTTGTCAGGATAAAAGGAATAATGGATGGGGCAAAATATCATCAAATTCTTGAGGGAAATGTGCTGCCCTCTGCCAGAAAGTTGACCACAAAGAATAGATAAAAGTACATGATATTAGGGAGGTCAGTAGTAACCGAGTCATAAAGCATACATAAAAATACATGATATTAGTGAGGTCAGTAGTAACCGAGCCACAAAGCATACATAAAAGTACATGATATTAGTGAGGTCAGTAGTAACCAAACCACAAAGCATACATAAAAGTACATGATATTAGTGAGGTCAGTAGTAACCGAGCCACAAAGCATACATAAAAGTACATGATATTAGTAAGTCAGTAGTAACCAAAGTACAAAGCATACATAAAAGTACATGATATTAGTGAGGTCAGTAGTAACCGAGCCACAAAGCATACATAAAAGTACATGATATTAGTGAGGTCAGTAGTAACCAAACCACAAAGCATACATAAAAGTACATGATATTAGTGAGGTCAGTAGTAACCGAGCCACAAAGCATACATAAAAGTACATGATATTAGTAAGTCAGTAGTAACCAAACTACAAAGCATACATAAAAGTACATGATATTAGTGAGGTCAGTAGTAACCGAGCCACAATGCATACATGAAAGTACATGATATTAGTGAGGTCAGTAGTAACCAGAGTCACAAAGCATGCACAAAAGTGCATGGTATTAGTGAGGTCAGTAGTAACCGAGCCACAAAGCATACATAAAAGTACATGATATTAGTGAGGTCAGTAGTAATCCAATTACAAAGCATACATAAAAGTGCATGGTATTAGTGAGGTTACAAAAAGCAAAAACTTCCGGCGCACCCGGCAGCAGTGAGACTTAATCACAAATAAAACACCCAGCAAGGTAGAAGTAAGTGAATATTAATACCTGTTTATTTGGAAATTCCTTCACATATACAATTAGGCATAACGATATCCAACAGGTAGGATTGAAAAACAGCAATAGACAGGCAGCAAGTTAGAAAAATATAGAGACTGGTCAGACGCGTTTCCTTGTATTACATCCTCAGTGACCAGTGAGGTTAGTAGTAACCGAACCACAAAGCATACATAAAAGTACATAATATTAGTAAGTCAGTAGTAACCAAACTACAAAGCATACATAAAAGTACATGATATTAGTAAGTCAGTAGTAAACGTACTACAAAGCATACATAAAAGTACATGATATTAGTGAGGACAATAGTAACAGAGTCACAAAGCATACATAAAAGTACAGATTAGTGAGGTCAGTAGTAACCGAACCACAAAGCATACATAAAAGTACATGATATTAGTGAGGTCAGTAGTAACCGAGCCACAAAGCATACATAAAAGTACATGATATTAGTGAGGTCAGTAGTAACCGAACCACAAAGCATACATAAAAGTACATATTAGTGAGGTTAGTAGTAACCGGACCACAAAGCATACATAAAAGTATATGATATTAGTGAGGTCAGTAGTAACCGAGTCACAAAGTATACATAAAAGTACATATTAGTGAGGTCAGTAGTAACCGAACCACAAAGCATACATAAAAGGACATGATAATAGTGAGGTCAGTAGTAGCTGAACCACAAAGCATACATAAAAGTACATATTAGTGAGGTCAGTAGTAACCGAACCACAAAGACTACATAAAAGTACATATTAATGAAGTCAGTAGTAACCGAACCACAAAGCATACATAAAAGTGCATATTAGTGAGGTCAGTAATAACTGAACTACAAAACATATATAAAAGTGCATGATATTAGTGAGATCAGAAGTAACCGAACCACAAAGCATACATAACAGTGCATGATATTAGTGAGGTCAGTAGTAGCCGAACCACAAAGCATACATAAAAGTACAAGATATTAATGAGGTCAGTAGTAACCGAACCACAAAGAATACATAAAAGTACATATTAGTGAGGTCAGTAGATCCACAAAGTATACATAAAAGTACATGATATTAGTGAGGTCAATAGTAACAGAACAAGAAAGCATACATAAAAGTGCATGATATTAGTGAGGTCAGTAGTAACCAAATCACAAAGCATACATAAAAGTGCATGATATTAGTGAGGTCAGTAGTAAATGAATCATAAAGCATAAATAAAAGTACATGATATTAGTGAGGTGAGTAGTAGCCAAACCACAAAGCGAACATAAAAGTACATGATATTAGTGAGGTCAGTAGTAAACAAATCACAAAGCATACATAAAAGTGCATGATATTAGTGAGGTCAGTATTAACCAGACCACAAAGCAAACATTAAAGTACATGATATTAGTGAGGTCAGTAGTAACTGAATCATGAAGCATAAAAAAAGTGCATGATATTAGTGAGGTCAGTAGTAACCGAATCATAAAGCAAAAATAAAAGTACATGATATCAGTGAGGTCAGTAGTAACAGAGCCACAAAGCATACAAAAAAAGTGCATGATATTAGTGAGGTCAGTAGTAACCGAGTCACAAAGCATAAATAAAAGTACATGATATTAGTGAGGTCAGTAGTAACCTAGCCACAAAGCATACATAAAAGTACATTATATTAGAAAAGGTTAGTAGTAACCGAGCCACAAAGCATACATAAAAGTGCATGATATTACTGAGTCAGTAGTAACCGAATCACAAAGTATACATAAAAGTGCAGGATATTAGTGAGTCAGTAGTAACCGAACTACAAAGCATACATAAAAGTAGTAACCGAGTCACAAAGTATACATAAAAGTACATATTAGTGAGGTCAGTAGTAACCGAACCACAAAGCATACATAAAAGGACATGATAATAGTGAGGTCAGTAGTAGCCGAACCACAAAGCATACATAAAAGTGCATGATATTACTGAGTCAGTAGTAACCGAATCACAAAGTATACATAAAAGTGCAGGATATTAGTGAGTCAGTAGTAACCGAACTACAAAGCATACATAAAAGTACATGATATTAGTGAGATCAGTAGTAACCGAACCACAAAGCATACATAACAGTGCATAATATTAGTGAGGTCAGTAGTAGCCGAACCACAAAGCATACATAAAAGTACATGATATTAGTGAGGTCAGTAGTAACTGAGCCACAAAGCATACATAAAAGTACATGATATTAATGAGGTCAGTAGTAACCAGACCACAAAGCAAACATAAAAGTACATGAAATTAGTGAGGTCAGTAGTTACCAGACCACAAAGCATACATAAAAGTACATGATATTAGTGAGGTCAGTAGTTACCAGACCACAAAGCATACATAAAAGTACATGATATTAGTGAGGTCAGTAGTTACCAGATTACAAAGCATACATAAATGTATATTATATTAGTGAGGTTAGTAGTAATCGAACCACAAAGAATACATACAAGTACATATTAGTGAGGTCAGTAGTAACCGAACCACAAAGCATACATAAAAGTACAATATATTAGTGAAAAGTACAATATATTAGTGAGGTCAGTAGTAACCGAACCACAAAGCATACATAATAGAACATATTAGTAAGGTCAGCAGTAACCTAACCACAAAGAATACATAAAAGTACATATTAGTGAGGTCAGTAGTATTACATATTAGTGAGGTCAGTAGAACCACAAAGCATACATAAAAGTACATGATTTTAGTGAGGTCAATAGTAACAGAACCAGAAAGCATACATAAAAGTACATGATATTAGTGAGGTCAGTAGAATCCGAACCACAAAGCATACATAAAAGTACGTAATAGTGAGGTCAGTAGTAACCGAACCACGAAGCATACATAAAAGTGCATGATATTAGTGAGGTCAGTAGTTACCAGACCATAAAGCAAATATAAAAGTACATGATATTAGTGAGGTCAGTAGTTACCAGACCACAAAGCAAACATAAAAGTACATGATATTAGTGAGGTCATTAGTTACCAGACCACAAAGCAAACATAAAAGTACATAATATTGGAGGGGTGGAGACAAGCCACGAACGTAGATGGCTGCTTGCTGTTATGCTCTGATGCCCTAAGCTTCTGATTTTTGTGCACTTTTGGTAGTAAATTGAATGTTGCTACTTTGAGGTTCATAACACTGAAGAATTTATACTCTTGAGTATTAAGTAGTTCATCCTTTTTAGCTCCCTCAATCAAAGTGTTATAACTTACTAAAAAATCTTGGGTAGGATTGCCCCATAGGGGTTTGTAGCAATTCCTATCCCCTAGTTGTTTCATGGCTTCAATTGGATACATGTCTGTAGGCCAGATGACTACATTTCCTCCTTTATCAGAGGCCTTGACCGCCACATCCTCCCACTTTTGTATATATCTTAGTGCTTTTGATTATTGTTTACTTATATTATCAATTTTACGGTCTTGGAGCTTTAGAATGTCTCTGCTTACTACTTTCTGATAAGTATCAATCTCTAGAAATTGAGATACTTGGGGCATATAGGTTGATTTTTTCACTAGTTTATTTTCCCAATCATTTGTATCAGTATTTGTATTTTTATTCTCCTCTAGCAGGGATACAAGGTCCATAATTGCCTGTGTGTCGAGATTAGTATCCTCATGTTTCACATACATTTTATTTATTTTCCTAGTGAATAAATGTACATCCTTGATAATTTCAAAGTAGTCTATATTGTTGGTTGGTGAAAAAGAGAGACCTTTTCTCAGGACACTAAGATGGCCAGGGGATAGCTTTTTGTTTGATAGATTAATAATTTGTAAGTTTGTGGCATTTACCACCTCGGTCTCGTTGACCAGTCCTCCTTGTTCCTGTCTTCCCATACCCCCACCTCGACCTGTTCCTTAGGTTGCGATCTGACTTTCCCTCCCCTCCTTTTTCTTTTGTTTTTGGTTTGATACCTTCCTGGTTTTTTTACTCAGTCCTAGAGAGTATGGCTGATCTTTCATCGGCATTAGGGACTAATAATGTTCTATTTGATGACCCTTCCTCTCCATCCTCAGCAGCTGAGGATTCATACTCTGATGTGGATACACTTATTACGGTACCTAATAGATGTTATGCTAATTTGTTCAACCTGTTAGACTTTTAACACTGTCATATCTATTTGGATATCTGGGGGTCGATCCGATAAAAATCGTCGCCCGCAAAAGCTGGCGACGCCAATATTTGTGCGGGTTTGGTATCCCATATACGGCGTAACCTAGAAGTTACGCGTGTATATTTCTGCCGTCGCCCATAGTTTTTTGGGCCATAGGCAGGTATACCAAACCCGCGCAGTTTGGTATCCAATATACAGCGTAAGGACTTACGTGGCGAAAATGGAGAAATCTTACTCCATTTTCACCTCACCACAAAAAGCAGCCGTAAGAAGCCTTACGCTGACTATTGGAGCCCCGTAACTCCCTAGACTGGCTGCTAAAATAAACCTAACACCTAACGCATGCGCAATGTCTATCTCCCTGTCAACCGCGATCTGCTAAAATAAACCTAACACCTAACTCATGCGCAATGTCTATCTCCCTGTCAACCGCGATCTGCTAAAATAAACCTAACACCTAACGCATGCGCAATGTCTATCTCCCTGTCAACCGCGATCCCCCGCCGCAATCCCTAATAAAGTATTTAACCCCTAAACCGTCGCCATTTACATAAACTAACCCCCTAAAACTGCCACCATCTAACTGATCTATCCCCTAATGTGAACCCCTTACACCGCCGCCATCTATATTAAAATTATTAACCCCTAATTTAATCTACCTACCCCGCCGCCAGCTATATTATCTATATTAACCCTAAGTATATTATAGTTAATATAGTTATTACATTATATATATTAACTATATTAACCCTAATTATATTAGGGTTAATATAGTTAATATAGTTACTATAGTATTTATATAAACTATATTAACTCTATCTAACCCTAACACCCCTAACTAAATTCTTATTAAATAAATCTAATTCATATTATAAACTAAAATATTCCTATTTAAATCTAAATACTTACCTATAAAATAAACCCTAAGATAGCTACAATATAATTACATTGTAGCTATGTTAGGTTTTATATTTATTTTACAGGTAAATTGTTAATTATTTTAACTAGGTATAATAGCTATTAAATAGTTATTAACTATTTAATAGCTACCTAGTTAAAATAATTACCCAATTACCTGTAAAATAAATCCTAACCTAAGTTACAAATACACCTACACTATCAATAAATTAAATAAACTACAAATATCTATCTAAAAATACAATTAAATAAACTAAACTAAATTACAAAAAACAAACAAACACTAAATTACAAAAAATAAAAAAAGATTACAAGATTTTTAAGCTAATTACACCTATTCTAAGCCCCCTAATAAAATATTAAAGCCCCCCAAAATAAAAAAAAATTCCCTACCCTATTCTAAATTAAAACAAGTTCAAAGCTCTTTTACCTTACCAGCCCTTAAAAGGGCCTTTTGTGGGGGCATGCCCCAAAGAAAACTGCTCTTTTGCCTGCAAAAAAAAACACATTACCACCCCCCAACATTACAACCCACCACCCACATACCCCTAATCTAACCCAAACCCCCCTTAAATAAACCTAACACTACCCCCCCTGAAGATCTCCCTACCTTGTATTCACCCCGCCGGGCAGAACTCCTCATCCGATCCGGGCGATGTGTTCCAGCAAGCGGCAGTGAAGTCTTCTTCCATCCGGGCGATGTCTTGAAGCAAGCGGCAGAGAGTCTTCTTCCATCGGCGACGTCTTCAAGCAAATCGGCATCTTCAATCTTCTTACTTCGCTCCTCCGCCGCGGAGCATCCTTCCGGCACGACGACTTCCCGACGAATGAGGTTCTTTGGAATCCTATCAGCCAATCGGAATTCAACGGACGCCATCTTGGATGACGTCATTTAAAGGAACCTCATTCGTCGGGAAGTCGTCATGCCGGAAGGATGCTCCGCGGCGGAGGAGCGAAGTAAGAAGATTGAAGATGCCGATTTGCTTGAAGACGTCGCCGATGGAAGAAGACTCTCTGCCGCTTGCTGGAACACATCACCCGGATCGGATGAGGAGTTCTGCCCGGCGGGGTGAATACAAGGTAGGGAGAACTTCAGGGGGGGTAGTGTTAGGTTTATTTAAGGGGGGTTTGGGTTAGATTAGGGGTAAGGTAAAAGAGCTTTGAACTTGTTTTAATTTAGCATAGGGTAGGGAATTTTTTTATTTTGGGGGGCTTTATTATTTTATTAGGGGGCTTAGAATAGGTGTAATTAGCTTAAAAATCTTGTAATCTTTTTTTTATTTTTTGTAATTTAGTGTTTGTTTTTTTTGTAATTTAGTTTAGTTTATTTATTTGTATTTTTAGATAGATATTTGTAGTTTATTTAATTTATTGATAGTGTAGGTGTATTTGTAACTTAGGTTAGGATTTATTTTACAGGTAATTGGGTAATTATTTTAACTAGGTAGCTATTAAATAGTTAATAACTATTTAATAGCTATTATACCTAGTTAAAATAATTAACAATTTACCTGTAAAATAAATATAAACCCTAACATAGCTATCTTAGGGTTTATTTTATAGGTAAGTATTTAGATTTAAATAGGAATATTTTAATTAATAATATTAATATTAGATTTATTTTAATAAGAGTTTAGTTTGGAACTCTGGAGGAATACTTTCTTCTTAACGTCCCTTCAACGCCAAACCAATTTTCAGTCTGGGAGGCACATAAATGCTTCCTTAGGGGCGAACTTATCAAACTCAAATCTAAGATTAATAAGGTGAAACAACAAAAATACAAAGACCTCACTACTAAACTCGCACATATCACCCTACAGCACAAGCTCTCTCCAACAAATCCCTCTATCCTAGACGAAATAACAGCTACACGAAAGGCACTAGACGATTATTTACAGATAGAATATCATACCTTGAAACAGAAAACAAATAGCCTGTTTCATTTTGAGGGGAATAGAGCAGGTAAATACCTAGCGAGATCACTTCGGAAGAAAAAACTCAAATCATACATTACTGAAATACACACACTAAATAAACCCCCTCAAAAAACCACCCCAGATATTTTGGAGGCATTTCATACCTATTATTCAACTCTCTATAACATTCAACCCGAGTCGCCAGTAGACCAGCTCTCTGAAGCCACCCATAAATTTCTCCAAGAATGCCAACTCCCATCCATAAACGACACACAATTAAAAGATGTCACCTCACATATTACCCCGCAAGAAATCATACATGCAATTCAGGAATTAAAAACAGGGAAAAGTCCAGGCCCTGATGGGCTTTCAGCTAAATACTATTAGACATTCAGAGACATTTTAGTGCCCCATCTAACGAACTTATTCAAATCTATAATAGACGGAGCACAATTCCCCCCCTCCATGCTAGAGGCACATGTGGTGGTACTGCCCAAACCTGGTAAACCACCCACAACACCCTCCAATTTTAGACCCATATCATTGTTGAATTTAGACATCAAGCTATATGCTAAAATTCTGGCCACCCGATTGAATAGAGTCATCCCAGACCTCATTCACACTAATCAAGTAGGCTTTACCCCACGCAGAGAAGCCCGTGATAATACCATAAAAATAATAAATATTATAGAATATGCCACAACCCACCATATCCCATCTATAGTCCTTTCACTTGATGCCGAAAAGGCGTTTGATCGTCTTAGCTGGCCTTTTCTTACTCAGACCCTGAAAAAATTTGGTTTCAACAATCAATTTATCCATATGATTTTTGCATTATATAATAACCCCAAGGCGAAAATAAAGCTGAATGACTCGTTATCTAACCATTTTCACATTAATAATGGCACCAGACAGGGGTGTCCACTTTCCCCAACTTTATTTATTATGGCAATGGAGGCTCTGGCAACCCAAATCAGGACAATACCTCAGATTTCCGGCATTACCATAGGACAAAAGGAATATAAGGTCTCCCTATACGCAGACGATATCATACTTACTCTTACGAATCTTTCTACATCTATTCCTTCCATAATGCATCTGTTTCAGAGATATGGAATGTTATCCAACTTCCGCATTAATAACACAAAATCAGAATTCATTAACCTAGACTCTCCCCCTGAAGACCTACATATATTACTATTGCATAATTTTAAACACCAGCCAAAGGCCTTAAAATATTTAGGGATCCTCATTACACCATATTTACAGGAGATAATTCCATTAAACTTTAACCCTCTTAGAAACCACATCAAAAATACCCTATCCTCATGGTCCAATAAACCAATCTCTTGGTTAGGAAGAGTAAACGCCATTAAAATGGTAATACTTCCCAAAATCCTGTATATTTTAAAGGCGATACCCACCCCTATTCCTGACTCCACTATCCACTCCTTACAAAAAATTATTAATTCATATATCTGGAGTCACAAGCGCCCTAGGATTGCCACGCAAACCCTATACCGCTCTAAATCAGAGGGGGGACTGGGAGTCCCCAACATACTTTTGTACCGCTACGCTACACTCATGACCAGAATAGTAGACTGGTGTAAACATGCCCGACATAAAGAGTGGGTGAGCTTGGAACACATGTCTGCAGGAGAGGTTCAACTGGGGGGCAGGTGCTGGCTCCCAATGAAACGTGATAAAGGTACAATAGATCCTCCCATTGTAGTGAAGGAAACGCTTAATGTATGGGGAAAAATCTTAAGAAAATATAAATCCATTTCCACGCCTTGCTCCCCTTTATCACCCACCATAGGCAATCCCACATTCCCGTCTCAGCTTCCCACCCATTTCACCGACACTCCTAGTCTAACTCAAGTGATTCCACATTATTCCCTTATACGGGACAGCAAGTTAAAACCTAAAGAGGAAGTGTCTGAGATATTGGGACTTTCCCTTAGAGACTGGCTCTCGTACCATCAACTTGTTCATTATTTCACAACACACATAGAGAAACATAATCTGTCTAGACCACTAACACCATTTGAATCCTTATGCTACCTGCCCTTCCCGGAAACGGGTATTCTTTCTATATCTTATAAATTATTAGTCGCAGATAGATCAACTCATCCCCCATCCTACACAATAAGCTGGGAGAAAGAGCTTAATGAACAACAACCACCCAAAACATGGAAAATAATATATACACACATGAGCTCCTCCGCCTCCTCCATGAACATAGCGGAAATGAACACAAAACTTCTCTGCAGATGGCACTATACCCCCGACAGATTAGGAAGGTTATTTCCACACACTAACTCCAATTGCTGGAGGGGTTGCACACAACGGGGCACCTTCACTCACCTATGGTGGACCTGTCCGATTGCACAAACATATTGGACAGATATCAGCAGGGAAATACAAATAGTGATAGGGACCTCTCTACCATTCACACCTTGGACCTTCCTATTCAACTATCTCCCACAGATAACATGTGTACTGAGACTGAAACTAGCCACAATAATGATCAATACAGCCAAACGGTATATTCCATATTATTGGAAACAGTCCACCTTACCATCTATAAAATTCTGGCGAGAGAGGGTGTCCACTGCACTGGCATTGGAACAATACCATTATATAAAACTACGCAAAATAGAAGATTTTCTTTCCATCCGCCTTATCTGGGAGGAGTACCTTCCTCCCCCAAAACCCTCCAACACTACACACACATACTGACGGGTCTTGCGCACACATAATCCACGGCAGAGCCCACCGAGAATCTACGCTGGCTAGAACTCACGTCCATCAAATTACACATTACCTTTTTTCTTATCCAACACATAGACCTTCGCACACTGTCTATCATAGTTTCATAACAATAGTTATAATTATAATTATAATGATAGTTACATTCTGAATTTGTTTTTTTGTTTTTTTGTTTGTATTGTTGAATGTTTTATTGGAGAGATGTCAAGTTGCATAACAGAGGAAAAGGACTGCGCCTCACTAGGAACTCTTTCACCTCTATCGCAGAGGAACCTTTGTTTCATGAAAACAGCTATATGAGAATTAAGTCTATATTTGTATCTTTGTATCGAGCTGTACATGTTTCATTATTGTATGTCGCATCTTGACAAAATAAAGTTTCTTTTAAAACTCAAAAAAAAAAAAAAAAAAAAAAAAAAGAGTTTAGTTTGGATGTTAGAGTTAGATAGGGTTATTATACTTAATATATATATATAATAACGATGTTAACTATATTAACCCTAATATAATTAGGGTTAATATAGTTAATATATATAATATAATAACTATGTTAACTATATTAACCCTAATATAATTAGGGTTAATATAGTTAATATAGCTGGCGGCGGTGTAGGGGGATTAGATTAGGGGTTAATACATTTATTATAGGTGGCCGCGGTCTAGGGGGATGTAGATTGTAGGCAAAAGAGCAGTTTACTTTGTGACAAAGCCCCGCCAAAAGCCCTTTTAAGGGCTGGCAAAAGAGCTGTTACTTTGGGGCAATGCCACGCAAAAAGCCCTTTTCAGGGCTATTTGTAGGGTTAGACTTAGGTTTAGTGGTAGGGATAGTTTAGTATTTTAGGGGTCAAATAATTTAATATAGATGGCGGCGGGGTAGGGGGATTAGATTAGGGGTTAATAATTTTAAAATAGCGGCGGGGTAGGGGCTCACTTTAGGGGGTAGGTAAGGTAGATGGCGGCGGTGTTAGGGGCTCACTTTAGAGGGTTATAGATTTAATATAGCTGGCGGCGGTTTAGGGGTTAACAACTTTATTAGGTTGCGGCGGGGTTTGGGAGCGGCGGTTTAGGGGTTAATACATATTTTATTGTTAGGATAGTGAGGGGGGATAGCGGATAGAGGGTTAGACGTGTCGGTCTATGTTAGGGAGGCGTGTTAGACGTGTCGGGCTATGTTAGGGAGGCGTGTTAGACAGTGCGGGTGAGTTAGACTTTAGTCAGGTTTTGTAGGCGCCCGCAGTTTCTAACGTGCCGCAAGTCACTGGCGACGCCAGAAATATGTACTTGCGCAGATTTCTGGACATCGCTGGTTTGTCAGACTTACGGCACGTTAGCATCTGACGGCGACATATATGGGATAGCTCGAGTTGCGAGCTGAAACTGCGGGCGACGCCGGTTCCCTCGCTTGCGCCGCAAACTACGATCTATATCGGATCGACCCCCTGACCTACATGTTATATTTAAGGGAATAGTAGCTTTTTCGGCACCTACTATTATACAAGGTATTATATTTGTTAGATTATTGTGACATACACCTAATATTGTGTTCTTTAAGGAACCACATTATTGTGCAGGATGCACTATGTAGTATCTTTCTCTACACAATTTAATGTGATCTACTTAACAGTGTTTTTCTAGCTTGGTATATGGATACTATGACAAAGTCTGTAGATCGATAGCTTAAATAGTATTTTGCTAGAGGGACTGGTAATCATTGCAGATTGATCACTGCACCGAGTTCTGAGAGGAGTCTGTGTGTCAATTGTTATTTTGACACTGTTTTATCTTGTCTAATTTTAGTAGTGGTAAATTCCACTTTCCTTTTACATAATAATCATATAAAAGTTAAGTTTTAATCACTACACTCCACAAATGCACATATTGCTATGATTATCTCCCCATAAGTGTACCATATATGCCCCATTTTTCTGTCCTTCTTTTTCTTTACAAACGTGTTATACACAAGCATAAGGCACTACCTACCCTAATACTTAGGTCTATATTGGGTAGGATAGTGGAGATAATCCACATACCCCCCCCCCCTTTCCCTAGGGGTTTTAGGGAAGTTCTTTTTTAATATAAGGCAGCAAGCCTATTATAAGCGGCTGCGCTCAGAATTAGAGAGTGTTAACTGTTTAAGGCCTCACAAAAGGTCTATTTGAGCTATCATTCATCTGGTAGCATAGAACGAGATATAAACCCATCTCTGTATTACCAGTTTGGCTGGAAAGCCTAGGTCCCATATATAGGACAAATAATCTGGAATGCCAAATAAAAAAACCCACTAGGCCACCCAGGGGCACACTAACTAATAGCATGGAAAACTTCTTTATCTCTACAGACCCAACCCCTGCACCCAGTAAAGATCAAAATGATTCCAGTAGGCAAACAGCTGCAGCTCAAGTACATAACACAGAGGCTGCTCACATTGGATACGTTACCAAAGAGGATCTCAAACTTCTTTCTTCCAAAAAGGATATTAAAGAAGCAATGTTTGACGTAAAGCAAATGTTTAATGAACTTAAAAAAGATATAATTGTTGTGAACCAGAGGGTCACTCAAGTAGAAGAGAGACAGGATAGTCTGTGTTCGGATCTGCAGCATCAGTCGAGCTGCATGCAAGCTCAGGAAGTTGTATTACAAAGTCTTTTAGAACATATGGAAGACCTTGAGAATAGGAGCAGGAAGAACAACCTAAGGATCAAAAACATTGCTGAAACAGTGAGCCCACATGCGTTGCTCAACTATCTTCAGGATTTATTTAAGTTCATAAAAAATGCACCAGGAGCTGCGGATGTACAAATAGAAAGAGCCCACCGGGTGTTGCGCCTTAAACCGCCATCCAGAGCACCCCCGAGGGATGTGATTATTAAGTTTCTATCCTTTACGGATAAATAAAACATTCTTAAACATGCCAGGAACAAGCACCCTATAATTTATGATGGCACTGAAATCCAGGTGTTCTCTGACCTCTGCCCTGCTGCTCTTCAGAAATGAAGGACTTACGATTCATCACCACTCCCCTCAAGGAACAGAAAATCTAATACAGGAGGGTTTTCCTACATCTATAATTGCTACGAAGGACAACTCAACTGTGATCTTCAGAACTGCCTCAGATCTACCTGCCTTCAATCAAGCATTGGGCCTGAAGATAAAGCTTCCAGGGCCACCCATGGACAGGCAATCCGAGGAGCCCCAAGTGGACATGAACTTGAATGAAAAACACCTACCCTGAGGCCTATTCAGTCAGACTGATCAAATATAGTAAGGGTGGTTGGGCCACTCGGGCTAGTCGGAGGCTAACTGACTCTATAAGGACTCGGAGCAACTGCTTCATCAGAGTACAGAATATGTTACAGATAAGTTTGTGTTTATGTTTCTTCACTGTATTGACATGTGTTGGCTTGTTTTGAAGTTTATTCACTATCTGACTTTGATTTGTTGTATGCGCTAACCATTTAAATGTGTATTTAAATTACTAACAAGAAACTGTATAGAAAGTTGAGATTAGAATAAGTATCTATCCACCTGAACTGGCACAACTCTGTTTACACTCATGTGAGTGGAATGAGGAAATACACTCATCTTAATATTAGATATGCCCTACCGTCAATTTGAATACTTTTATATAAGGTGAGCCATGATATTAGAAACATAGAAACATAGAAACATAGATATTGACGGCAGATAAGAGCCATAGGCCCAGCAAGTCTGCCCGACCTTACCTAACAGTATAAACTTATCTAGTTCGTAGGATAGCCCTATGCTTGTCCCATGCATTTTTAAAGTCCCCCACAGTGTTTGTTGCTACTACCTCTTGAGGAAGTTTATTCCATAAATCAATCACTCTTTCTGTAAAGAAGCTTCCTCAAATTACTCCTGAATCTACTACCCTTTAGCTTGAGCTCATGACCCCTTGTTCTTGAATTTTCCATTTTATGTAAAATACCCACAGCCTCAGTTTTACTAAACCCTTTAATGTACTTGAAAGTTGCTATCATATCACCTCTTTCCCTTCTCTCCTTAGGTACATCACTGTGAATTTGATTGGTGGTGAGGTCAAGTAGCCCTCTGAGATTGCTTACACATAATAACCCTTCTCAAACATTAGAGAATGGGAATAACTAGAGATAGCTATATATCTCCACCATTGGAACATTAATATACTAACATAATAATACAGCCTTAAGTTGACATGACGGCCACAGGCCCACTTCCTGAATACCAGATATGTGCTCATTATGCTTTGGGGGGTTAACATACTAAGGCCTATTCAGTCAGGCTGATAATATACAGTAAAGGTGGTTGGGCTGCTCAGGCTCGTCGGAGGCTAACTGTCTCTATAAGAACTCGGAGCAACTGCTTCATCAGAGTATATAAAATGTTATAGATAAGTTTGGGTTAATGTTTCTTTACTGTATTGATATGTGTTGACCTGTTTTGAAGTTTATTCACTTTTTTACTTTGATTTGATGTATGTGCTAATCATTTAAATGTGTATTTAAATTACTGACAAGATAATTGTATAGGAAATTGAGGTTAGACATAGCATTTATCCATCTGACCTGGCACAACTCTGCTAACACCCATGTAAGTGGAATGAGGAAATACACTTGTCTTAATATCAGACATATCCCATCGACAAATTGAATACTTGTATATAAAGTGAGCCATGGGGGCCTATTTATCATATGTCTGTCGGACCTGATCCAACAGTGCGGATCAGGTCCGACAGACCTCGCTGAATGCGGAGAGCACTACGCTCTCTGTATTCAGCATTGCACCAGCAGCTCTTGTGAGCTGCTGGTGCAATACCGCCCCCTGCAGATTCACAGCCAATCGGCCACCAGCAGGGGGGTGTCAATCAACCCAAACATACTCGATCGGGTTGATTTCCGGCAATTCCTGTCCACCTCATTAGAGGTCATTATACTGATGCTCCATAACTTGTGTTTCTGACGAGTCTGAAGACTCGCCAGAAACACGGTCCTTCAAGCTGCATTCGGAGCTTGATAAATGGGCCTCATGATATTAGGCACATCACTGTGAATTTGATTGGTGGTCTGGTCATGCAGCCCTCTGAGATAGCTTACACATAATAACCCTACTCAAACATTGGAGAATGGGGATAACCAAAGATAGCTATATATCTCCACCATTGGAGCTTTAATATACTAACATAACAATAAAGCCTTACGCTGACATGATGGCCGCAAGCCCATTCCCTGAATGTTGGATATGTGCTAATTAATCATAGGGGGGTTAACTCATTTAGAAAGTGACCAGTCATACTTGGACTCGGATGGCGGGTTGAACACCGAGTATGAACATAGTTGAAAAATTCCTCTCATTATAAGGAAAAAAGAGAATAAAAAAGAAAAATATTTTCTTTCCCTTTTGTTTCCCTTTTTTTTTTTTAGGTTGTTCTAATTAAAAATTAAATGTTCAATGTTACACATTTCAAATGTGAGAGTGCAGGGACTACTGCCCCTGGTTTATTATTTGTAATTTGACCTTGTTCTGTGATTTTAGAATTGTTTTATCAATAATACAGCATTTGAAGGATTTTCTACCTTCCCTTTTCACTATCCTTCCTCACAACCTTTATCTTAGGAAGCTAATCTGCATAACCTTTATCAGTAAAGGTATCAGATCAAAGCGCCTCTTTCCCCACCCCTCTTCCTCCTTTTGCCGACTAATTTCCCCTAACACCTTCTCATACTACGTTCTCCCTTTACCCCTCCTTTTTCTCTCTCACTCTCTCTGCTTTCCCCCTCCCAATTTAAATGGCCCAGCATACGAATTGTGCACAGGCACTATCTGTGGAGCTGATCTCCATCAATGTTAAGGGATTTAATTCTCCTAGAAAGTGCTCTATAGCCCTGAGAAACTTAGAGAGGCTTGGTGGTGACATTGTTTATATACAGGCGACGCATTTCCCTAGAACTAAGGAGCCAATATGGTTCCATCGTCACTTCCCTACTGCTAATTTTGAATCTGGCCCAGCTAAAAAAAATGGGGTGGGAATTCTCCTCCGCTCTAGTTAGCCTTTCCAGCTGATGCAGTCAGTGAGGGACCCAGAAGGTAGGTTTCTGATCCTGGTTGGCTCATTCTTTGGCAGACCAATCACTTTGGCCAATCTATATTTCCCCAATCAATTACAGTCTGCCTTCTTCCGGAATTTTGTGAAGAAACTGCAGGAGGTACAAAAAGGTATTTTTTTTTTGATAGGTGATTTTAATGCCTCATTGAAGCCTAGTCTGGACACCTCGGATGGCGTTTCCAGCACTCCCCTTAAAATAGCCAAACAACTGACAAGTTCCCTGAGAGATTTGTTTTTACACAACGTATGGCGTACATTGCATACCACTACTAGGGACTACACATTTTATTCCCACCCACACAGGAAATATACACGGATGGATTACTTATTTAGAGATCCTGCAGGCCTTTCCATGACTTCAGAGAGCAGGATCAGGTCAATAACCTGGTCTGATCACACCCCAGTAAGTTGCTCGATCTTATGGCCCAATATCCCAGTCACACCTTACATGTGGAGGTTAGATGACACTCTACTAAACAACTCTCTCCTTAGGTCAGAACTTCACAAGACATTTGAGGAATACTTCCGCCTTAATGTAGACGAGACCATACACTGCACTACTACTTGGGAGGCCCACAAATGTGTCCTCCATGGGAAACTAATGAGGTACAGGGCAAAGCTCTCTAAAAAAAGAAAAGAACAGTACAATGCACTCTTAAACCTAGTAACCCAACACGAACACGCTCATAAAGAAAATCCCAAAGACGATTTAAATCCTTGCAAGAGGATTTAAATCAGAGTAGGAAAAGCCTCTTGCACTTTTTGCAGGAAGACCACCAAAAAAAAGCCATGTTTCTTCGACAACAGTATTATGAACAGGGGGATAGAGCTGGGAAATTGTTAGTGTGAGCCATAGCACGTAATAAACTTAAATCTCATGTTTATGATATTATTGATCATCACAGGGCTAGTCGGGCTGATGGTGCATCAATAGCCAAAGTGTTTGGGAATTTTTTTATCAATCATTGTATAATATTCATGATCCAGACCAAAGGGAGGAAAGGGACATTCCTAGACCCCCATCCGAGCAGGAGATACGCAATTATCTAAGGAATAATTTATTAAAGTATAGTGTAGTGTTAGGCGTAATTGTAACTTAGGTTAGTTTTTACTTTACAGGTAAATTTCTCTTTATTTTAACTAGGTAGCTATTAAATAGTTAATAACTATTTAATAGCTATTGTACCTAGTTAAAATAAATTGAAAGTCGCCTGTAAAATAGAAATAAATCCTAAGATAGCTACAATATCATTATTATTTATATTGTAGCTATATTAGGGTTTATTTTAAAGGTAAGTATTTAGTTTTAAATAGGATTAATTTAGTTAATAAGAGAAATATTATTTAGATTTATTTAATTAATATTTAAGTTAGGGGGGTGTTAGGGTTAGTGTTAGACTTAGGTTTAGGGGTTAATAATTTTATTACAGTAGCAGCTGTGTAGGGGGGCAGGAGAGGGGTTAATAAATGTATTATAGGTGGCAACTGTGTAGGGGGGGGCAGATTAGGAGTTAATAAGTTTAATATAGGTGGCGGCGGGGTCTGGGAGCGGCGGTTTAGGGGTTAAACAATTTATTTAGTTGCGGCGGGGTCCGGGATCGGCAGGATAGGGGTTAATAACTTTATTATAGGTGGCGGCGGTATGGGGGGGGCAGGATAGGGGTTACTAGGTATTATGTAGGTGGCGGCGGGGTCTGGGAGCGGCGGTTTAGGGGTTAATACATATATTATAGTTGCGACGGGGACCGGGAGCGGCGGTTTAGGGGGTTAACATATTTATTATAGTGGCGGTGGGCTCTGGGAGCGGCGGTTTAGGGGGTAATACATTTATTTAGTTGCGGCGGTGTAGGGGGGGACAGATTAGGGGTGTTTAGACTCTGGGTACATGTTAGGGTGTTAGGTGTAGACAGCTCCCAAAGGAATCAATGGGATGTCTGGCAGAAGCGAACATGAACTTTCGCTATGGTCAGACTCCCATTGATTCCTATGGGATCCGCCGCCTCCAGGGCGGCGGTTTGAAAACCAGGTACGGTGGGCCGGAAAAGTGCCGAGCGTACCTGCTAGTTTTTTGATAACTAGCAAAAGTAGTCAGATTGTGCCGAACTTGTGTGCGGAACATCTGGAGTGACCTAAGAATCGATCTGTGTCGGACTGAGTCCGGCGGATCGAAGCTTACGTCACTATATTCTACTTTTGCCGATGTCTAGGGCTTCTAACTAAGGCGAATCAGCCTCGCCACAAATACGCTGCGGAATTCCAGCGTATTTGAGGTTGACGGCTTGATAACTAGGGGCCATAGTGTGTATATATATATATATATATATATATATATGTATATATATATATATATGGGAAGAAAAGGATGAAAGAAGCGCTAAACAAGGATCAGATCCCAAAAATACTGATTGTGGATAGTCTGTATAAATATATTTGTATATTTGTATATGCAGTTATCTCCAAGAAACCCTTAATAATAATAGTGATGAGAAAGAGATCTGTGGTAAGGATTGGTATTTAAACCACATACAATGGTAAATTATTAACCAAAGTCCTATAAAGTATAATTAGAAAAGTTTATGTTAAGCAGTAGTTAAAACAAATGTTGAAAAGTCCATTCAAAGTATATATTAATGGAAGAGATAATAAATAATTAATTAATTAATTAATTAATAATTAGTTGGTTTATCACACTCTGATATCCGGTAGGTATTGCACTTACTAGAACAAACCTCAATCGTATGAGGTAAGTTGCCGCCTCTGTAAGTGAGAAACTTCCGAAGATCTGCAGTGGCAAAGTAGACTTGGCCTTGTCTTTATTCTTCTCCTCTCAGAGTATGGAGTCCAGATTGAAGACTGGTTGTAAATTTTATTTTATTTGCAGTGGGATCTCTATCTGCTTAATCAGTATTTTTGGGATCTGATCCTTGTTTAGCGCTTCTCTCATTCTATTCCTCCCATTTTCTTTTGTAGAGATACTCTCACCTCCCTTAGGTGGGACTTCTCTCCATTCTCTGAGATATATAGCTGCTCATACAGGATTCCCCACCAACATTATAGCTAACTTCACACACAGCGCCAATCCTGGTGTGTGTGGTGTGTTTCTCTTCCTCTTTTCTCAACAAGAGGATAGAGGTCCCCCACACACTCCACACCTCCTATATATATATATATATATATATATATATATATATATATATAACACACAGAGAAAACCCAGCACTCACTTACAAGCTCTCAGCTAAGATTTAAAAGCAAAAATGGAAAGGTTAGTTACCGCATCTGGCCAAATGGGACAAGCCCAGGTACCTCGTCAAGGTCCTTTCCAATACCTGGGACCCTAAAACTGCCACACAATGCAAGCTTTCAAATCCAAACAAACTGGGAACAAGGGAAGGGTGCACAGGAATATGTAATCACCCTAGACATACACAAAACACGGAAGGGAACTGCACTCTCATACTGGACTGGGTACACATCCCATGACCCTGCAACATGCTCAGCCCTGGGTGCCACTGGCACTCACAGGAAGCTGTGCTGCTCCCAGAGTCACAGGCAGTTAACCCCAGTCAGGTCTGGGTGCAAGAACCATAGGGAAAATTACAAAACAAATTAATACAACACACAGAGAAAACCCAGCACTCACTTACAAGCTCTCAGCTAAGATTTAAAAGCGAAAATGGAAAGGTTAGTTACCGCATCTGGCCAAATGGGACAAGCCCAGGTACCTCGTCAAGGTCCTTTCCAATACCTGGGACCCTAAAACAGCCACACAATGCAAGCTTTCAAATCCAAACAAACTGGGAACAAGGGAAGGGTGCACGGGAATATGTAATCACCCTAGACATATACAAAACACGGAAGAGAACTGCACTCTCATACTGGACCGGGTACACATCCCATGACCCTGCAACATGCTCAGCCCTGGGTGCCACTGGCACTCACAGGAAGCTGTGCTGCTCCCAGAGTCACAGGCAGTTAACCCCAGTCAGGTCTGGGTGCAAGAACCATAGGGAAAATTACAAAACAAATTAATACAACACACAGAGAAAACCCAGCACTCACTTACAAGCTCTCAGCTAAGATTTAAAAGCAAAAATGGAAAGGTTAGTAACCGCATCTGGCCAAATGGGACAAGCCCAGGTACCTCGTCAAGGTCCTTTCCAATACCTGGGACCCTAAAACAGCCACACAATGCAAGCTTTCAAATCCAAACAAACTGGGAACAAGGGAAGGGTGCACAGGAATATGTAATCACCCTAGACATACCCAAAACACGGAAGGGAACTGCACTCTCATACTGGACTGGGTACACATCCCATGACCCTGCAACATGCTAAGCCCTGGGTGCCACTGGCACTCACAGGAAGCTGTGCTGCTCCCAGAGTCACAGGCAGTTAACCCCAGTCAGGTCTGGGTGCAAGAACCATAGGGAAAAATACAAAACAAATTAATACAACACACAGAGAAAACCCAGTACTCACTTACAAGCTCTCAGCTAAGATTTAAAAGCGAAAATGGAAAGGTTAGTTACCGCATCTGGCCAAATGGGACAAGCCCAGGTACCTCGTCAAGGTCCTTTCCAATACCTGGGACCCTAAAACAGCCACACAATGCAAGCTTTCAAATCCAAACAAACTGGGAACAAGGGAAGGGTGCACAGGAATATGTAATCACCCTAGACATATACAAAACACGGAAGGGAACTGCACTCTCATACTGGACCGGGTACACATCCCATGACTCTGCAACATGCTCAGCCCTGGGTGCCACTGGCACTCACAGGAAGCTGTGCTGCTCCCAGAGTCACAGGCAGTTAACCCCAGTCAGGTCTGGGTGCAAGAATCATAGGGAAAATTACAAAACAAATTAATACAACACACAGAGAAAACCCAGCACTCACTTACAAGCTCTCAGCTAAGATTTAAAAGCAAAAATGGAAAGGTTAGTTACCGCATCTGGCCAAATGGGACAAGCCCAGGTACCTCGTCAAGGTCCTTTCCAATACCTGGGACCCTAAAACAGCCACACAATGCAAGCTTTCAAATCCAAACAAACTGAGAACAAGGGAAGGGTGCACAGGAATATGTAATCACCCTAGACATATACAAAACACGGAAGGGAACTGCACTCTCATACTGGACCGGGTACACATCCCATGACCCTGCAACATGCTCAGCCCTGGGTGCCACTGGCACTCACAGGAAGCTGTGCTGCTCCCAGAGTCACAGGCAGTTAACCCCAGGCAGGTCTGGGTGCAAGAACCATAGGGAAAATTACAAAACAAATTAATACAACACACAGAGAAAACCCAGCACTCACTTACAAGCTCTCAGCTAAGATTTAAAAGCGAAAATGGAAAGGTTAGTTACCGCATCTGGCCAAATGGGACAAGCCCAGGTACCTCGTCAAGGTCCTTTCCAATACCTGGGACCCTAAAACAGCCACACAATGCAAGCTTTCAAATCCAAACAAACTGGGAACAAGGGAAGGGTGCACAGGAATATGTAATCACCCTAGACATATACAAAACAGGGAAGGGAACTGCACTCTCATACTGGACCGGGTACACATCCCATGACTCTGCAACATGCTCAGCCCTGGGTGCCACTGACACTCACAGGAAGCTGTGCTGCTCCCAGAGTCACAGGCAGTTAACCCCAGTCAGGTCTGGGTGCAAGAACCATAGGGAAAATTGCAAAACAAATTAATACAACACACAGAGAATACCCAGCACTCACTTACAAGCTCTCAGCTAAGATTTAAAAGCAAAAATGGAAAGGTTAGTTACCGCATCTGGCCAAATGGGACAAGCCCAGGTACCTCGTCAAGGTCCTTTCCAATACCTGGGACCCTAAAACAGCCACACAATGCAAGCTTTCAAATCCAAACAAACTGAGAACAAGGGAAGGGTGCACAGGAATATGTAATCACCCTAGACATATACAAAACACGGAAGGGAACTGCACTCTCATACTGGACCGGGTACACATCCCATGACCCTGCAACATGCTCAGCCCTGGGTGCCACTGGCACTCACAGGAAGCTGTGCTGCTCCCAGAGTCACAGGCAGTTAACCCCAGGCAGGTCTGGGTGCAAGAACCATAGGGAAAATTACAAAACAAATTAATACAACACACAGAGAAAACCCAGCACTCACTTACAAGCTCTCAGCTAAGATTTAAAAGCGAAAATGGAAAGGTTAGTTACCGCATCTGGCCAAATGGGACAAGCCCAGGTACCTCGTCAAGGTCCTTTCCAATACCTGGGACCCTAAAACAGCCACACAATGCAAGCTTTCAAATCCAAACAAACTGGGAACAAGGGAAGGGTGCACAGGAATATGTAATCACCCTAGACATATACAAAACAGGGAAGGGAACTGCACTCTCATACTGGACCGGGTACACATCCCATGACTCTGCAACATGCTCAGCCCTGGGTGCCACTGGCACTCACAGGAAGCTGTGCTGCTCCCAGAGTCACAGGCAGTTAACCCCAGTCAGGTCTGGGTGCAAGAACCATAGGGAAAATTGCAAAACAAATTAATACAACACACAGAGAAAACCCAGCACTCACTTACAAGCTCTCAGCTAAGATTTAAAAGCAAAAATGGAAAGGTTAGTTACCGCATCTGGCCAAATGGGACAAGCCCAGGTACCTCGTCAAGGTCCTTTCCAATACCTGGGACCCTAAAACAGCCACACAATGCAAGCTTTCAAATCCAAACAAACTGAGAACAAGGGAAGGGTGCACAGGAATATGTAATCACCCTAGACATATACAAAACACGGAAGGGAACTGCACTCTCATACTGGACCGGGTACACATCCAATGACCCTGCAACATGCTCAGCCCTGGGTGCCACTGGCACTCACAGGAAGCTGTGCTGCTCCCAGAGTCACAGGCAGTTAACCCCAGTCAGGTCTGGGTGCAAGAACCATAGGGAAAATTACAAAACAAATTAATACAACACACAGAGATAACCCAGCACTCACTTACAAGCTCTCAGCTAAGATTTAAAAGCGAAAATGGAAAGGTTAGTTACCGCATCTGGCCAAATGGGACAAGCCCAGGTACCTCGTCAAGGTCCTTTCCAATACCTGGGACCCTAAAACAGCCACACAATGCAAGCTTTCAAATCCAAACAAACTGGGAACAAGGGAAGGGTGCACGGGAATATGTAATCACCCTAGACATATACAAAACACGGAAGAGAACTGCACTCTCATACTGGACCGGGTACACATCCCATGACCCTGCAATATGCTCAGCCCTGGGTGCCACTGGCACTCACAGGAAGCTGTGCTGCTCCCAGAGTCACAGGCAGTTAACCCCAGTCAGGTCTGGGTGCAAGAACCATAGGGAAAATTACAAAACAAATTAATACAACACACAGAAAAAACCCAGCACTCACTTACAAGCTCTCAGCTAAGATTTAAAAGCAAAAATGGAAAGGTTAGTTACCGCATCTGGCCAAATGGGACAAGCCCAGGTACCTGGTCAAGGTACTTTCCAATACCTGGGACCCTAAAACAGCCACACAATGCAAGCTTTCAAATCCAAACAAACTGGGAACAAGGGAAGGGTACACAGGAATATGTAATCACCCTAGACATATACAAAACACTGAAGGGAACTGCACTCTCATACTGGACTGGGTACACATCCCATGACCCTGCAACATGCTCAGCCCTGGGTGCCACTGGCAATGCCAGTACTCAACTGTAATAAACAAAACAAAAAAGGCAAGAAAATGTATATATTTATATATATATATATATATATATATATACATACACACACTATATATTTATATATATATAAATATATAGTGTGTGTATGTGTATATATATATATATATATATATATATATATATATATATATATATATATGTGTGTGTATATATATATGTATATATATATATATATATTTATTTTTTTTTTTTTTTAAGGGGTAATGGGAAATTATATATATATTTTTAGTACATCTTTGTAAAATTTTGTAAAAACCAGCTATGGTATGTAATGGGGGGGGGGCGCAAAATTTGTCCTCGCCTGTGTGGCCAAAAATCCTAGCACCGGCCCTGGGAGCATCCTCTTCATACGGTCGCCGCCGTAAACTGGAACTTCAAGGCAAGTGACGTCATTCAAGATGGCGTCCCTTGCATCCCTATTGACTGAAAGATTTAAATCAACCAATAGGATTAGAGCTGCTCAAATCCTATTGGCTGTTCCAATCAGCCAATAGGATTTGAGCAGCTCTCATTCTATTGGCTGTTCCAATCAGGGGGGGGTATTTTGGGGGGCTTTTTTATTTTGATAGGGCTATTAGATTAGGTGTAATTCTTTTTTATTTTTGATAATGTCGTTTTTTATTTTTCGTAATTTAGTGTTTGTTTTTTTGTAACTTAGTTTTTTTTCTTTTGGTAATGTAGTACTTTTAATAAGGTTTAATAGTAGATTTAAATAATTTGAGTAGGGTTAGGGTTTTTTAATATGTAATTTAATTAATTTAATTGGTGGTTTAATTTAATTGTAGTATAATAGTTAGGGTAGGTTAATTAATAGTTTAATCTAGTTTATTTTAATTCTAAAGGTAAGTTTAAATGTATTTGAAGATATGGATGTTGTAATTTTAATTTAAAGTTAGGGGGTTGTTAGGTTTAGGGGTTAATAGCTTAATTTAGTTTTTGCCGATGTGGGGAATGGCGGTCTAGGGGTTTACAGGTTTAGTTAGTGGTAGTGATGTGGGAGGCCAGAGGTTTAGGGGTTAATACATTTATTTAGTTGTGGCGGTGTTGGGGAGCAGCGGGATAGGGGTTAATAAATTTATTTAGGTTACGGCGATGTCAGGGAGCGGCGGGATAGGGGTTAATAACTTTATTTAGGTTGCGGTGATGTCGGGGTGGCAGATTAGGGGTGTTAAGACTCAGGGTTTATGTTAGGGTGTTAGGTGTAACCGTAACTTGTTTTCAACCATAGAAATCAATGGGATATCTGGCAGCATCGAACATAAGTTTTCAGTGTTTCAGACTCACATTGATTTCTATGGCATCCGCGGCCTCCAGGGTGGCGGATTGAAAACTAGGTATGCTGGGCCAGAATACCCGCGAGAGTACCTGTTAACTATTTAATAAATGGGAAAAAGTGTCAGCTAGAGCCGAATGTGTATTCGGAACATCTGTAATGAAGTAAGCATCGATCTGCGTTGGATTGAGACCGGTGGATCATATGTTACGTCACAAATTTCAACATTTGCCAGTCTGTAGGCTTTGAAAACTAGGTCGGATCAATCTCACAACAATTACGATGCGGAATTACCACGTATTTGCGGTTGACGGCTTGATGGATATCCCCCCAAGTGTAAACAGTAATATCTTATGTCATTTAGGCAATATTTACATGTCATTAAACAGCATATACATGTAACCTAAACTAACATATTGTTATATACATTTTGTATACACAGTACCATTAGAAAGAAAGTACAGTATTGAAATCAGAAGTGATCATTGTTGTTTTAAATAAATATAGACTATTATTTGCATTTTCTAGCAGATAAATCAAACCAGAGACAATGCAGAACATGCTGTGATCTGAGATGAAAATGCAGCAGGTCTGCAGGAAGAACAGAACACATACATAAACCTTCAAGGGCATTAATTTTGCAGCGCTGCACCACATCTGGCTTTTCTCTTCAAACAGTGCTGTGCTCTGGCTGCACTGTGTAAGTTTCTCTTAACACAGTGCAGCTAGAACAAAGCGCTGTTTGAAGAGAATATTCAAATACGGAGCAGCACTGCAAATCGGCAGCACATCGATTGATGAATCTTTTGCATAGCCTTTCCTAGTCTGCAAAGCTGTGACTCGTGAATGTAAGACATTCTTGTGAGCAATGCACCTTTTTTATTACTACATTTTTACCCTATAATTATGTGATGTTAGACCAAGAGTAAAGGAAACAAATTTATTCAAGACACATTTTAAAAATACATTTTTTTTTCTCTGCAACTAGGTTGCAATGTAATTTTTAACTACTGCTGTATATTATAAAACTCAAAATTGCTTTATTCTCCAGGTAATCAACACATTGAAATTGAAAGTCAAACCAGGAACCCCGAGGGGAACCTAGAACGGGGTGCGCTGGGTGAATACAAAATGTTAAAACTGTGCACAAACCATATGGCTCCCGTGAAATCGGGCAGAAAGTCAAAACCAGTATAAGGCAAAAAGATGTCAGCGGCAAAGCTCCTCTGGTCTTCGGCGTGAAGATTTCTAAAGATTAAAAGTGAGAAAGAGGGCGCCACATAGCGTGATACTGTTGTTACAGGTTCAGAAGGCAAAGAATTCAAAAAGGCTTACCGAACAGCTCTGCACCGTTCTGTGACCGGTGCTATCAGGCAGACTAACACTCTCAGTGGTTAGCACACTGGGTGGCCTCGGATATGGTGCAGACAGGTGGATCTCAGCGTTACTAAATTAGCACACTGGGTGGCCTCGGATGTGGTGCAGACAGGTGGATCTCAGTGTTGCTTGATTAAAGCAAATCAGCGTCTCTGCAACATGTATACTGCAGCCTCCAATGGGTTTTAGAAATAAAATACCTCTCCAGGTAAGGTAAATGATCGTAAGAGACAACTTCCGTATAATAAAGTTAAAATCTTTAATCAATCCAGGTTTTTGCTACGCGTTTCTAGACCGATGGTCTTTTCCTCAGGCATAAAAACAAAGGATATATTTACAAACACATTGCAACCTTATATACAGGTGAATAAAAAACGGAAGTTGTCATAGTTTCAAAACTACTATCTACTATCTGTAGACTGATAGTTAGTGTCAATATATGTCACAATATAGTTAAAAAATGTTTCTAAACTGTTTCGAATATCTGTCACCGATTTTTAATATTGAATATGTAAAGTGTGAAAAAAAGACTATAGTTGTTTCTCACAGTTGTATGTGTATGAGAGTTGTTATATGTATAAATAAAACATATTTGAATGTGAGATATTTAAAAAGAGTGTGTGGTATTATTTAGGACTGTTGTGAATAGCGTAAGATGTAATAGAAAGGAACGTAATCTGATTACAAAAGGGAATACAGTTAGTACAAGAATTGGGCTCGATATTGATAATTTAATTACAAACCTCACGGCTATGGAAATGAATACACTATAGTTTTGAAAGTATGTGTATATAAATGGTCTGTGTATAATAGTCTTCAATATTTCTCTGAAATTAATTCATCAGTGCATTATCTTTTTTGATAACATGTAGATCCAAAATTTATTAAATTATCAATAGGAAAAGTGTTGTGATTCCAACTAACAATAGGAATAAATTGTTAAGGAATAGATTGTTAAGTATGATGTACCAAATGAATACAAAACAAGTTAAAAGTTGATAACCTGTAGTTTAGTTAATGATTGTAACGGTACCTAGTTTTTGCGCCAAAAGTACAAAATTATATACCTCATTGTAAGTGGAATATGTGTGTTTACCACTCCATCTGTTGTGCAATATATATTATTAATGTCAAGCAATGCATGTTTTGTTATTACATATATTTGCCATTCTGTGTATTATGGATAGAAGAATACTTGGTGAGTGTAAGGAGTATTATAAGTTTCTGTTATGCTAAAATTGTGGGAGCTGAGTCGTAAACTAATAAGGCTGATAATATTCTCCAATATATAATGTCCAGCTGAACATTACATTAATATGTAATGAGAAATAGACCCAATTAAAATGCCACTAATCACTATGGCCTAGATTTGGAGTTCGGCGGTAAAAGGGCTGTTAACGCTCCGCGGGTTTTTTTCTGGCCGCACCATAAATTTAACTCTGGTATCGAGAGTTCAAACAAATGCTGCGTTAGGCTCCAAAAAAGGAGCGTAGAGCATATTTACCGCAAATGCAACTCTCGATACCAGAGTTGCTTACGGACGCGGCCGGCATCAAAAACGTGCTCGTGCACGATTCCCCCATAGGAAACAATGGGGCTGTTTGAGCTGAAAAAAAACCTAACACCTGCAAAAAAGCAGCGTTCAGCTCTTAACGCAGCCCCATTGTTTCCTATGGGGAAACACTTCCTACGTCTGCACCTAACACCCTAACATGTACCCCGAGTCTAAACACCCCTAACCTTACACTTATTAACCCCTAATCTGCCGCCCCCGCTATCGCTGACCCCTGCATTACACTTTTAACCCCTAATCTGCCGCTCCGTAAACCGCCGCCAATAGAATTCTATCGGAACAGCCAATAGAATGCGAGCTCAATCTGATTGGCTGATTGGATCAGCCAATCGGATTGAACTATATTCTGATTGGCTGATTCCATCAGCCAATCAGAAAATTCCTACCTTAATTCCGATTGGCTGATAGAATCCTATCAGCCAATCGGAATTCGAGGGACGCCATCTTGGATGACGTCCCTTAAAGGAACCGTCATTCGTCGTCTAGTCGTCGGAAGAAGAGGATGGATCCGCGCTGGAGGTCTTCAAGATGGAGCCGGTCGTCATCGGATGGAAGAAGATAGAAGATGCCGCTTGGAGAAGATGTTTGCCGGTCCGGATGTCCTCTTCTTGCCGGATAGGAGGAAGACTTTGGACCCTCTTCTGGACTTCTTCAGTGGATGTCTAGCCCCCGCTTGGGTTGGATGAAGATCTTGGAGCCAGGACGGATCGGTGAACCTGGCATGGTGAAGACAAGGTAGGAAGATCATCAGGGGGGTAGTGTTAGGTTTATTTAAGGGGGGTTTGGGTTAGATTAGGGGTATGTGGGTGGTGGGTTGTAATGTTGGGGGGGGGTATTGTATGTTTTTTTTTACAGGCAAAAGAGCTGAAATTCTTGGGGCATGCCCCGCAAAGGGCCCTGTTCAGGGCTGGTAAGGTAAAAGAGCTTGTAATATTTGTATTTTAGAATAGGGTAGGGAATTTTTTATTTTGGGGGGCTTTGTTATTTTATTAGGGGGCTTAGAGTAGGTGTAATTAGTTTAAAATTGTTGTAATATTTTTCTTATGTTTGTAAATATTTTATTATTTTCTGTAACTTAGTTCTTTTTTATTTTTTGTACTTTAGATAGTTTATTTAATTGTATTTATTTGTAGCAATTGTGTTTAATTAATTTATTGATAGTGTAGTGTTAGGTTAATTGTAGGTAATTGTAGGTAGTTTATTTAATTATTTTATTGATAGGGTAGTGTTAGGTTTAATTATATCTTAGGTTAGGATTTATTTTACAGGTAAATTTGTTATTATTTTAACTAGGTAACTATTAAATAGTTCTTAACTATTTAATAGCTATTGTACCTGGTTAAAATAATTACAAAGTTGCCTGTAAAATAAATATTAATCCTAAAATAGCTATAATATAATTATAATTTATATTGTAGCTATATTAGGATGTATTTTACAGGTAAGTATTTAGCTTTAAATAGGAATTATTTATTTAATAAGAGTTAATTTATTTCGTTAGATAAAAATTATATTTAACTTAGGGGGGTGTTAGTGTTAGGGTTAGACTTAGCTTTAGGGGTTAATACATTTATTAGAATAGCGGTGAGCTCCGGTCGGCAGATTAGGGGTTAATAATTGAAGGTAGGTGTCGGCGATATTAGGGTGGGCAGATTAGGGGTTAATACTATTTATGATAGGGTTAGTGAGGCGGATTAGGGGTTAATAACTTTATTATAGTAGTGTTCAGGTCCGCTCGGCAGATTAGGAGTTAATAAGTGTAGGCAGGTGTCGGCGACGTTGAGGGGGGCAGATTAGGGGTTAATAAATATAATATAGGGGTCGGCGGTGTTAGGGGTAGCAGATTAGGGGTACATAGGGATAACGTAGGTGGCGGCGCTTTGCGGTCGGAAGATTAGGGGTTAAATATTTTAAGTAGCTTGCGGCGACGTTGTGGGGGGCAAGTTAGGGGTTAAGAAATATAATATAGGGGTCGGCGGTGTTAGGGCAGCAGATTAGGGGTACATAAGTATAACGTAGGTGGCGGTCGGCAGATTAGGGGTTAAAAATTTTAATCGAGTGGCGGCGATGTGGGGGGACCTCGGTTTAGGGGTACATAGGTAGTTTATGGGTGTTAGTGTACTTTAGGGTACAGTAGTTAAGAGCTTTATAAACCGGCGTTAGCCAGAAAGCTCTTAACTCCTGCTATTTTCAGGCGGCTGGAATCTTGTCGTTAGAGCTCTAACGCTCACTTCAGCCACGACTCTAAATACCGGCGTTAGGAAGATCCCATTGAAAAGATAGGCTACGCAAATGGCGTAGGGGGATCTGCGGTATGGAAAAGTCGCGGCTGTAAAGTGAGCGTTAGACCCTTTAATCACTGACTCCAAATACCAGCGGGCGGCCAAAACCAGCGTTAGGAGCCTCTAACGCTGGTTTTGACGGCTACCGCCGAACTCTAAATCTAGGCCTAAGATTGTTATGTTGGTTTATAGTATATTAATAAATTTTAATCTAAATCCAAGTGTGAATGTTATTGATAGTCTTTGATCTTATCAGTTATGGATATCAGATTTAGGTGTGTTTATTAGTGTTTCTGGATGTTAATTGAAGGCTGCTAGATCTAGGTTCGCATTTAAACCTTCAGGAAATAGTGTTTTTAACTTAAAAATCCAGAAGGTTTCTTGTTGTCTGAGTTTATTGGTTCTATTATAATCTACTGACCTGGGAATAAAATCTATGGGAATAAATTTGAAAATGTGGGGGTTGCCTTGGTGTTTTGTTAGACAATGGGTTGGAACACTATGTTTGATTTTCGTTTTCTTGCAATTTTTGCAGTTGCGAAAATGTTCCCCCCATCTTGTCTTGGCTTTCCTGGAGGTGCGGCCTATATATTGCAGGCCGCAAATGCACTCTAATAAATAAACGACAAAAGATGTATTGCAATTATAAAATCCCTGAATGGGATAAATGTCTCCGGTGGTATGAGATTTGAAGGTTTTAGTGCAGTGTTTGATATATTGACAGGACTTACAACCAGTTCTTCCGCATCTATAAACTCCCTGTAGCCCAAAAATACCCCTCTTGGATTTTGTGATGATCTTGGATTGTTGTGTATGTTTAACAATTTTGCTGGGTGCTAAACTACTTCTCAGGGTAGGCGCTCTCCTATAAACTATCTTTGGTCTTTCCTGTACAATATTCCTCAAAATGGGATCCCTTTGGATGACATGCCAATGTTTGTATATAATCTGATTAATTTTTTGAAAATGATTATTGTATTGAGTGATAAACATAGGATTTCCCTGATCTGTTGATGTATTGATTAGTTGATTTGTTTTTTTATTATTATTATTGTTGGATAATATCTCATTCCTGTCCAATCTTTTGGTTCTAGTAAGAGCATTGTCTAAAATGTGGGCCGGATATTTTCTTTCTATAAATCTATTGTATATTGTCTGGCTTTGTTCAAGAAACATGTTGTATTCTGAACAATTCCTTCTGATACGTCTGAACTGACTGTACGGTACATTATTAATCCAACTCCTATGGTGATTGCTATGGTATTCCAAATAGCTGTTGCTATCCACATCTTTGAAAAAAGTTTTAGATACAATAGTCTGGTTGGACCCCCAACTGAGTGACAGATCCAAATAGTCTATTGATTCAGATTGTATATTGGCTGTAAAGGTGATCCCCATATTATTGTTATTAAGTCGAGTAATGAACGATTCAGCTGATTCTAAAGACCCGTCCCAGATAAATAAGAGGTCATCTATATAACGGCCATAGAATACCAGGTTCTCTCCAAGATCCGCATGGTAAATATATACCTCCTCAAATAATCCCATAAAGAGATTGGCGAAACTTGGGGCGAACCTGGTACCCATGGCCGTTCCCCTAGTCTGCAAATAAAACTGGTCTAAGTATAAAAAATAATTGTGTTGCAAAATTAACTTAATGCATTCTAAAATGTATGCTCCTTGAACTTTGGGTAAATATGGGTCCTGTTCTAAAAAATGTGATACTGCCGTCAATCCTAAATCATGAGTGATATTTGAATAAAGTGAACTAACATCACAGGTAATCCATAATTTCTTTTTATTGGTGAGGGTGAGGTTTTGTAATAACTGTAAAAGATGAGTACTGTCTCTAATGTATGACGGAAGAGTGATAACACATTTTTGTAACAACTGGTCAATGTAGAATGATAAATTATATGTTAGGTTGCCTATCCCAGCTATGATAGGACGTCCGGGAGGATCTTGGGGAGAACCTGGTATTCTATAGCCGTTATATAGATGACCTCTTATTTATCTGGGACGGGTCTTTAGAATCACCTGAATCGTTCATTACTCGACTTAATAACAATAATATGGGGATCACCTTTACAGCCAATATACAATCTGAATCAATAGACTATTTGGATCTGTCACTCAGTTGGGGGTCCAACCAGACTATTGTATCTAAAACTTTTTTCAAAGATGTGGATAGCAACAGCTATTTGGAATACCATAGCAATCACCATAGGAGTTGGATTAATAATGTACCGTGCAGTCAGTTCAGACGTATCAGAAGGAATTGTTCAGATTACAACATGTTTCTTGAACAAAGCCATACCATATACAATAGATTTATAGAAAGAAAATATCCGGCCCACATTTTAGACAATGCTCTTACTAGAACCAAAAGATTGGACAGGAATGAGATATTATCCAACAATAATAATAATAAAAAAACAAATCAACTAATCAATACATCAACAGATCAGGGAAATCCTATGTTTATCACTCAATACAATAATCATTTTCAAAAAATTAATCAGATTATATACAAACATTGGCATGTCATCCAAAGGGATCCCATTTTGAGGAATATTGTACAGGAAAGACCAAAGATAGTTTATAGGATAGCGCCTACCCTGAGAAGTAGTTTAGCACCCAGCAAAATTGTTAAACATACACAACAACAATCCAAGATCATCACAAAATCCAAGAGGGGTATTTTTGGGCTACAGGGAGTTTATAGATGCGGAAGAACTGGTTGTAAGTCCTGTCAATATATCAAGCACGGCACTAAAACCTTCAAATCTCATACCACCGGAGACATTTATCCCATTCAGGGATTTTATAATTGCAATACATCTTTTGTCGTTTATTTATTAGAGTGCATTTGCGGCCTGCAATATATAGGCCGCACCTCCAGGAAAGCCAAGACAAGATGGGGGGAACATTTTCGCAACTGCAAAAATTGCAAGAAAACGAAAATCAAACATAGTGTTCCAACCCATTGTCTAACAAAACACCAAGGCAACCCCCACATTTTCAAATTTATTCCCATAGATTTTATTCCCAGGTCAGTAGATTATAATAGAACCAATAAACTCAGACAACGAGAAACCTTCTGGATTTTTAAGTTAAAAACACTATTTCCTGAAGGTTTAAATGCGAACCTAGATCTAGCAGCCTTCAATTAACATCCAGAAACACTAATAAACACACCTAAATCTGATATCCATAACTGATAAGATCAAAGACTATCAATAACATTCACACTTGGATTTAGATTAAAATGTATTAATATACTATAAACCAACATAACAATCATAGCGATTAGTGGCATTTTAATTGGGTCTATTTCTCATTACATATTAATGTAATGTTCAGCTGGACATTATATATTGGAGAATATTATCAGCCTTATTAGTTTACGACTCAGCTCCCACAATTTTAGCATAACAGAAACTTATAATACTCCTTACACTCACCAAGTATTCTTCTATCCATAATACACAGAATGGCAAATATATGTAATAACAAAACATGCATTGCTTGACATTAATAATATATATTGCACAACAGATGGAGTGGTAAACACACATATTCCACTTACAATGAGGTATATAATTTTGTACTTTTGGCGCAAAAACTAGGTACCGTTACAATCATTAACTAAACTACAGGTTATCAACTTTTAACTTGTTTTGTATTCATTTGGTACATCATACTTAACAATCTATTCCTTAACAATTTATTCCTATTGTTATTTGGAATCACAACACTTTTCCTATTGATAATTTAATACATTTTGGATCTACATGTTATCAAAAAAGATAATACACTGATGAATTAATTTCAGAGAAATATTGAAGACTATTATACACAGACCATTTATATACACATACTTTCAAAACTATAGTGTATTCATTTCCATAGCCGTGAGGTTCGTAATTAAATTATCAATATCGAGCCCAATTCTTGTACTAACTGTATTCCCTTTTGTAATCAGATTACGTTCCTTTCTATTACATCTTACGCTATTCACAACAGTCCTAAATAATATCACATGCTCTTTTTAAATATCTCACATTCAAATATGTTTTATTTATACATATACCAACTCTCATACACATACAACTGTGAGAAACAACTATAGTCATTTTTTCACACTTTACATATTCAATATTAAAAATCGGTGACAGATATTCGAAACAGTTTAGAAACATTTTTTAACTATATTGTGACATATATTGACACTAACTATCAGTCTACAGATTTTACAATCAATGCTGATAAGATTCACAGGGTTTGTTTGGCCACGATTGGTCTCTTTTTTGAAACTATGACAACTTCCGTTTTTTATTCACCTGTATATAAGGTTGCAATGTGTTTGTAAATATATCCTTTGTTTTTATGCCTGAGGAAAAGACCATCGGTCTAGAAACGCGTAGCAAAAACCTGGATTGATTAAAGATTTTAACTTTATTATACGGAAGTTGTCTCTCACGATCATTTACCTTACCTGGAGAGGTATTTTATTTCTAAAACCCATTGGAGGCTGCAGTATACATGTTGCAGAGACGCTGATTTGCTTTAATCAAGCAACGCTGAGATCCACCTGTCTGCACCACATCCGAGGCCACCCAGTGTGCTAATTTAGTAACGCTGAGATCCACCTGTCTGCACCATATCCGAGGCCACCCAGTGTGCTAACCACTGAGAGTGTTAGTCTGCCTGATAGCACCGGTCACAGAACGGTGCAGAGCTGTTCGGTAAGCCTTTTTGAATTCTTTGCCTTCTGAACCTGTAACAACAGTATCACGCTATGTGGCACCCTCTTTCTCACTTTTAATTTTTAAACATTGAAATTGAGCTGGTGCTTTAGTGTAACTGTCTAATTGAATTTTGTTTCAAATTCACCTGTAGGAATTGTGACTTACAGACGGAAGAAAAAACATTTTTGATATTTTTTTTTTTAATATTAATTAAAAAGTTTGGATTTCAGAGGGGCGGAGCTTGGCCGTTCAGTGAAATGGCTGCGTAGAGAAACAGCTCCCAGGCCCAAGTTTGTCAAACCCAGCAGCCATCCATGACCTAAGCCCTAAATAATGCCCTAAAATACGGGTGAAAGCCTCCCAAGCCTGGACTAACACCCCAACGGCCACGTACACACTCGGGTCCTGTCGGGCCCACGTGTAACATCTGGCGCGGCCCGGGACCTAAGGAAGGAGCAGCGCGCAATAAGGCCCCAACGGACTAAGCACAGCAACGGCTGCATTGAGACACAGCTCAACAGACCGGCAACCGCCGACACTCACCACCGGGCGATCACACTAACGGTCGCAGTTGCTTCCAAGGCCCATCACACCTGCAAGGCCTGCTACACCCGCACGCGACTCCGGGTACATCCTGAAGCCTAAGGGAAGAGCAGTGCACACTGGGCTCTGAGCTAGTCACGAACACTGGCGGCTGAGGCCATCTGCAGCACTACAGCGTAGCTGCTCAACTGAAGCCGCAGAACCCATCAAGGACAGCCCGGACAGACCGGAGTTCCAGACTGGAGGGGCCAAACAGTTAAGTAATCCAACTGGCTGTTACAGATAACTGCAGTGGTGGCCAGGGCAGCACCAATACATACCAGTGAGGTGTGGGACAAGGGACATAAGATGTAAACTGACCGCTACACAGCCCAAAACATACTTGTGAAGTTTACACGCCACATATATTTGATTCTGGGGCGCCATCTTTTCACTGCCATCCTCTACCAAGCAGCAAACTAGCATGCCACCAGGGCCACAGACACAGGGGGCAACGCCTGTACACAGTCCCTTTAAAGCAACAGGACATCTCAAAGCCCCTGACTCATACTATTACGGACATAAGCCTTACAGAAGCAGTTTTCCCCAGTGCATAAGGTGAAGCAGCTGGGGCGCTACACCACCCACAAATCAGCCACAAGCTCCAATACTGGCCCAAATTGCCTAAAGAGGTGCCACCAATTGCTCCACCACACCTCGTCCCCCTACTCCCCATAAACATGCCGGAGAAAAAACCTGCCAAGTCAGACGGTATCCCACAACCTAGGACCATGCAGCAATTTTTAAGGCAACCTGAAACCACCCCAACACAAACGCAACGTACCCCTGACAGCAATAAGCCCACATCCAGCTCACAGCCTAATCCTCAGACTGTAAATCCTGTCTCTACCATTAATCCGCTAATCACAAAGGAAGACCTCAAATCTCTGTGCACCAAAGAAGATCTCAGAGAAATGCTTTCTGAAGTGAAGGGATGGTGTGGAGACCTGAAAAGAGACCTGTCAAAAGGTGACAAAAAGAGTTGCTAACTTAGAAGAAAATCACAACACTACAAGTAACGACATTAATCACTTGTCTCGCTTACTCTATGATCAGGAAGAAACTATATACAATCTACTCGAGAAAGTGGAGGATCTGTATAATAGGGGCAGGAGGAACAACTTGAGAGTATGTGGGATACCAGAATCCATTCAACCAGGAGCCCTGGAGGGCTGCCTGCAGGCGCTGTTCCGCACAGTGAGAGGGGATGAAAATGCACCTGATATAGTTATAGAGAGGGCGTACAGGGCACTCAGGGCGAAGCCGCCGCCCAAGGCACCCCCTAGAGATGTAATCCTGAAGCTACTGCACTTTCAAGACAAGGAAGACATCCTAAAGCACTCAAGACAAAAACAAGACCTCACACATGCTGGCAACCATATTCAAATATTTACAGACTTGAGCCCCACAACACTTCAGAAAAGAAGGGAGTTGAATCATATAACCACGGTGCTTCGGGAGAAGAAAATAGCCTACCGCTGGGGGTTCCCAGTCAGCATTATTGCAACCAACGGCAACACTACAGCTGTCTACAAAAACCAAGATGATCTACCCCGCTTTTGCGAAGCTCTGCAGATACACGTCCAGACATGGGATCAAACAAAAGAGGGCCCTACGCCGCGGATCCCCCCTGGGAACCGGACACGACCCACAGCAATGGCCCACACTGAACGGGACAATTACAAACATCCTTCACTAGTGACTGTTGCTGACAATGTGTAAGAACCACATCAACTAATGGACTGCTCACCCCTACGGCCCAGGATGGGGGCTGGCTCCTGAAACAAGGCTTCTGGTCGTATATAATATAATGTTATTTATAAGTCTGTATGTCTAATGCTGGGTTTGATGACGGGGATATTACCCTACTTATTTAGTTGATTGTTACTATTGATTACTGTTCTTATAGTTATAAAGAGAACTATATATCTATCTGACACTGCGTTCTTTGTATACAATAATTGTTTGCAACTTTTCCCCCCTCTTTCCTCTCCTCCCCCTCCTTCTTTACCTTCTCCCCTTACCACCACACAGAGACTAAGAGATCTGGAAATTACATACCCCATAGCCACACAGGGGAAGCCTGGTTCACAGACCAGGCAGACGCTACTCAGCCCCCAACACGCCCGTATACTAACAGAAAGATAAAACACAAGTGACATATTTCTGGTACTGTCTAGTGGGTCCCCCCGAACACCGGAGGTATGCAGCCACGCTCCATTAAACTAATAACCATAAATGCAAAGGGGCTTAACAGCCCGGAAAAGAGATCTGTCGCATTCACACAGCTATACAAAGCCGGAGGGGACATTATCTGTGTCCAGGAGACACATTTTAAAAAAGGGAGGGAGCCCAGGTACATCACTCACAGGTATAACACTTACTATCTGGCCTCGGGCAGCTCAAAGAAAGGTGGGGTGGGTATTTTTGTCAGGAACACGATTCCCTTCCAACCTACCCAGGTGTTCAGAGACCCCAATGGCTCATATTTGTTGGTGGTGGGAACATTATTTAGTTTGTACATCACAATAGCCAATGTCTACCTGCCAAAGCAAGGTCAACACACAGTACTCAAGCAGCTGACGCAATTATTGCTAGAACATGCAAGAGGCATACTATTTATGGCAGGAGATTTTAACTTACCACTGGACCCCATTCATGACACCTCAACAGGAAAGACTAATATACCACACAAGGTAATCAAAGCCGTCAACACACAGCTTCGCTCACTAAAGTTGCATGACGTGTGGAAGTCATTACACCCAGACGCCCGAGATTACACTTTTTTTTCACATCCACATCACGTCTATACTAGGATTGACTACCTCATAACAGACCAACTAGGCCTCTCCTTAATAAAAAGCACTGACATAATGCCAATTACCTGGTCGGATCATGCACCTGTACAATGCACATTAGACTGGCCAGATGTACCCATAAAGCCTTATATGTGGAGACTTGATGAGCATGCGTTAGATAACCCCTTACTCAAGCTGGCAATTGATACAACCCTACAGCATTACTTTAATGAAAACCCCCTAGACGCCCTACCCACCTCTACAACTTGGGAGGCACACAAATGTGTAGTAAGGGGAGAGTTTATAAAACTTAAAGCTAATGAAACCAAGCAGAATAGACAGTTCTTGAACTCCTCCCTATCTCAGATTAGATATTGGGAAGCTGAGTTAAAAAAGAACACCTCATCTATTATAATATTAAAATCCCTGACTACAGTGAAGACTGAGCTGAATAATCATCTTATCAAAGAATATCAAAGAAAGGCGTCAATGTTACAACAAAAATATTTCGAGATGAACGACAAAATAGGTTCCTCACTAGCCAAAGCGCTAAAGTGCAAACAACTAAACACACACATATACACACTAACAGACGCATCAGGGCGAACGCAGAAAGACACCGAGAAAATAGCTGAGACTTTCCGGCAATACTATGAAACACTTTACAACATTGCTAACAACAGCCCACAAACTCACATAGACGCATACCTAAGTGACATCCATCTGCCCGCCCTCTCTCAAGAGGACTCAGAACAACTGGATAGGCCGATTACAGCTGATGAGATCAGGTTAGCCATCAAGAGTATGCCAAATGGAAAGAGCCCTGGGCCAGATGGGCTAGGGGTTAAATATTACAAAAAGTTTATACATCACTTGCTAACACCTCTCACATCCTTATTTAATTCATTGCTACGAGAGGGAGGGTTTACAGACCAGATGCTGGAGGCAAACATCACTGTCCTCCCCAAACAGGAAAAAACCCCGGATAGACTGGAGAATTTCCGCCCGATCTCGCTCCTCAACGTGGATGTAAAAATCTACGCCAAGGTATTAGCTAACAGAATCAACAAGTTTCTCCCCGCACTGATACACCCGGACCAGGTGGGGTTCGTGCCAGGGAGAGAGGCACGGGACAACACGCTGAAAGTGCTACAACTGGTGTTGCATGCTCAGCAACAAAGTACACCCTTAATACTGGTCTCTACAGATGCCGAAAAGGCGTTTGACCGGGTGCACTGGCCTTTTCTAAAAGCAGTCCTGTCCAAAATGAAATTTAGTGAAACATTTATCAAACAAATATTTGCACTATATGAGAACCCCACTGCAAGAGTAAAAGTTAATGGCCTACTGTCTGATAGATTTTCTATCAGAAATGGAACCAGACAGGGATGCCCACTCTCGCCGCTCCTCTTCGCTATCTCCATAGAGGCGCTGGCGCAAAAAATTAGAGAAGACATGCGGATTTCGGGAATAAAGACTAAATCGCGCACACACAAATTGGCCTTATATGCTGATGACGTTCTGCTGACACTGTCCGACATAGAAACATCCCTCCCCAAAACCCTAGACACCTTCAACGAATACGGACGATTATCTAACTTTCACCTTAATGTAGCCAAATCAGAGATATTGAACATCATATATGACCTAGAGGAGTTAAACACAATACTAAGTAACTGCCCCCTGAAATTACATAAGGATAAGATGAGGTACCTGGGCATATATATTTCCCCGGATGCTCAGATTGTCTTTCAAGAAAATTACAAAAGATTGAAGACCGCGCTAGTAGCGGATTTGTCCAGCTGGAAAAACAAATCAATCTCCTGGCTCGGACGGATAAATGTTGTTAAGATGAACGTGCTGCCCAGACTGCTTTATATACTCCAGACCACACCAATCCCCCTCCCAGGGAACTACATACAAAAAATACAAAATTTAATCGAGCAATACATTTTGGGAGGGGTCAGACCCAGAGTAGCCAGGAAAACTTTATCCCTACCTAGGGACAGAGGGGAACTGGGGGTCCCAAACATACAAACTTATAAACAGGCAATCACATTAGGCAAATTATTAGATTGATGCTCTAACGATACCAACAAAGAATGGGTCCGACTAGATTGCGATATCTTAGACACAAACAACGCAGGCCTGGGCGCCTGGATCTTGGAGAAAGATAGGCACGTAGCAACGACAAAATACCCCTTGTTGATAGATTTCAATGCAGTATGGGACAAGATAATGCACACCACAACGCATATAACAACTAAACATTCCCCACTAACTCCCATATATAACAATGCGGCACTCCCATGGAACCTCCCCGAAAACAGGACTACCTCTGACACACCCTTTAAAGATTACACCATCATGACACTGATTGACGGACATAAGCTTAAGACACATGCGGTCATCTCAGAAGATATAAAACTTAGCGTTGAGTTGGTACTCACACACGCAGCTAAATCACTATCTTATGACACATGGACACAGACCTTGCTTAACCAGAGTGCCTACTACATTTGAGACTCTATGCTTGAAAGACACACCAACAGCTCATGCAATCTCATTACTTTACAAACTTCTCCTTACAGATGATACACGGGCACTCCCTTCCTACACAAAGGCGTGGGAGAGGGAATGGCAGACCGAGATAGGACATGAGGATTGGCAGACTGCCTTCCTGGTGACCAAAACATCCTCAATCTCTATGAGAGTACAAGAATTTAGTTTTAAATGCTTGGCAAGGTGGTACCTCACACCCAGCAGGCTGCAGAGGATTTACAAACAGGCCTCAAGCAAATGCTGGAGAGACTGTGGGGAAACCGGTACACCAACACACATATGGTGGGACTGTCCTAGGCTGGATGATTACTGGGTTGACATACTTAGCCACATGGAACTAGTCTTGGGGAAATCTATACAAAATAGTCCAAAGACATTGCTATACCTATCGCTACCCAAACTGCCTTGCAAAGCGGATAGGGTACTACTATTGATTATGCTGAATGGAGCCAAATTACTGATTCCAAAACATTGGAAATCCAGAGTCACACCTACCTTAATGGAATGGCAAGAGCAAGTGGACACACTGTTACACTTAGAAAGATATCACCATACTCAGCAGGGAACTGTAGACACGCATGAGATGATGTTAGAGCGCTGGGCAGCACACAGGCAACGAGCAGTGTAGGATAATACAGCTGATAGCACTGACCACTGACACTTCCACACTCCCCCCCCCCTTTCCCTTCCACCCCCCCCTCCCTCTCCTCCCGCCCTCACCTTTCCCCTCTTGAAACATTTGTCAGCGAGATTCAAACAATGCCAAATAGTGGGATTACTGAAGGTGAATGATCTAACAAATACATTTTACTGCATACAGATGATAGGTCTCTTGCACATTCATTCCTTCTTTTTTCTCTTCCCTTTCTCTGTTTTTCCCGGACTCTATGCTACATAACCCAACCAGGAATGGTTGTAGAGCATCAGAAATTGTGCACTATTGGACTTTTGGAACTTTAATCATAAAAGTGCACCGAGAACTGTGTTATGAACCCTCAGAACTTCACCTGCAACATGAGCGGTGTGCAATTTATTATGCCTTTGGGGGCCCAGGAAAGACTGATCTCTGTTTGTGTGTATTATATATTATAATTTGTAATGTTACGTTCATATGATTTTGTATTTGCATGTCTCATGGGAAAAATCGAAAAACATGTAATTGTTTGATCATCCTTTAATAAAGCTCTTTTGAGAAAAAAAAAAAAAGTTTGGATTTAGAATAAGTTTGGATTTTGGAATTCCAGATTTGGGAATTTGTACCTGTACTAACCATGGTTTAGGGGGTGTAGACCATAATATTTGTGACTGTAAAGCAGACAACCTTTCAGAATAAGGTGGGTACTGGTGGGGACTCCTATTTGCTTTTATTTTTGTTTAAAACCACCTACTCCCCAATTTGCCCCTCTCCTTGCTCTGCACCAGGATTATAATAATTTCAGATTTTCAAATTTGTTTTTTATTTTGTTAGTTTTTCAAAATTCAGTTTAAGTTTTTATTTAATTTGAGTAAGTCTGAGCAATGGTTTTGTTAGTTATAGTTTAGTTTTTATTCTATAATTTCCCCCCCCCCATTTTTATGTATTTTACTTTCTAATTTACTCATATTATCAATTTTTCTTTGTTCTCTTGCTATCTTTATTTAAAAAGAAGGAATGTGATGCATAGGAGCTGGCCCATTTTTGGTTGAGGACCTGGGTTATGCTTGCTTATTGGTGGGTAAATGTAAGCCTTCGCTGATTAAGATTTACATTCCTGCTTTTAAATTAAAGATAGGAAGAGAACAAAGACAAATTGTTAATAGGAGTAAATTAGAAAGTTGCTTAAAATACCCTGCTCTATCTGAATCATGAAATAAAACATTTGGGTTCAGTGTACCTTTAAGTGCTTGTCAGCTAATAATAGCACTATGAGACCCTCCCTCCATCCTGCAGGCTTCCTAAAATAGCCAGAAAACAATCCCCAGAGAAGTTCCAGCGACGGTCATTAAGTGGTTAAAGGGACATGAAACCCCAACATTTTCCTTCATGATTCATATAGAGAATACAATTTTAAACAACATTCCAGTGTATGTCTATAATAAAATTTGATTAATTCTCTTGGTATCCTTTGTTGAAGAAATAGCAATGCACTACTGAGAGCTAGCTGAGCAGATTGAGTGAGTCAATTACAAGATGCATATATGTGCAGTCAACAATCAGCAATGAGTTCCCAGTAGTGCATTGGTGCTCCAGAGCCTACCTAGGTATGTTTTTCAATAAAGGGTGCAAAGAGAGTAAAGCAAATGAGATAATAGAAGCAAACTGGAAAATTGTTTCAAATTGCTGCTCTGTCTGAATCATGAAAGTTTCATTTTAACTTTACTGTCCCTTTAATAAGACATAGAAATGAAAAAAGAAAGTATTGTAATGTGTTTAAGCACATATTATTGCACTGCTGCTTGCCTATAACTGTGTTTATTTTAGCAAAAGATTAAACACATAGTTAAAGTCAGCAGACCTTTGCAAACTACTACTGCTGACACCAATAGAGCTTTTTTTCCCTTATCTTTAGCTAAGAATAATTTATATTCCTGGTGTTGAAAGCTTTGCAAATCTACTTTCCCTTTTTCCCTATTTTACTCGCACTTGTCCTTTCATGATACAGCATTGCTATCAGTAACCGTACTTGTTGTGCGCCATCTACTGGTCAGATATCTTATTACACATGAGCTTTTACTGCAACATCATACGATCAGGTGAGATTACAACAAAAACATCATTTGTTTTTTAATTATAGTTCTATTTCACATAGTTTTTATTTTTATTTAGTTTTAGCTTTTTTTTCTTTCATGTAAATTATTTTATTTTAGTTCATAGAAATTATTTTGTCATTTTCATTATAGTTTTATTGATTATAAAACTACTTTGTTTGCAAATTCAAGACATCTGGCACCTGTGGGGTTTGGGGTAAGCTACAGCAATTACTGGGGGACACAGCACCTCTAACATTACTGATTTACCTTAACAACTGTACAGGTGGGCACAGAATATTAGAGACTCTCACACAAATCTGAAGCTCTCATCATTAAACAATATCTGAACAAGGGACAGGACATCTCTGCAATGCATTCAGGGTGATTAATGTGTATTATTGATGTCAATGTGACAGATTTATTAATACAAAAACATATTGTAAACTCATGGTTCCTGCACTCCCCGGAGAGCCCCTCAGTGACAGAGCTGTCAGATTCCTCACACCTGCATGACAGAGCCCAGGGGCCCATCGTGGAAGGATTTCACTGGCTGTAGCATTATATGTCCCCAGGGGCCACACACAGGGGATAGGTACAATTATCACCATATGATCATCTCACAAACAGCCACATCCTGCGCAGCTCACAGTCACACAGGTAAGTGCTTCTGATAAATCTATCTATAGTGTCAGATACAGGTTAACCCATTCATTACTGGTATAAGATAATAATTATCATAATCAGAGTAATACAGTGTGAAAAAGCAAATAACTGATTCCATAGCTAAGAACTCAGATTTGTTTAGCAATTACAAGTTCAACAAGTATATTTAATAGTATATAGGGCACAGCTGAACTGCTTGTCTGTAGTGCTGACATCAGTACAAACTCACCTCACCAGTCCTTATGTTGCACCTGATTCATTAAAGCTTTTGCATCTCTTTGCATCTAGTGAATCAGCTATTTGGAGTAACATAGTGGTTGATGAATTTAAAGATTAGCTGGAGAGGCCTCTTAAGGAAATTTACACAGTTTCTAGAATTCTTCAGCAATTGACTAATCATCTCTTGTATTTTATTATAATGAATCAATACATTTATCTCAAGATGGCATGAAGACACTAAGATCTTGTTAAGGTATCTCTGGCTTTAAGAGCTTGCAATCTAACTGGTCTGAAGGAAACATACAGTATGTTTGTAATATAGATGCCAGTGTGTTCTACCTCTGCACCATACACAGAGCAGACATTTTTGAACACTTGACATTTATTTAGGGCACCATGTAAACTGTGAAAATTGCAAAGAGAAAACCCCAACAAAACTGAAAAACAAAATCTATTAAATTAATTATAATAAATACAGCAATCCACAGTTAGAGGCAAGTAAAGGCTAAAGCCATTGTTTTCAGAGACACTTTCTGTATTGCCTCTCTAAATTTGAAATAGGTAAATATTTGTAAATATGTTTAATAAAAACTAAAGCTTGCTATGCTACATGAGTAAAAAAAAGCATTGCATCTCTAGGATTATGTATCATACAGCAAAATGCAGTGCAAACAAATGAATGTACTAGTATTAATCTCAAATTGGTTTTATTGTGGAAAAATAGCCAGTAGTGATGTCGCGAATAGTTCGCCGGCGAATAGTTCCCGGCGAACATAGCATGTTCGCGTTCGCCGCGGATGGCGAACATATGCGATGTTCGGTCCGCCCCTATTCCTCATCATTGAGTAAACTTTGACCCTGTACCTCACAGTCAGAAGACACATTACAGCCAATCAGCAGCAGACCCTCCCTACCAGACCCTCCTACCTCCTGGACAGCATCCATTTTAGATTCATTTGGAAGCTGCATTCTTAGTGAGAGGAGGGACAGTGTAGCTGCTGCTGATTTAATAGGGAAACCGATAGCTAGGCTAGTGTATTCAGTGTCCATTACAGTCCTGAAGGACTCATTTGATCTCTGCTGTAAGGACAGCACCCCAAAAAGCCCTTTTTAGGGCTAGAACATCAGTCTGCTTTTTTTTTTTTTTTTTCCCCTGTGTTATCTAATGGCAGTTGCCTGCCTGCCAGTGTGTGTGTCAGGCTTACAGCGTATACTGTGCCCACTTGCCCAGTGCCACCACTCATATCTGGTGTAACAGTAGTGTACATTTAAAAAACATAGCACTTTTTTGACTGTGAAATAATAGCAGACAGCTGCCAGTACCCAAGATGGCCGCCAATAAGGCAGATGGGGAGGGTTAGAGAGCTGTTTTGGGGGGGGATAAGGGAGGTTGGGGGCTAAGGGGGGATGCTACACCACAGCATATGTAAATATGCTATAAAAAAAAAATTAAAAACCTTTTATTTTAGTACTGGCAGACTTTCTGCCAGTACTTAAGATGGCGGGGACAATTGTGGGGTGGGGGAGGGAAGGAAGCTGTTTGGGAGGGATAAGGGGGTCTGATGTGTCAGGTGGGAGGCTGATCTCTACACTAAAGCTAAAATTAACCCTGCAAGCTCCCTACAAACTACCTAATTAACCCCTTCACTGCTAGCCATAATACACGTGTGATGCGCAGCAGCATTTAGCGGCCTTCTAATTACCAGAAAGCAACGCCAAAGTCATATATGTCTGTTATTTCTGAACAAAGGGGATCCCAGAGAAGCAATTACAACCATTTGTGCCATAATTGCACAAGCTGTTTGTAAATAATTTCAGTGAGAAACCTAAAATTGTGAAAAAATTAAATTTTTTTAAATTTGATCGCATTTGGCGGTGAAATGGTGGCATGAAATATACCAAAATGGGCCTAGATCAATACTTTGGGTTGTCTACTACACTACACTAAAGCTAACATTTTCTCTACAAGCTCCCTACATGCTCCCTAATTAACCCCTTCACTGCTGGGCATAAAACACGTGTGGTGTGCAGTGGCATTTAGCAGCCTTCTAATTACCAAAAAGCAACGCCAAAGCCATATAAGTCTGCTATTTCTGAACAAAGGGGATCCCAGAGAAGCATTTACAACCATTTATGCCATAATTGCACAAGTTGTTTGTAAATAATTTCTGTGAGAAACCTAAAGTTTATGAAAAAGTGAACAATTTTTTTTTTATTTGATAGCATTTGGCGGTGAAATGGTGGCATGAAATATACCAAAATGGGCCTAGATCAATACTTTGGGTTGTCTACTACACTACACTTAAGCTAAAATTAACTCTACAAGCTGCCTCCATGCTCCCTAATTAACCCCTTCACTGCTGGGCATAAAACACGTGTGGTGCGCAGTGGCATTTAGCAGCCTTCTAATTACCAAAAAGCAACGCCAAAGCCATATAAGTCTGCTATAATGGCATGTCTGGCACACCGTGTTGGGGCAAGGGTCCATCTGACCACTGATACCTGGTCTGCAAAGCATGGTCAGGGCAGGTATATCACCTACACTGCGCACTGTGAAGCGGGCGTAACCCTTACACGTAACCCTTACATTACCTGATCGATACAACATCATACCTGATGTTGTAAAGCACGTTATTCCAAACAATTTAGGAATGTTAGGTGATTTATGCCCTTTATAGATTAAAACCAGACTCTGCATCAACTATGTAATTTTCCATGGGAGTTTTGCCATGGATCCCCCTCCGGCATGCCACAGTCCAGGTGTTAGTCCCCTTGAAACAACTTTTCCATCACTATTGTGGCCAGAAAGAGTCCGTGTAGGTTTTAAAATTCGCCTGCCTATTGAAGTCTATGGCGGTCCGCCCGGTTCGCGGGTTCGCAAACATTTGCGGAAGTTCGCGTTCGCCGTTCACAAACCAAAATTTTTATGTCCGCGACATCACTAATAGCCAGTAATTATGTAGAGAGATTTCATCTCTGCAGATGAGCTGAGTTTGTGTTTTATCATGATCTCTTGTTCTGGTGTTGCTCATATCAATGAATGGATTTCCAGCCTCCAGGTTAAATTTAAAAGACCTTTATTTCTTTATCACAGGGTCCATAAAGCAAACCACACACTGGTTCTTAGTCATATATATATATACTAGTCCTAAAGCCTGCGTACACGGGCCATTTTTTGCAGTACAGCGGTCCCACCCCTTGCTCTCCCTCTATCCCCCCTCTCTTTTGCTCTCTCTTTCTCCCCTCTCTTCTGCTCTCTCTCTCTCCCCTCTCTTTTGCTCTCTCTCTCCCCCCTTCTCTTTTGCTCTCTCTCTCTCCCTCCTCTCTTTTGCTCTCTCTCTCTCCCATCTCTCTTTTGCTCTCTCTCCCCCTCTCTTTTGCTCTCTTTCTCTCCCATCTCTTTTGCTCTCTCTCCCCCCTCTCTTTTGCTCTCTCTCCCACTCGTTTGCTGTCTCTCTCCCTCTCTTTTGCTCTCTCTCTCTCTCCCCCTCTTTTGCTGTCTCTCTCCCTCTCTTTTGCTCGCTCTCTTCCCCCCTCTCGTTTGCTCTCTCTCCTCTCGTTTGCTCTCTCTCTCCTCTCTTTGGTGTCTCTCTCTCCTCTCTTTTGCTGTCTCTCTCCCTCTCTTTTGCTCACTCTCCTCCTTTCTTTTGCGCTCTCTCCCCCTCTCTTTTGTGCTCTCCCCCCTCTCGTTTGCTCTCTCCCCCACTCTTTTGCGCACTCTCCCCCCCTCTCTTTTGCGCATTCTCCCCCTCTCTTTTGCGCTCTCTCCCCTCTCTCTTTTGCGCTCTCTCCCCCTCTCTTTTGCGCTCTCCCCCTCTCTTTTGCGCTCTCTCCCCTCTCTTTTGCGCTCTCCCCCCTCTCTTTTGCGCTCTGTTGCCCCTCTCTTTTGCGCTCTCTCCCCCTCTCTTTTGTGCACTCTCCCCCCTCTCTTTGTGCACTCTCCCCCCTCTCTTTTGCGCACACTCCCTCCTCTCTTTTGTGCACTCTCCCCCCTCGCACATCGGGGTACCGTAAGTCTGATAAACTAGCGATGTCCAGAAATGAGCATAAATGAGCATAAATACACATTTCTGGAGCCGCTAGTGACTTACGGCACTTAAGAAACTGCCGGCACCTAAGAAAAAAAATAAAAAAAATCAAATCTCCCGTAAAAGTCTCACACGCCTCCCAAAAATAAGCCAGACACATAAAACCCCTATATCCGCCTATATTAACCCATAAACCGACAACCCTCCCACAACGCAATATGCCTAATTATAAACTATTAACCCCTATATCCGCCATCAATTCAACACAGCAATAAACCTATTAAAGCAAACTACCTAATAAAACTATTAACCCCTAATCCGCCATTAACCCACAATGCAAACTACCTATTAAAGTATTAACCCCTAAACTGCCAAAGCCCACAATGCAAATAAATCATTAAAATTACTAAGCCCCCTAACCTAACACCCCCTAAATGACCCCAAATTACAAAATACTAAAGTTACTATTAAAATAAAAAAAAACTACCATTACTTTAAAAAAAAAACAAAAAAGCATACACCTAGATTTAGAGTTCTGCGTTAGCCGTCAAAAGCAGCGTTAAGGGGTCCTAATGCTGCTTTTGGCTGCCCGCTGGTATTTAGAGTCAGTCAGGAAAGGGTCTAACGCTCACTTTGAAGCCGCGACTTTTCCATACCACAGATCCCCTTACGCCAATTGCGTATCCTATCTTTTCAATGGGATCTTCCTAACACCGGTATTTAGAGTCTTGGCTGAATTGAGCGTTACACCTCTACCGACAAGACTCCTAACGCCCATGGAAAGGCTGTAGTTAAGAGCTTTATGGGCTAACGCCGGTATATAAAGCTCTTAACTACAGTGCTCTAAAGTACACTAACACCCATAAACTACCTATGTACCCCTAAACCGAGGTCCCCCCACATCGCCGCCACTATAATAAATATTTTTAACCCCTAATCTGCCGACCGCACATCGCCGCCACCTACATTATCCCTATGAACCCCTAATCTGCTGCCCCTAACATCGTCGACACCTATATTATATTTATTAACCCCTAATCTGCACCCCCCCAACGTCGCCGCCACCTAACTTCAAGTATTAACCCCTAATATGCCGACTGGACCTCGCCGCTACTATAATAAATGTATTAACCCCTAAAGCTAAGTCTAACCCTAACCCTAACACTCCCCTAAATTAAATATAATTTTAATCTAACAAAGTAAATTAACTCTTATTAACTAAAGTATTCCTATGTAAAACTAAATACTTACCTGTAAAATAAACCCTAATATAGCTACAATATAATGAATAATTATATTGTAGCTATTTTAGGATTTATATTTATTTTACAGGCAACTTTGTATTTATTTTAACTAGGTACAATAGCTATTAAATAGTTATTAACTATTTAATAGCTACCTAGTTAAAATAATTACAAAATTACCTGTAAAATAAATCCTAACCTAAGTTACAATTAAACCTAACACTACACTATCATTAAATTAATTAAATAAACTAAACTAAATTACAAAAAAACACACTAAATTACAGAAAATAAAAAAATATTACAAGAATTTTAAACTAATTACACCTAATCTAAGCCCCCTAATAAAATAAAATAAAAAAAAATAATAAAAGTCCCTACCCTATTCTACATTACAAAGTAATCAGCTCTTTTACCAACCCTTAAAAGGGCTTATTGCGGGGCATGCCCCAAAGTAATCAGCTCTTTTGCCTGTGAAAAAAATACAACCCCCCCCAACATTAAAACCCACCACCCACATACCCCTACTCTAACCCACCCAAACCCCCCTTAAATAAACCTAACACTACCCCCCTGAAGATCTCCCTACCTTGTGTCGTCTTCACCCAGCTGGGCCGAAGTCTTCATCTGATGGGGCAGAAGAGGACATCCAGACCAGCAGAAGTCTTCATCCTATCCGGGCAGAAGAGGACATCCGGACCGGCAGACATCTTCATCCAAGCGGCATCTTCTATCTTCATCCATCCAGAGCGGAGCGGAGCCATCTTCTTCCCAGCCGACGTGGATCCATCCTCTTCAACCGACGCCTACTCGCCAAATGAAGGTTCCTTTAAATGACGTCATCCAAGATGGCGTCCCTCGAATTCCGATTGGCTGATAGGATTCTATCAGCCAATCGGAATTAAGGTAGGAAAACTCTGATTGGCTGATTCAATCAGCCAATCAGATTCAAGTTCAATCCGATTGGCTGATCCAATCAGCCAATCAGATTGAGCTTGCATTCTATTGGCTGTTCAGCCTGGATAAGATGAAGACTGCTGCCGGTCTGGATGTGCTCTTCTGCCCCATCGGATGAAGACTTCGGCCCCTGCTGGGTGAAGACGACTCAAGGTAGGGAGATCTTCAGGGGGGGTAGTGTTAGGTTTATTTAAGGGGGGTTTGGGTGGGTTAGAGTAGGGGTATGTGGGTGGTGGGTTTTAATGTTTGGGGGTTGTATTTTTTTTTACAGGCAAAAAAGCTGATTACTTTGGGGCATGCCCTGCAAAAAGCCCTTTTAAGGGCTGGTAAAAGAGCTGATTACTTTGTAATGTAGAATAGGGTAGGGACTTTTATTATTTTGTTTTTTTTTATTTTATTAAGGGGCTTAGATTAGGTGTAATTAGTTTAAAATTCTTGTAATATTTTTTTATTTTCTGTAATTTAGTGGTTTTTTTTGTAATTTAGTATAGTTTATTTAATTGTATTTAATTGTAGGTATTTGTAGCTAATTTATTTAATTAATTTAATGATAGTGTAGTGTTAGGTTTAATTGTAACTTAGGTTAGGATTTATTTTACCGGTAATTTTGTAATTATTTTAACTAGGTACTATAGCAAAAGAAGAAGAAAAGCGCAACCCCACATCAAGGTAGACGTTTCCAATCTTTATTTAGCACACAGTGATATTGCACTTACAAACAAACTTTCACAATGAGCATTGATCCCACTCAGGGAAAGAAGAAAAGCGAGTCCCAATCGATTAGAAATCCCTCCAGGGTTTGTCAGCTTTGCCGCCACATGTGTTCTCCTTGTAAGAAGTTTATGTTTTTAGGAGCCGTCCGTAGCTCCGCCCCCGTCCGGAGCTACGGACGGCTCCTAAAAACATAAACTAAATTAGGGTGGGCAATTCCTAAAAGAGCTAAATGCCCAAACAAATGCCCTTTTCAGGTTTTTTAGTGTTAGGTTATTTTATTTTGGGGTTGTTTGGTGGGTGGGGGGTTTTACTGTTAGGGGGGACTTAGACTTTTTTCTTCTGCAAAAGAGTTGTTTATCTTTGGGCAATGCCCTGCAAAAAGCCCTTTTAAGGGCTACTGGCAGTTTATTCTTAGATTAGGGGGTGTTTTTATTTTGGGGGGCTTTTTTATTTTCATAGGAATTAGGTTTAATTTTTTAATTCTTGGCAATTTTTTTATTATTTTCTGTAATATTAGATTTTTTTCTTTTTCTTAATTTTAGATTCATTTTAACTTATTTTTTTTTTTAAAGTAATGTTAGTTTTTTTTATTTTAATAGTTAGTAACTTTAGTATTTTGTAATTAAGGTTCATTTAGGGGTTTTAGGTTAGGGGGCTTAGTAATTTATTTGCATTGTGGGGAATGGCGGTATAGGGGTTAATAGTTTTGTTAGGTAGTTTGTGTTGTAGGCTTTGGCGGTTTAGGGATTAATAGATTTAATAGGTTTATAGCGTTGTGGGTTAATGGCGGATTAGGGGTTAATAGTTTTAATAGGTTTATTGCATTGTGGGTTAATGGCGGATTAGGGGTTAATAGCTTTTATTAGGTAGTTCGCTATGTTGGGGTTGGCGGATTTAGGGGTTAATACTTTTTATTTATAGTTGTGATGTGGGTTTGATGGTGGATATAGGGGTTAACCCAGAGGCAGAACTTTTTTTAATTTTCTGCAATGAGATTTTCTTTAGTGAAAAATGTTCTGCAGTCTCTGAGAAGCCTGTGTTGCGTTGAGGACAGGTTCATGTACAGCCTTGCTGATGTCTGCTGTATGTTCCCACAGTGTCAGTCTGCCTGGGAACCTGCTCTACTGTACTGCTGGGGTCTATGTGCTTATTGTGTAGGGTTGTGTAGGATTGAGCTTGCATTCTATTGGCTATTACAATCAGCTCAATCCTATTGGCTGATCCAATCAGACAATAGGATGAAAGCTCAATCCTATTGGCTGATTGCAACAGCCAATAGGATTTTTCCACCCTTAATTCCTATTGGCTGATAGAATTCTATCAGCCAATTGGAATGTAAGGGACACCATCTTGGATGACGTCATTTAAAGGGAAACTCCATTCTTTAACAGCCATCGAAAGAAGAGGATGCCGGATGTCTTGAAGATGGAGCTGCTCCGTGCCGGATGGATGACGATAGAAGATGCCGTCTGGATGAAGACTTCTGCCTGCTTGGATGAAGACTTCTGCCGGCTTCAAGGAGGACTTCTGCCCGCTTGGATGAAGACTTCTGCTGCCTGGATGAGGATGGATGTACGGTCTTCAAAAACTGTAAGTGGATCGTCAGGGGTTAGTGTTAGTTTTTTTAAGGGTTTATTGGGTGGGTTTTATTTTTAGCTTAGGGTTTTGGGCAATGTAAAAGAGCTAAATGCCCTTTTCAGGGCAATGTCCATCCAAATGCCCTTTTCAGGGCAATGGGGATCTTAGGTTTACTTAGATTGGATTTTTTTGGGGGGGTTGGTAGTGTGGGTGGTGGGTTTTACTGTTGGGGGGGGGTTTGTATTTTTTTTTTACAGGCAAAAGAGCTGATTTCTTTGGGACAATGCCCCATAAAAGGCCCTTTTGAGGGCCATTGGCTGTTTAGTGTAGGCTAGGGTTTTTTTTATTTTGGGAGGGGCTTTTTTATTTTGATAGGGCTATTACATTAGGAGTAATTCGTTTTAATTTTTGATAATTTCTTTTTTTCTTTTTAGTAATTTAGTGTTTATTTTTTTGTAATTTAGATAAATGTATTTTGTTAATTTAATTTATTTAATTTTATTGTAATAATAGATGTTAGTGTAACTCAGGTTAGGTTTTATTTTACAGGTAACTTTGTATTTATTTTAACTAGGTAGCTAGTAAATAGTTAATAACTATTTAGTAACTATTCTACCTAGTTAAAATAAATACAAACTTAGCTGTGAAATAAAACCTAAAATAGATACAATGTAACTATATTATATTGTAGCTAGCTTAGGGTTTATTTTACAGGTAAGTATTTAGTTTTAAATAGGAATTATTTAGGTATTAATAGTAAATTTTATTTAGAATTATTTTAATTATATTAAAGTTAGGGGGTGTTAGGGTTAGGGTTAGACTTAGGGTTACATTAGGGGTTAATATATTTATTTAGTGTTAGTGATGTGGGAAGCCAGAGGTTTAGGGGTTAATAAGTGTAGGTAGGTTACGGCGACATTGGGGGCGGCAGATTAGGGGTTAATAAGTGTAATGTAGGTGTTGGCGATGTCAGGGGCAGCAGATTAGGGGTGTTTGGACTCAGGGTTTATGTTAGGATGTTAGGTTTAAACATACATTTTTTTTCCCCATAGACATCAATATAGCTGCGTTACTGAGCTTTATGCTCTGCGTTTGCAGGTGTTAGGCTTTTTTTTAGCCGGCTCTCCCTATTGATGTCTATGGGGAAATCGTGCACGAGCACGTCAAAACACCGCTTGTATTTGGGTGAGATTGGAGCTAAACGCAACCATATCGCCCGCACAAGCCGTTTTTTTTGCAAGCCTGTAATAGCAGCGCTATTAAAGGTGAGCGGTGGAAATAACTTACAAGTTATTAGCGAGCCAGCCATAACGCAAAACTCGTAATCTGGCTGTCAGTGAAAAGGGTTTTGAGGACAAAGTCAGATAGTGATGGCTTTTATTTAATAGAGGGTTAATAAGGGGGGAGCACACAGAAAAAAATGTTATAGGGGCTATAATTATATTTAAATCTTTTGAAAAGACAGCACTGCAAAAACTCCCTAAGATGAGTTGCAAAAGGAAGCAACAGAAAGAGCTCCACACAGAAAAATGTAACTAAAAACTACATTATTTACACCAATTTTCATTCATTCTTTAAAATGTATTAATAGAATTGATACACAGTCGCCCTATTAAAAACATTAAGGGGATAATAAACCCAATGTTTTTTCTTTCATGCTTCAGATAGAGCAGGCAATTTTAAGCAACTTTCTAATTTACTCCTATTATCATTTTTCTTCATTCTCTTGGTATCTTTATTTGAAAAGGCAGGAATGTAAGCTTAGGAGACGGACCATTTTTTGTTTAGCACCTGGGTAGCACTTGCTGATTGGTGGTTACATTTAGACACCAATCAGCAAGCGCTACTTAGGTGCTTATATTCCTGCTTTTTCAAATAAAGATTCCAAGAGAATGAAGAAAAATGATAATAGGAGTAAATTAGAAGGTTGCTTAAAATTGCTGCTCGATCTGAATCATGAAAGAAAAAATTTGGGTTTATTATCCCCTTAATGTTTTTAATAGGGCGACTGTGTATCAATTCTGTCAATAAACTTTAAGGAATGAAAGATAAATTGGAAAGATTTGTTGATAATTATAGGTAGGTTTTACTTGGCTCAGGCTCTTGATAGGCACAGGACCAGGGTCACATGAGTGATTAAATCAGGTTGCAGACAGAACTAGTTTTAGTGTATAATTAAATTTAAAAGAAGCAGTAAGTGTGCAGGATCATATAGGGGACACTGTGTGGTTACTATAATTTGGATTTCTTCTAAGCCTAATTATGTCCTGAGTCTTCAACCACTGCTACATGATGCTGATCACAAGAGGGGCATCATCAAATTGCAAAACTAAATCAGGTAGATCATCTTACACACAACAGCATAGGCCCCCCACAACAGCAAGGAAGTACATCTGCCCACTGTGGGGGCATCTACAAGTTGACAGCAAAATCAGGTAGCTTAACCACAAGCTGTCAACAACAAGGCCCCCCAAAATATGTCCTCTGTAGCAAGGGATCCCCACAGTCTGTCCATAACAGTGGACTGGGACCTCTCAGCAAACTGTCTATTTCATGTCAATGGGGGGCCTACCACACGCTGTCCATAAAATTAAGGGCCCCTCCACAAGTTGTACACCACAGCAATGGCCCCTTCACAAGCTTCCCACAACAACTGGGGGCCCTCCACAAGCTGCACACAAAAAGAGGGATCCCCCTCAACAAGCTGTCCACAACAGCAGCCCCCCACAAACTGAAGGTCATTCAACGAGCTGACCACAACTGCAGCATGGTTGGCCACTGTTTTATCTTAGTTTATATAAGGAGATCAAGCACAGGTCTTCATAACTGTAAACTTTATTAAGTATGCTATACACACACACACACTATGCAAGAGGCACTTCCTGACTCTACCATTGTGCACATAACAGGTTGATATGGTTCATACCAACTGATAATCTCAATATCACACATTTCCCTTTTTCTTTTCATTTTAAATAACAGAAAACTTAAAGTAATTTTTTTTTAACTGTAGTCTATGTGAAAAAACTTCAGTCCCTTTTAACATTGTTCAATTAGACGATTAGGTTTTTTGATATATCGACCTGACCTTGTTTGCATTGCATCACTGGCAGGCAAGTCAGTCGAGCTTTGCAAAGTTTCTCTGGCATCTTCATTCTCCAGCTGCAATGGAGTGTTCAATGTATCCTCACAGGTTTCCTTCACTGCCGAATTGTTGTGAACTGATGGAATAGCCATCAAATGTCTACGATTCCTACGTAAACATTGCCCATCATTGGTTTGAACTACATACGATCTTGGAGAATATTGCTGGATAACTGTCCCTTCAGTAATCCAACTGTTTGAACCTTGTACTCGCACAGGAGTTTGTACCTGAAGATTCTCCAAAGGCTTTGCAGCTCGATCATAGTATTCATTCCTTTTTCTCTGAGTTTCAATTTGGTTTCTATTACATGTTTTTGTGGGAACCTTTTCCAAGGTTTCACAACTGGTACTCGTGTGACCAGCTGTCTGCCAAACAATAATTCTGCCGGGGACTTCCCACATTTTAAAGGAGAAGCTCTATAGCTAAGAAGAGCCAGACATGGATCCTCGTCTGCATCTGTTGCTTTACGAAGTATGTTTTTTACTATCTTTACTCCAGCTTCTGCTAATACATTTGCTTGTGGATATCCCAGGCTGGATGTTTGATGTTCAAATTCATAGGTACTGGCAAAAACCCTAAACTCACTACAATTGAATTGAGGACCATTGTCTGATATTATTACTCTTGGAATGCCATGTCTTGCCAAAATTGCTTTTACTTTTTTTGATCACTGTACTTGCTGACTCATCTTCCAATAATGCTATCTCTGGGTAATCAAAGTAGTAATCCATTACTAAGATATAATGCTGATTTTTTAAAACAAACAAGTCCATTCCTAACTTTTCCCAGGGTGCCAACGGGAAGTCCGTATCCAGTATAGGCTCTTTAGGTAACTGAGGTCTGAATTTTTGACAAGTCCGGCATTGAGTGATCATTGTCTCAATGTTTTCATTCATGTTTGGCTAGTACAAAATGTCTCTAGCTCGTATTTTTGTCTTTTCTATACCTGAATGACCTTCATGTAGTCTTTTCAGTATTTGACTTTGCAAACTCGCTGGTACAATTATCTTTTGTCCTTTCAAAAGTATCCCTTTTATCAAAGAAATTTCAGAAATGTATGGTACAGTGATGGCATTAGTGTCTTAGATTTGCCACTAGAAACTGCTTTCTTCACTTGACTTAAAAGAGCATCTGTTTCTGTAGCCTGTTCTATTGCTGCCCACATTGCATGACTAAACGGGGCTGTCTTCAAGATCAGATTGACGTGAACAGTCACCTCTTTCTGCAACTGTAAGTCCTCATTGTTAAATGGTAAGTAAGCTCGTGACAGAGCATCCGCTACCACCAACTCCTTGCCAGGTATAAAATCCAAGGTGAAGTCATACCTTTGAAGTCTCAGCAACAAACGTTGAATTCTTGGAGGTGCATCAATCAAGCCCTTTTGGTAGATGTGAATCAAAGATTTGTGATCAGTTTCTGCTGAAAATACTCTCCCATACAAATAAACATAAAATTTTTCACATCCGTAAACTAGTCCCAGTATTTCCTTTTCAATTTGAGCATATGATTTTTCAGTATCTGTCAATGCCCTAGATGCATAAGCCACAGGCATCCATCCCGAGCCTTGATTTTGAAATAGAACTGCTCCCAATCCATTTTGTGAAGCATCAGTTGACAACTTTGTTTTTGCTGTTGGATCAAAGAATTGCAGAGTTGGTGGAGTAGTAAGCATTTCCTTCAAAAACTTCCATTCTTTCTGGTGATTCTCTGACCATTGCCAGGCATAGTTTTTTCTGAGTAGTTGTCGCATTAGTACAGTTTTGTCTGGTAAATTAGGTATGAACTTGCCAAGGTAATTCACCATTCCTAGTAAGCGTTGTATATCTTGCTTATTTTCTGGCTGTGGCATTTCTGTAATTGCCTTAATCTTTTTCATGTCTGGTAAAACACCACCTCCAGTGAGTTGTTCTCCCAAATATTGAATTGAAGTTTTTCTGAATTGACACTTTGTCTTATTGAACTTCAAATTATTCTCCTTAGCAACATCTAAGACCATCTTTAGCCTTTCATCATGTTCTTGCTTGGTTTTACCCCAGATCAGAATATCATCAATGAATACGGTTGTGCCTGGTATTCGTTCAAGAAGTTGCTGCATGGTACTATGAAACACTTCTGGTGCTGAACACAAGCCGAAGGGCAATCGTTTGTAACAGTACCTCCCATAAGGAGTATTGAAAGTGCAGAGTTTCATGCTTTCCTCCTCCAGTGGAATTTGCCAAAATCCTGAGGATGCATCCAGTTTACTGAATACAGTTGCTCCACTTAGCTCCCCAAGCAATTCTGGTTTTGTTGGTAAGTGGAAGTGTTCTCTTAAAGGGACATGAAACCCAATTTTTTTCTTTCATGATTTAGAAAGAGCATACAATTATAAACAACTATCTAATTTACTTCTATTATCTATTTTGCTTCATTCTCTTGATATTCTTCGCTGAAAAGCATATCTAGATATGCTTAGTAGATGCTGATTGGTAGCTGCACATAGATGCCTCCTGTGATTGGTTCACCATGTGCATTGCTATTTCTTCATTAAAGTATATCTAAAGAATGAAGCAAATTAGGTAATAGAAGTAAATTGGAATGGTGTTTAAAATTATATACTCTACCTTAATCATGAAAGAAAATGTTTGGGTATAGTGTACCTTTAAGATGCTTTTATTCAGTTCCTTGGGATCAATACAGATTCTGAGACCCCCATTCGGTTTTTCCACCAACACCATAGAATGAACCCATTCAGTAGGTGTCTTGATTTTCTTTATTTTACCTTTATCCTCCATCCTGGCAAGTTCCCGTTTAAGACAATCCCTTAGAGCAACTGGAACATTTCAAATGGCATGCACTACTGGACGAGAACCTTCTTTTAGTTGTATTTTATGTTGCATTGGAAGACATCCTATTCCTTCAAATACTGCAGCATAGTCTGTTAATAAATGTTCTATGTCCTCTTCTTTATTAGTTCCATCAATGGCATTTACCCTTTTAATCAGTCCTAAAGTTTAACACATTTGAAGACCCAGTAGAGCTGGTTTGTTTCCTGGAATTACCAGAATGTTCATTTTATGCGTTTGATTTCCATATTCCAGGAACACACTGCACTTGCCAAGCACTGGGATAAAATCCCCATTATATGTCTTTAGTTTAACTGAGCTTTTCAGAAGTTCTGGCTTGTTCTTCAATTGGTGATACTTGCTCTCAGGCATCAAATTAGCTTGTGCACCTGTATCTACTTTGTAAGCAATATTAGTTCCATTTGTAATAGCTTCAATGACCCACTCCTTATCTGTAGCTTTGGTTAAGTCAAGTATTCCAATAAAGAATTCTTCCGATTCCTCACATTCTGACTGGTCAACAATGTGAACTGTTTTTTAAGCTTTACACATCTTTTGAAAGTGATTCCGTTTTCCACATTTTCTGCAGATTTGCCCATAAGCCTGACATTGTCTTATGCCATGCTGCTTTCCACATCTGGTACATAGCCAGTCTGATTCAGGCTGAGAATTTGCTGTTTGAGTGATAAAACCTTTTCCTTTCATTTTATTTTCATAATGTGGATGCACTTTGTTTCCCCCCACTGTAACTGACATTACTGGTGTTGCTGCTGTACTGTGGCAGAGTGTGTGCACTTGTTCCTGTGCTGCCTCTGAACTTTGACAAATTTCTACTGCCTTTTCCAGTGTTAAATCTTTCTCTCTGAGCAAGCGTTCTTTAACCCTTATATTTCTGCAGCCCATGACTAACTGGTCTCTGATTAATGAGTTACACATTGCTCCATAATTACATGATCTACTCTTCAGTTTTAAGTCTGTTACATACTCCTCAATAGTCTTTGTTTCATTCTGCATTCTACATCTGAAAAGATACCTTTCATAGGTTTCATTACATCTAGGTAGACAGTACTGTTCAAATTTGTCTAGAACAACCTGATAAACATCCCTTTCTTCATCTGTAAATGTGTTGTATACATCTATTGCTGCTGATCCTGCTACAGTCAGAAAAAGTGCAATCTTTTGTTCATCATCTTGCTCCTGAGCTCCTATAGCTCTAACATATAGCTGGAATCTTTTGTTCATTATCTTGCTCCTGAGCTCCTATAGCTCTAACATATAGCTGGAATCTTTTGTTCATCATCTTGCTCCTGAGCTCCTATAGCTCTAACATATAGCTGGAATCTTTTGTTCATCATCTTGCTCCTGAGCTCCTATCGCTCTAACATATAGCTGGAATCTTTTGTTCATCATCTTGCTCCTGAGCTCCTATAGCTCTAACATATAGCTGGAATCTTTTGTTCATCATCTTGCTCCTGAGCTCCTATAGCTCTAACATATAGCTGGAATCTTTTGTTCATCATCTTGCTCCTGAGTTCCTATAGCTCTAACATATAGCTGGAATCTTTTGTTCATCATCTTGCTCCTGAGCTCCTATAGCTCTAACATATAGCTGGAATCTTTTGTTCATCATCTTGCTCCTGAGCTCCTATAGCTCTAACATATAGCTGTAATCTTTTGTTCATCATCTTGCTCCTGAGCTCCTATAGCTCTAACATATAGCTGGAATCTTTTGTTCATCATCTTGCTCCTGAGCTCCTATAGCTCTAACATATAGCTGGAATCTTTTGTTCATCATCTTGCTCCTGAGCTCCTATAGCTCTAACATATAGCTGGAATCTTTTGTTCATCATCTTGCTCCTGAGCTCCTATAGCTCTAACATATAGCTGGAATCTTTTGTTCATCATCTTGCTCCTGAGCTCCTATAGCTCTAACATATAGCTGGAATCTGTTGTTCATCATCTTGCTCCTGAGCTCCTATAGCTCTAACATATAGCTGGAATCTTTTGTTCATCATCTTGCTCCTGAGCTCCTATAGCTCTAACATATAGCTGGAATCTTTTGTTCATCATCTTGCTCCTGAGCTCCTATAGCTCTAACATATAGCTGGAATCTTTTGTTCATCATCTTGCTCCTGAGCTCCTATAGCTCTAACATATAGCTGGAATCTGTTGTTCATCATCTTGCTCCTGAGCTCCTATAGCTCTAACATATAGCTGGAATCTTTTGTTCATCATCTTGCTCCTGAGCTCCTATAGCTCTAACATATAGCTGGAATCTGTTGTTCATCATCTTGCTCCTGAGCTCCTATAGCTCTAACATATAGCTGGAATCTTTTGTTCATCATCTTGCTCCTGAGCTCCTATAGCTCTAACATATAGCTGGAATCTTTGCTTAAACCTCTGCCATGCATCTTCCATATTACCAGTCATTTTCAATTCTGGTGGAGGATTTAACTTTTCCATCTTAATGTTCTGAATTATGCAGTATTAATATAAAAGTCTGTAGTGCTGTTAGAATCAGTCAATTGTACAAGTTATGATGCACTTACTCAGTTCATGAGAAGAAGCTGTAGTCACTCTGCCAGAGCCTTGACTCTCACACTTTCAATTTGCTGCAAAGATTTCTAATGGATTCCTCAGAGTCCTTGCTTGTTCAGATGGAAGCAGGGAACTCCTTATTCTGACACCATGTTTTATCTTAGTTTATATAAGGAGATCAAGCACAGGTCTTCATAACTGTAAACTTTATTAAGAATGCTATACACACACACACACTATGCAAGAGGCACTTCCTGACTCTACCATTGTGCACATAACAACAGGTTGATATGGTTCATACCAACTGATAATCTCAATATCACACAGCCACAAGCAGAGGACCAATATGAGGGCGCCGGTGAGGCAGAAGACAGGGATTGCACTGTTCATACATTTGATCTGAGGTGTGATTTGGCTATTTAGCTGGCAAAAAGGGGTTGTAAGAGGCATGCATTTGATCTAAGGTCTCAATAGATATATTGCTTACATAAAAGGGAATAAAGGGGCATATAATTGGGTATATAACTGGCATATATGGTCATACAGGGGTATATATCTCCTGTGAGGTCACAAGTGGGTATATAACTGGCACATATGGGCATGCAGAGGTCACAAGTGGGTCTATAACTAGCCTATATGGGCAGGCGGCGATTTGTATCTGCTCTGAGGTCACAAGTGAGTATATAACTGGCATATATGGGCATGCAGGGGTATGTATCTGCTGTGAGGTCACAAGTGGGTATATAACTGGCACATATGGGCATTCAGAGGTCACAAGTGGGTATATAACTAGCCTATATGGGCAGGCAGGGATTTGTATCTGCTCTGAGGTCACAAGTGAGTATATAATTGGCATATATAGGCATGCAGGGGTATGTATCTGTTCTGAGGTCACAAGTGAGTATATAACTGGCATATATGGGCATGTAGAGGTATGTATCTGCTCTGATGTCACAAATGGGTATATAACTGGCACATAAGGTCTGCAGGGGCATGAATTGCTCTCCACAGGGCTTTTTTAATGGGCGCACCACCCTACTGATTTTACTTACCACCGACTAAAATGTAAGCCAATATTAAGCTAACATTAGTTAATAATGTTTTCAATATTTGTTGGTCAAATTATCATTTATTCAATTTATGTTAAATTATGCAATTAATTTATGTTTTAGATAGCTTAATTGACATTTAAAAATGTTATAATAATGAATAGTATTACATTCCCCTCACCCGGCTACTTCCTAATGCCACTCCGGCTGGCAAACTTTTCTGTGGGAACACTGGGCATGTATCTACTTTGAGGTCACACAAGTAGGTATATAACTGGCATAAATGGTACTGCAGGGGCATGTGTCTGTTCTAAGGTCGCAAGTAGGTATATAACTGGCACAAATTCTACTGCAGGGGCATGTGTCTGTTCTAATTTGGGTATATAATTGACACAAATGGGCCTCCAGAGGAATGTATTTTGTGGGTATATAACTGGTTTAAGCTGCAGGGGCATGCATGTGCTATGATGTTTAACTAGCATATATAGCCGGCATAGTTCATCTGCAGGGGATGTTTCTGGTCTATCATCTACCTTGCTCATATAGCTGTTGAAGGGTTGTCACTACATTTAGGGATGGAATACAAGTGGAGCACAAAAATATTAGCGCTATTATATATGTAACAAGCCTGGAAATTGCCTTATCATGGGGAATGGCAGGTGGTTGTATTCATAAGATCTCACTAGATATGTTAGTAGGTGTATTATTTGAGTGTATGTGTATGTATATGTGTGTGTATATGTGTGTGTATGTATGTGTGAGTGTGTGTATATGTGTATGTATGCAGGGCCGGCCCTAGCCATTGCAGGGCCCAAGGAGGGATGACAAAATGGGGACCCCTTTCTCCTGCCCAATCTCCACCCCAACCCTGCTCAATCTCTGTCCCCAACCCCGCCCAACCCTGCCCCCACAGCTTTTAAAATAAAAAAAAATAGAAGAAAAATGATTTAAGGTAATGCACAACATTTTATATATAAAAACATATAAATCCACTAATGTGGTGCACTATAACATTGTATATATTGCAATATACCATTTGTACTATTGGAACAACTGTTTATGTATATAATGAAGAATTATGCTGACAATTAGGTTGAGTTGAACTAGGCCTTATTTTTATGTGTTTTCTTATGATATCAAGAACATTACAGAGATGCCAGGGCCGGCCCTAGCAAGTGCAGGTCCCTATGCAGATTGACAGCGCGGGGCCTCTACCCAGAACAACAAATACTTAAGAAATGGGGCAATGCACTGTACCACACAAACACACAGATATAATACACACACAGAGATACTTATATACACATACATCCACACACAACAGGTGTACACAAACACAGCCCACACACACAACCCACACACACACACAACCCCCCCCACACACACACACACAGGTGTACACACACACAGCCCACACACACACACACAGCCCCCCACACACACACACAGCCCGTACACACACAGCCCACACACACACAGCCCCCCCCACACACAGCCTACATACACAGCCCCCACACACACACACAAACAGCCCCCCCCCCCCCCACACACACACACACAGCCCACACACACACACAGCCCCCCCCCACACACACACAGCCCACACGCACACACATACAGCCCACAAACACACAGCCCCCCCCCCACACACACAGCCCACACACAGCCCACACACACAGCCCACACACACATACAGCCCACACACACAGCCCCCACACATACACACAGCCCCCCACACACACACAGCCCACACACAAACACCCCCCCCCACACACACACAGCCCCCGACACACAAACAGCCCACACACACACACACAGCCCCCACACACAGCTCACACACAGACACAGCCCCCCCCACACACACACAACCCCAACACACAGCCCACACACACACACAGCACATACACACACACAGCCCACACACACACAGCCCACACGCACACACATAGCCCACACACACACACAAAGCCCCCACATACCCACACACAGCCCCCCTCACACACACACACACAGCCTCCCCACACACACACACACACACACACAGCCCCCACACACACACAGCCCACACACACACAGCCAACACACACACACACACAGCCCCCCCCCCACACACACAGCCCACCACACACACACAGCCCCCCCATACACACACAGTGTCCCCACACACACAGTCCACACACACAGCCCACACACACAGCTCACACACACACAGCTCACACACACAGCCCACACACACACACACAGCCCACACACACACAGCCCTCCCCCCCACACACACAGTTCCCTCCCCCACACACACAGTCCACACCCCCCACACACACACACACAGTCCCCCTACACACACAGCCTACATACACACAGCCCCACACACACACAGCCCCCCCACACACACAGCCCCCCCCCACACACACACACAGCCCACACACACACACACAGCCCACACACACACACAGCCCCCACACACACAGCCCCCCAACACACACAGCCCCACCCCCCACACACACACACAGAGCCCACATCCACACACAGCCCACATACAGCCCACACACACACAGCCCAAATACAGCCCACACATGCACACACAGCCCCCACACACACACATCCCCCCCACACACACACAGCCCCCCCCCCCCCACACACACAGAGCCCATACCCACACACAGCCCACATACAGACCACACACACACAGCCGACACATGCACACACAGCCCACACACACACACACAGCCTACACACACACTCAGCCCACACACACACATACACAGTCCACACACACATACACAGTCCACACATACACAGTCCACACACACACATACACAGTCCACACACACACATACACAGCCCCCACACACACACATATACACAGCCCACACACACACATATACACAGCCCACACACACACATACAGCCCACATACACACACACAGCCCTCACACACACACACATACGCAGTCCACGCCAACACATACACAGCCCAAACACACACACACACACACACAGATACAATACACTCTCCAGTGTGATGCTCACCACATTTATTGCAAACCAAATAATATTGTTGATGAAAAATCCCAAAAAATAATAATAAATGACCAGTGAAACATATAAAAGTCGAAATAATTATGCGAGATAGGTACTTACTGGTCTTGATAAAACTTCACGTTTAATATACAAAGTTTAAAAACAAAGCATAACGTTTTGAGACCACATTGGTCCCTTTGTCAAATGCCAAACATAATACAAAACAATCTTACCTACTACAACCCAGTATGCACTGCCTAATATACCCAGTGTCTAATTGTCTTATCCCCCTCAGCTTAGCAGCTGAGCGTAGCTGCTACGTTTGGAATCAAGATGGATATACACTCTGGACACTGTGGCCCCATGGGGTCTGAATACCATCTTGGATTTTTCTCCCTTTTTCGGCAAATAAATGAGTTAACCCTGGAATCTATGTGCCATCATTAATTCCTAAATTTAAATGGTAAATCTATGACAGTCTTGTCATACACAGACTAGATCTGGATATTATTAATACGTGGTAAAGATGTCCTCAGAAGTTCAGCTCTGGTTTCACTAAGACTGCAGTAATAACAATTGCAATAATCAAATGAATGTTTTTTATACATCGATAAAAACTTGAGAACGCCTTTATATCTGACTAACTTTCATCTGGTACCTCGGTTGTTATTTTGAGTTTCTTACCATATTCCTTGTTGGTTACGATGTGTGTTTATACCTTGAAGTAATGTATCTATTTTGAATGCTGTTAGATCCGATGTACATAGGACAGGTCCCCTATTGTTTTTAAATGTTTTTTATATCCCTTTCTTCGAATTTACACTTAAATGCATTATGGGTTATGACACATACACGGCACTACTGGATGGTTCTGCCGTGGATGTTTTCCCAAAACGTGTACAATTTCTGACAGCTGTCAGATGTAGAGTGTATGCATTAAAGTTGAATCAGGAAGTGAGTATCAGATGACGGTGACGTCACTGGAACGCAGTGTGCTTCGTGGGGGTAAGAATCCTTCCTATTTCCTGGTGGCGAGAACCCCCACATTGGATCCTAATGGTTTCTCAGTGAGTAACTTCAGTGTCCTGTGAAAATGAATATTGATAGTGTAGAATGTACAAATATTTATGTAAGATAGAAAATATGCTTACCATCTGATAGTCTACGTGTTTCGGCCTCCACTAGACCTTTCTCAAGACTAAAGTCTGTCTGTAGCTGGTGGCAATTTATAGTGGTCTCTTGCACCACTTAGAAAAGTTGGGGGCATGGTTAATTACAGGAAGTTTATCTCTCTGTGAAAATTTGTATCTGTTTATACTTCAGCCTTTATGGTGCTCTTTTTATAACCTTCAGCTTAAAGATCTATCTATATTAATACTTGTGTAGATATCTAGATCACATCGCTTGTAATACTTTTTGTTTAGATTTTGTCTGTTGTCGTAATTCAGCCGTTTTCATTGGATATGACATCATATTTGTGTTACTGCTATTGGTACTGGTTTGTTTACCTCTAAGGGAACCATGTGTGTTTGTTGTGACTCGCTCGTCATTGGTTCTGATCTCACATCCTATCTGTGCTGATTGGTGAATGCTGGTTACAGCCCATACTTTAACAGCTGACCATTATGTTTACGATTCACGGCTCTTCTAACATGCCTATAGGTGAAAACGATGTAGTCTTATTGTGGCTATTAGAACAAGCCTGGAGATCATACATAATATAAAGTGGTGTTCTCCTGTTGTTGCCTAATCTCAGCTGTTATAATAAGCCTAAGAGTCAAATTATTAATATTATTAATTTGAGCGATGTCATCTTGCCATCTACAATTAACATTCATAGCTGTGTATATCAAACCTATGAGTCAGACTTTTAAGCCATATCGTCCTTATTTGCAATATATGGCAGTTGTACTAAGCTTGTAAATCAAGTGTTTTTCAAGCGACGCTCTCCTAATGTCAATTCATCATTAATACATTCTTAGTGACACATAAAAGTTTTATTAAAACTTTCTAACAAGCTTGTGTGCAAGCCTATTGTGCTAGTCTAACATTAGGTTGATATGTATATGTATTAGATTTTATCTATATTATGTGCTCAGATTATGAGCAGATAAATTTGTTGTGGATGGTTTAAGAATAATGGAATGGGTGAATTACTCAATGTTGCAGGTGAAATAATTACAAGTCTCTGTGGTATTGGCTCAATGTTACAAATAAATTAATTACAGGTTTTGGTGTTAACTCAATATTGTAGGTGGAGCTGAGAGCTAGATTCATTGCAAGTGTCTATAAATTATGGCTGGGAGACATAAAAGCGGGTTGCGGTATTTTGTTGTCTATGAATGAATAGTAGCAGATCTCCCACTTTTTATCCATTCATAAAACTTTGGCTGGATCAGGGCTGAGTAGCTACCTTAACACCCAGTTTAGGGACTATATGTGTCTCACAGCTATAGCATAAGTCTAGAACTAAATTACTGTTAATATTAGCTATTCCAATTGTGTGTTAGAGTTGTTTGTAGCTCTATTTGTATGGACTCGAAATTAACTTGAAACTGTGTAAAGTCTGAATCATGATTGATCTGTACCTTGATCCATAACATAATGTATAGCATAGTCTAGAGTGATTATATGATCAATGATCTCCTACTTATGAATAAATGTATAACTACAGTTATTCCGTGTAGTCTATGATGAGAGGTGATTCCTGATTTTTATATTCTGGATTTTTAATGCTCCAACTTAAATAGGATATCACTATCCTCTAGAACATTAAAAACTTAACTAGTCAGATTACTGGAATGTATGCTCAAGTCCTTGAAGTTATCTCATTTATTGTATGATATCTTAATTAGCATTGTCCTTCCTCTATTAGATATGGGAGGTGACCTATTTGACGATAGAAAGGAGGAGGCAAAGTGTAAGGTTATTCCTTAGTTGAGCTCCGTAGTGGTCAAATCTACATATGCATATAGAAGGTATAATTGATTTTACAATAATTGTAAAATCATTTATAATTGTCTGACATACTTTTGTAAGTTCTTATAAACATATTCTGAGAGATTGCTGGTTAGCGATCCTATCCCGGATATGATCGGTCTACCCGGCGGATTGTGGAATGTTTTGTGTATCTTTGGCAGATTATATAATACTGGGGTGATTGGACACTTTACATCAATATATCTGAATTATTTCTCATTCAGCACTCCCAGTATTTTTGTCTTTCCCAGTAGGCTTTTAATATCTTTCTGGAACTTCTCCACAGGATTATTCAGAAGTCTCTAACCAGCAATCTACCAGAATATGTTGATAAGAACCTACAAAAGTATGTCAGACAATTACCGTCATTCTTAAGAGATTCTACGCAAATACTTAACTTATTTGACAACATTTCTTGGGAAGAAGGTTATATACTAGCAACCTGTGATGTAACATTACTATATACTAGTATCCCACACAGAGAAGGACTGGAAGCTATAAATTGGTTTCTGAAGAATGATCCAGAAGTCCCTAAAGAACAAAGTGATTTCATATTGGACAGCATAGAGTATATTCTTACCCACAACTACTTCTGTAATGAAGGAAAGTACTACAAACAAATCTGCAGTACAGCAATGGGGACCAGGTTCTCTCCAAGCTATGCCAACCTTTATATGGGCAAATGGGAGAAAATATTTTGGGAATCATGCCCAGCCAGCGCGGACCTGGTCCTATACCATAGATATATAGATGATAATTTAATCATCTGGATGGGGTCTATGGAAGATCTTGAAAATACATCAGAAGTAATGAACAAAAACACTTCCAATTTGAAGTTCACACATGAATGGAGCCTAACCACTATCACATTTCTGGATTTAAAAATAGAAGTCAAAGATGGCAAATGGGAAGCATCCACATACTTTAAAGAAGTTGACAGCAACAACTACATCCATAATTTGAGCTGTCACCATGAGAAATGGAAGGACAACATCCCGAAAAGGACAGCTTCTAAGAATTCGGAAGAACTGCTCCAATTCAAATAAATGGGAGGAATAAGCATCACTCCTTAAAAAAAAGTTAATTGAAAGAGGATACAATGAAAACCTACTGGATCTCAAAATAGAGGAAGTAAGAGGGATGGAAAGAGAAAAGCTTATGAAATATAAAGATCGTAATAGACCGGAGAAAGAACATTCCAATGATAACAGAATTTAGTAGTAATAGACACATCATTGAAGGAATATTAAAAAAACATTGGTCTCTATTAAAATAAGATTACATCTTTGGAGACAAACTACCCTGACGACCAAGATTTATCTATAGAAAAACTAACAATTTAAGGAATAGACTGGCACCAAGTATTCAAAAAAACCAAGAGGCCAGAAACGAATAATGTCTGTGGTAAAAGAATTAAAGTGTTTTTTTCCCTTGTCCAAGCTGCAAAGCTTGTAAACGTGGCAAAAAAACAGACAAATTTCACTCTAAACATACCAAAGAGGAACATAAAATCCAAGACCTTATAAGATGCAAGGATAAAGGGGTCATATACCTGATAGAATGCACTTGTGGACTTCAGTATTTCGGACAAACCTCGGGACTTCTAAAAGACAGAATACGAGAACACATACTGCTTATAGAAAAATTGAACACTGACACAGTCCTATATAAACATTTTACAACAAAACATCAGGGTAATATAAAAGACCTAAGCTTTATCGGCATACAGAAGGTCAGAAAGAACTGGAGAGGTGGCGACTTTGAAAGAAAAGTCAGAGTCAAAATGGATCTTCCAACTAGACTGTCTACATCCAAATGGTCTTAACAATAAGGAAGATTTCATCCATCTTCTAAATCTTTAAGGGAATTTTTAAATAAGAGACTATCTATAAACACTCACCGTCTACATGTTTTGTCTCACTAGTTTTCAGGTTAAGTATTTAAAATTTATCATCCCTCTTAGAATTTCTGAACAAAGAAAATATAGATGCCACTTATCCTTTTCAAACTTAGCTTCTTCAACATAAAATTGGATTTTGCCTTCCACCAAGCATATGAAGCCAATAATAAGCACCCAAAAGATCCCTATAGAGGCCAACAAAACAGAAATATCTAATTTCCATCTAATCTCCCAAAGGATCCAAAACAGATCCCTAGAGATGTCTTATTTGCTCTTATGGCTTCCATTAACATCCCTCTTTATGTGAAGACAACATGACATAATGAACTCTTTTCCCATCCAATGCCATTTTTTATCTGACCGTCAATTAACCATCATGAACAAACTAGCCCTCCCTTAACTCCTTGATAGTTGTCACAGATTTAAATCTAGGTTATGGACAACTAATATTCAACCTAAAAATATAGTCGCAATGTTGGTTAGGATAGAACAAACAAATACAAGCCTCTTCCTAATTATATACATATATTGTAGAATCAATTACACCTTCTATATGCATATGTAGATTTGACCACTACGGAGCCCAACTAAGGAATTACCTTACACTTTGCCTCCTCCTTTCTATCGTCAAATAGGTCACCTCCCATATCTAAAAGAGGAAGGACAATGCTAATTAAGGTAGCATGCAAGAAATGAGATAACTTCAAGGACTTGGCATTCAGTCCAGTAATCTGACTAGTTAAGTTCTTAATGTTCTAGAGGATATTGATCTCCTATTTAAGTTGGAGCATTAAAACTTTAGAATATAAAAATCAGGAATCACCTCTCATCATAGACTACACGGAATAACTGTAGTTAGACATTTATCCATAAGTAGGAGATCATTGATCATATAATCACTCTAGACTATGCCATACATTATGTTATGGATCAAGGTACGGATCAATCGTGATTCAGACTTTACACAGTTTCAAGTTAATTTCAAGTCCATACAAATAGAGCTACAAACAACTCTAACACACAATTGGAATAGCTAATATTAACAGTAATTTAGTTCTAGACTTATGCTATAGCTGTGAGACACATATAGTCCCTAAAATTAGTGGTAAGGTAGCTACTCAGCCCTGATCCAGCCAATGCTTTATGAATGGATAAAAAGTGGGGGATCTGCTACTATTCATTCATACACTTAACAAAATACTGCAACCCGCTTTTATGTCTCCAAGCAATAATTTATAGACACTTGCAATGAATCTATCTCTCAGCTCCATCTACAATATTGAATTAACACCAAAACCTGTAATTAATTTATTTGTAACAATGAGCCAATACCACAGAGACTTGTAATTATTTCACCTGCAACATTGAGTAATTTACCCATTCCTTTATTCTTAAGCCATCCACAACAAATTTATCTGCTCATAATCTGAGCACATAATATAGATAATATCTAACATTACATATCAACCTAATGTTAGACTAGCACAATAGGCTTGCACACAAGCTTGTTAGAAAGTTTTAATACAAATTTAATGTTTCACTAAGAAAGTATTAGTGGATAGATATTAGGAGAGCATCACTTGAAAAACACTTGATTTTCAAGCTTAGTACAACTGCCGCATATTGCAAATAAAAGGACGATATGGCTTTAAAGTCTGACTCATAGGTTTGATATACACAGCTATGAATGCTAATTGTAGATGGCAAGACGACATTGCTCAAATTAATAATATTAATAATTTGACTCTTAGGGGGGTAGTTATCAAGCCGTCTACTTTTCTGGCTTCGCCGGCCCAATACGCCCGCCTAAGCTCGCCTCACATCGCCGCCACGGACCTGAAAAAATACGCCTAAGTTATCAAATAAAGCTGTCAAAAAGCCGCGGGGCGATGAGCAGCGGACTGTGAGAGTTATCACTCATCCGATCTCGCTGCTCTTCGGCTTTTTCCCAGCTTTATTGCTAGCCTGTCACTAAGCACCCACACTAAACTACACTGTTCTATCCCTATACCGGCACCCCAGGAGCCTCCCGCAACTAAATAAAGTTACTAACCCCTAAACCGCCGCTCCTAGACCCTGCCGCAACTCTTATAAATGTATTAACCCCTAAACCGCCGCTCCCGGACACCGCTGCCACCTACAGTATACCTAGTAACCCCTATCCTGCCCCCCCTACACCGTCGCCCTCTATTATAAAGTTATTAACCCCTATCCTGCTGATCCCGCACCTCTCCGCAACTAAATAAATAGTTTAACCCCTAAACCGCCGCTCCCTGAACCCGCCGCAACCTATATTAAACCTATTAACCCCTATCCTGCCCCCCCTACACCGTCGCCACCTATAATACATTTATTAACCCCTAATCTGCCTCCCCTACACCGTCGCCCCCTATAATAAATTTATTAACCCCTATCCTGCCCCCCACTACGCCGCCGCCACTGTAATAAAATTATTAACCCCTAAATCTAAGTCTAACCCTAACCCTAACGCCCCCCTAACTTAAATATTAATTAAATACATCTTAATAAATTAACTCTTATTAACTAAATGAATCCTACTTAAAACTAAATACTTACCTTTAAAATAAACCCTATTATAGCTACAATATAAATAATAATTATATTCTAGCTATCTTAGGATTTATTTATATTTTACAGGTACCTTTCAATTTATTTTAACTAGGTACAATAGCTATTAAATAGTTATTAACTATTTAATAGCTTACCTAGCTAAAAGAAACTGAAATTTACCTGTAAAATAAATCCTAACCTAAGTTACAATTACACCTAACACTACACTATACTTTAATAAATTATTCCTATTTAAAAATAAATACTTACCTGTAAAATAAACCCTAAGATAGCTACAATATAATTAATAATTATATTGTAGCTATCTTAGGATTTATATTTATTTTACAGGTAACTTTGTATTTATTTTAGCTAGTTAGAATAGTTATTAAATAGTTATAAACTATTTAATAACTACCTAGCTAAAAGAAATACAAAATTACCTGTAAAATAAATCCTAACCTAAGTTACAATTAAACCTAATACTACACTATCATTAAATTAATTAAATAAACTACCTACAAATAACTACAAATAAATACAATTACATAAACTAACTAAAGTACAAAAAATAAAAAAAGCTAAGTTACAAAAAAATAAAAAAATAAGTTACAAACATGTTAAAAATATTACAACAATTTTAAGCTACTTACACCTAATCTAAGCCCCCTAATAAAATAACAAACCCCCCAAAATAAAAAAAATGCCCTACCCTATTCTAAATTAAATAAAGTTCAAAGCTCTTTTACCTTACCAGCCCTTAAAAGGGCCATTTGTGGGGGCATGCCCCAAAGAAAACAGCTCTTTTGCCTGTAAAAGAAAAATACAACCCCCCCCACATTAAAACCCACCACCCACATACCCCTAATCTAACCCAAACCCCCCTTACAAAAACCTAACACTAATCCCCTGAAGATCATCCTACCTTGTCTTCACTCAGCCGAGCAGCGATGGAACCGAAGTGGACATCCGGAGCGGAAGAAGTTAATCCTCCAAGCGGCGCTGAAGAAATCTTCCATCCGATGAAGTCATCATCCAGGGGGCGCTGAAGAAAAGTCTTCGATCCGGCCGATGTCATCTTCAAAGAGGCGCTGAAGAGGTCTTCTATCCGGGCGATGTCATCTTCCAAGCCGGGTCTTGAATCTTCCTCCCGCCGACGCGGAACCTCCTTCTTCACCGACGGACTACGACAAATGAAGGCTCCTTTAAGGGACGTCATCCAAGATGGCGTCCCCTCAATTCCGATTGGCTGATAGGATTCTATCAGCCAATCGGAATTAAGGTAGGAAAAATCGGATTGGCTGATGGAATCAGCCAATCAGATTGAGCTCACATTCTATTGGCTGTTCCGATCAGCCAATAGAATGCGAGCTCAATCTGATTGGCTGATCGGATCAGCCAATCGGATTGAACTTGATTCTGATTACTAACTATTTAATAACTATTCTAACTAGCTAAAATAAATACAAAGTTACCTGTAAAATAAATATAAATCCTAAGATAGCTACAATGTAATTATTAATTATATTGTAGCTATCTTAGGGTTTATTTTACAGGTAAGTATTTATTTTTAAATAGGAATAATTTATTAAAGTATAGTGTAGTGTTAGGTGTAATTTTAACTTAGGTTAGGATTTATTTTACAGGTAAATTTCAGTTTCTTTGAGCTAGGTAAGCTATTAAATAGTTAATAACTATTTAATAGCTATTGTACCTAGTTAAAATAAATTGAAAGGTACCTGTAAAATAAAAATAAATCCTAAAATAGCTAGAATATAATTATTATTTATATTGTAGCTATATTAGGGTTTATTTTAAAGGTAAGTATTTAGTTTTAAATATGATTCATTTAGTTAATAAGAGTTAATTTATTTAGATTTATTTAATTAATATTTAAGTTAGGGGGGCGTTAGGGTTAGGGTTAGACTTAGGTTTAGGGGTTAATAATTTTATTACAGTGGCGGCGGCGTAGTGGGGGGCAGGATAGGGGTTAATAAATTTATTATAGGTGGCGACGGTGTAGGGGGGCAGATTAGGGGTTATTAAATTTATTATAGGTGGCGACGGTGTAGTGGGGGGCAGGATAGGGGTTAATAAATTTATTATAGGTGGCGACGGTGTAGGGGGGGCAGGATAGGGGTTAATACATTTAATATAGGTTGCGGCGGGTTCAGGGAGCGGCGGTTTAGGGGTTAATACATTTAATATAGGTTGCGGTGGGTTCAGGGAGCGGCGGTTTAGGGGTTAATACATTTATTATAGTTGCGGTGGGCTCCGGGAGCAGCGGTTTAGGGGGTAATAACTTTATTTAGTTGCAGCGGGGTAGGGGGGGACAGATTAGTGGTGTTTAGACTCGGGGTACATGTTAGGGTTAGGTGTAGACAGCTCCCATAGGAATCAATGGGATGTCTGTCAGCAGCGAACTTGTACTTTCGCTATGGTCAGACTCCCATTGATTCCTATGGGATCCGCCGCCTCTAGGGGTGGCGGTTTGAAAACCAGGTACGCTGGGCCGTAAAAGTGCCGAGCGTACCTGCTAGTCATTTGATAACTAGCAAAAGTAGTGAGAATGTGCCGCACTTGTGTGCAGAACATCTGGAGTGACGTAAGAATCGATCTGTGTCGGACTGAGTCCGGCGGATCGAAGCTTACGTCACAAAATTCTACTTTTGCCAGTCTCGAGCCTTTGATAACTAAGGCGTATCAGCCTCGCCACAAATACGCTGCGGAATTCCAGCGTATTTGAGGTTGACGGCTTGATAACTACCCCCCTTAGGCTTATTATAACAGCCGAGATTAGGCAACAACAGGAGAACACCACTTTATATTATGTATGATCTCCAGGCTTGTTCTAATAGCCACAATAAGACTACATCTTTTTCACCTATAGGCATGTTAGAAGAGCCGTGAATCGTAAACATAACAATCAGCTGTTAAAGTATGGGCTGTAAACACAGCCTTCACCAATCAGCACAGACAGGATGTGTGATCAGAACCAATGACGAGCGAGTCACAACAAACACACATGGTTCACTTATAGGGAAACAAACCAGTACCAATAGCAGTAACAAGGATATGACGTCATATCCAATGAAAACGGCTGAATTCTAAGCAAAAAAGTATTACGAGCAATGTAAACAGACACAAATTTTCACAGAGAGATAAACTTCCGGTAATTAATCACGCCCCCAACTTTGCTAAGTGGTGCAAGAGACCACTATAAATTGCCACCAGCTACAGACAGACATTAGTCTTGAGAAAGGCCTAGAGGAGGTCGAAAAGCGTAGACTATCAGATGGTAAGCATATTTTCTATCTTACCAAATATTTGTACATTCTACACTATCAATATTCATTTTTACAGGACACTGAAGTTACTCACTGAGAAACCATTAGGATCCAGTGTGGTGGGTTCTTGCCACCAGGAAATAGGAAGGATTCTTACCACCAAGAAACAAATTTTTGTTTAATGTATCACTGGATATTACCATTGACTTATATATATATATATATATATATTTAAAACATTTTAATTCACCTTAGGATATTCACACGCCACTTGAGTAGTGATGTCGCGAACCTAAAATTTTGCGTTCGCAAACAGCGAACGCAAACTTCCACAAAAGTTTGCGAACGGGCGAACTGGGCAAACCGCCTTTGACTTCAATAGGCAGGCGAATTTTAAAACCCACAGGGACTCTTTCTGGCCACAAAAGTGATGGAAAAGTTGTTTCAAGGGGACTAACTCCTGGGCTGCAAGTAGGCACAGTATATGCTGTGAGCCTAACACACAGGCTGGCAGTGGCAGGCAGGCAACAGCTATTAGATTACACTAGCAGACTGATGAAAAAAAAAAAAAATTAAATTTACACTGCTGTTACACCAGATATGACTGGTGGTGGCACTGAGCAAGTAGGCACAGTATATGTTGTGAGCCTGACACACAGGCTAGCAGTGGCAGGCTGGCCTGGCAACTGAAATTAGATTACACTAGCAGACTGATGTAAAAAAAAATTTTTTTAATTTACACTACTGTTACACCAGATATGACTGGTGGTGGAACTGAGCAAGTAGGCACAGTATATGCTGTGAGCCTGACACACAGGCTGGCAGTGGCAGGCTGGCCTGGCAACTGAAATTAGATTACACTAGCAGACTGATGTAAAAGTTTTTTTTTTTTTAAATTTACACTAATGTTACACCAGATATAAGTGGTGGCAATGAGCAAGTAGGCACAGTATATGCTGTGAGCCTGACACACAGGCTGGCAGTGGCAGGCTGGCCTGGCAAATGAAATTAGATTACACTAGCAGACTGATGTAAAAGTTTTTTTTTTTAAATTTACACTAATGTTACACCAGATATGACTGGTGGTGGCACTGAGCAAGTAGGCACAGTATATGTTGTGAGCCTGACACACAGGCTAGCAGTGGCAGGCTGGCCTGGCAACTGAAATTAGATTACACTAGCAGACTGATGTAAAAATTTTTTTTTTTAATTTACACTACTGTTACACCAGATATGACTGGTGGTGGAACTGAGCAAGTAGGCACAGTATATGCTGTGAGCCTGACACACAGGCTGGCAGTGGCAGGCTGGCCTGGCAACTGAAATTAGATTACACTAGCAGACTGATGTAAAAGTTTTTTTTTTTTTAAATTTACACTAATGTTACACCAGATATGAGTGGTGGCAATGAGCAAGTAGGCACAGTATATGCTGTGAGCCTGACACACAGGCTGGCAGTGGCAGGCTGGCCTGGCAAATGAAATTAGATTACACTAGCAGACTGATGTAAAAGTTTTTTTTTTTTAAATTTACACTAATGTTACACCAGATATGAGTGGTGGCACTGAGCAAGTAGGCACAGTATATGCTGTAAGCCTGACACACAGGCTGTCAGTGGCAGGGAGGCAACTGCTATTAGATTACACTAGCAGACCGATGTAAAAGTTTTTTTTAAAAAATTTACACTAATGTTACACCAGATATGAATGGTGGCACTGAGCAAGTAGGCACAGTATATGCTGTGAGCCTGACACACAGGCTGGCAGTGGCAGGCTGGCCTGGCAACTGAAATTAGATTACACTAGCAGACTGATGTAAAAGTTTTTTTTTTTTTAATTTACACTAATGTTACACCAGATATGAGTGGTGGCACTGAGCGAGTAGGCACAGTATATGCTGTGAGCCTGACACACAGGCTGGCAGTGGCAGACAGGCAACTGCTATTAGATTACACTAGCAGACTGATGTAAAAGTTTTTTTTTTTAATTTACACTACTGTTACACCAGATATGACTGGTGGTGGAACTGAGCAAGTAGGCACAGTATATGCTGTGAGCCTGACATACAGGCTGGCAGTGGCAGGCTGGCCTGGCAACTGAAATTAGATTACACTAGCAGACTGATGTAAAAGTTTTTTTTTTTTAAATTTACACTAATGTTACACCAGATATGAGTGGTGGCAATGAGCAAGTAGGCACAGTATATGCTGTGAGCCTGACACACAAGCTGGCAGTGGCAGGCTGGCCTGGCAAATGAAATTAGATTACACTAGCAGACTGATGTAAAAGTTTTTTTTTTTAAATTTACACTAATGTTACACCAGATATGAGTGGTGGCACTGAGCAAGTAGGCACAGTATATGCTGTGAGCCTGACACACAGGCTGTCAGTGGCAGGGAGGCAACTGCTATTAGATTACACTAGCAGACCGATGTAAAAGTTTTTTTTTTTTTAATTTACACTAATGTTACACCAGATATGAATGGTGGCACTGAGCAAGTAGGCACAGTATATGCTGTGAGCCTGACACACAGGCTGGCAGTGGCAGGCATGCCTGGCAACTGAAATTAGATTACACTAGCAGACTGATGTAAAAGTTTTTTTTTTAAAATTTACACTACTGTTACACCAGATATGACTTGTGGTGGCACTGAGCAAGTAGGCACAGTATATGCTGTGAGCCTGACACACAGGCTGGCAGTGGCAGGCTGGCAGTGGCAGGCTGGCCTGGCAACTGAAATTAGATTACACTAGCAGACTGATGTAAAAGTTTTTTTTTTTTAATTTACACTAATGTTACACCAGATATGAGTGGTGGCACTGAGCGAGTAGGCACAGTATATGCTGTGAGCCTGACACACAGGCTGGCAGTGGCAGACAGGCAACTGCTATTAGATTACACTAGCAGACTGATGTAAAAGTTTTTTTTTTTTAATTTACACTACTGTTACACCAGATATGACTGGTGGTGGAACTGAGCAAGTAGGCACAGTATATGCTGTGAGCCTGACACACAGGCTGGCAGTGGCAGGCTGGCCTGGCAACTGAAATTAGATTACACTAGCAGACTGATGTAAAAGTTTTTTTTTTTTAAATTTACACTAATGTTACACCAGATATGAGTGGTGGCAATGAGCAAGTAGGCACAGTATATGCTGTGAGCCTGACACACAAGCTGGCAGTGGCAGGCTGGCCTGGCAAATGAAATTAGATTACACTAGCAGACTGATGTAAAAGTTTTTTTTTTTAAATTTACACTAATGTTACACCAGATATGAGTGGTGGCACTGAGCAAGTAGGCACAGTATATGCTGTGAGCCTGACACACAGGCTGTCAGTGGCAGGGAGGCAACTGCTATTAGATTACACTAGCAGACTGATGTAAAAGTTTTTTTTTTAAATTTACACTAATGTTACACCAGATATGAATGGTGGCACTGAGCGAGTAGGCACAGTATATGCTGTGAGCCTGACACACAGGCTGGCAGTGGCAGGCATGCCTGGCAACTGAAATTAGATTACACTAGCAGACTGATGTAAAAGTTTTTTTTTTTAAATTTACACTACTGTTACACCAGATATGACTTGTGGTGGCACTGAGCAAGTAGGCACAGTATATGCTGTGAGCCTGACACACAGGCTGGCAGTGGCAGGCTGGCCTGGCAACTGAAAATAGATTACACTAGCAGACTGATGTAAAAGTTTTTTTTTTTTTAATTTACACTAATGTTACACCAGATATGAGTGGTGGCACTGAGCGAGTAGGCACAGTATATGCTGTGAGCCTGACACACAGGCTGGCAGTGGCAGACAGGCAACTGCTATTAGATTACACTAGCAGACTGATGTAAAAGTTTTTTTTTTAAATTTACACTACTGTTACACCAGATATGACTGGTGGTGGCACTGAGCAAGTAGGCACAGTATATGCTGTGAGCCTGACACACAGGCTGGCAGTGGCAGGCTGGCCTGGCAACTGAAATTAGATTACACTAGCAGACTGATGTAAAAGTTTTGTTTTTTTTAATTTACACTAATGTTACACCAGATATGAGTGGTGGCACTGAGCGAGTAGGCACAGTATATGCTGTGAGCCTGACACACAGGCTGGCAGTGGCAGGCAGGCGACTGCTATTAGATTACACTAGCAGACTGATGTAAAAGTTTTTTTTTTTTAAATTTACACTAATGTTACACCAGATATGAGTGGTGGCACTGAGCGAGTAGGCACAGTATATGCTGTGAGCCTGACACACAGGCTGGCAGTGGCAGGCAGGCGACTGCTATTAGATTACACTAGCAGACTGATGTAAAAGGTTTTTTTTTAAATTTACACTACTGTTACACCAGATATGAGTGGTGGCACTGAGCGAGTAGGCACAGAATATGCTGTGAGCCTGACACACAGGCTGGCAGTGGCAGGCAGGCAATTGCTATTAGATTACACTAGCAGACTGATGTAAAAGTTGTTTTTTTTTAAATTTACACTAATGTTACACCAGATATGAATGGTGGCACTGAGCAAGTAGGCACAGTATTTGCTGTGAGCCTGACACACAGGCTGGCAGTGGCAGGCATGCCTGGCAACTGAAATTAGATTACACTAGCAGACTGATGTAAAAGTTTTTTTTTTTAAATTTACACTACTGTTACACCAGATATGACTTGTGGTGGCACTGAGCAAGTAGGCACAGTATATGCTGTGAGCCTGACACACAGGCTGGCAGTGGCAGGCTGGCCTGGCAACTGAAATTAGATTACACTAGCAGACTGATGTAAAAGTTTTTTTTTTTTAATTTACACTAATGTTACACCAGATATGAGTGGTGGCACTGAGCGAGTAGGCACAGTATATGCTGTGAGCCTGACACACAGGCTGGCAGTGGCAGGCAGGCGACTGCTATTAGATTACACTAGCAGACTGATGTAAAAGTTTTTTTTTTTAAATTTACACTAATGTTACACCAGATATGAGTGGTGGCACTGAGCGAGTAGGCACAGTATATGCTGTGAGCCTGACACACAGGCTGGCAGTGGCAGGCAGGCAATTGCTATTAGATTACACTAGCAGACTGATGTAAAAGTTTTTTTTTTTTTAAATTTACACTACTGTTACACCAGATATGACTGGTGGTGGCACTGAGCAAGTAGGCACAGTATATGCTGTGAGCCTGACACACAGGCTGGCAGTGGCAGGCTGGCCTGGCAACTGAAATTAGATTACACTAGCAGACTGATGTAAAAGTTTTTTTTTTTTTAAATTTACACTAATGTTACACCAGATATGAGTGGTGGCAATGAGCAAGTAGGCACAGTATATGCTGTGAGCCTGACACACAGGCTGGCAGTGGCAGGCTGGCCTGGCAACTGCTATTAGATTACACTAGCAGACCGATGTAAAAGTTTTTTTTTAAAAATTTACACTAATGTTACACCAGATATGAATGGTGGCACTGAGCAAGTAGGCACAGTATATGCTGTGAGCCTGACACACAGGCTGGCAGTGGCAGGCTGGCCTGGCAACTGAAATTAGATTACACTAGCAGACTGATGTAAAAGTTTTTTTTTTTTTAATTTACACTAATGTTACACCAGATATGAATGGTGGCACTGAGCGAGTAGGCACAGTATATGCTGTGAGCCTGACACACAGGCTGGCAGTGGCAGACAGGCAACTGCTATTAGATTACACTAGCAGACTGATGTAAAAGTTTTTTTTTTTAATTTACACTACTGTTACACCAGATATGACTGGTGGTGGAACTGAGCAAGTAGGCACAGTATATGCTGTGAGCCTGACACACAGGCTGGCAGTGGCAGGCTGGCCTGGCAACTGAAATTAGATTACACTAGCAGACTGATGTAAAAGTTTTTTTTTTTAAAATTTACACTAATGTTACACCAGATATGAGTGGTGGCAATGAGCAAGTAGGCACAGTATATGCTGTGAGCCTGACACACAAGCTGGCAGTGGCAGGCTGGCCTGGCAAATGAAATTAGATTACACTAGCAGACTGATGTAAAAGTTTTTTTTTTTAAATTTACACTAATGTTACACCAGATATGAGTGGTGGCACTGAGCAAGTAGGCACAGTATATGCTGTGAGCCTGACACACAGGCTGTCAGTGGCAGGGAGGCAACTGCTATTAGATTACACTAGCAGACCGATGTAAAAGTTTTTTTTTTTTTAATTTACACTAATGTTACACCAGATATGAATGGTGGCACTGAGCAAGTAGGCACAGTATATGCTGTGAGCCTGACACACAGGCTGGCAGTGGCAGGCATGCCTGGCAACTGAAATTAGATTACACTAGCAGACTGATGTAAAAGTTTTTTTTTTAAAATTTACACTACTGTTACACCAGATATGACTTGTGGTGGCACTGAGCAAGTAGGCACAGTATATGCTGTGAGCCTGACACACAGGCTGGCAGTGGCAGGCTGGCCTGGCAACTGAAATTAGATTACACTAGCAGACTGATGTAAAAGTTTTTTTTTTTTAATTTACACTAATGTTACACCAGATATGAGTGGTGGCACTGAGCGAGTAGGCACAGTATATGCTGTGAGCCTGACACACAGGCTGGCAGTGGCAGACAGGCAACTGCTATTAGATTACACTAGCAGACTGATGTAAAAGTTTTTTTTTTTTAATTTACACTACTGTTACACCAGATATGACTGGTGGTGGAACTGAGCAAGTAGGCACAGTATATGCTGTGAGCCTGACACACAGGCTGGCAGTGGCAGGCTGGCCTGGCAACTGAAATTAGATTACACTAGCAGACTGATGTAAAAGTTTTTTTTTTTAAATTTACACTAATGTTACACCAGATATGAGTGGTGGCAATGAGCAAGTAGGCACAGTATATGCTGTGAGCCTGACACACAAGCTGGCAGTGGCAGGCTGGCCTGGCAAATGAAATTAGATTACACTAGCAGACTGATGTAAAAGTTTTTTTTTTAAATTTACACTAATGTTACACCAGATATGAGTGGTGGCACTGAGCAAGTAGGCACAGTATATGCTGTGAGCCTGACACACAGGCTGTCAGTGGCAGGGAGGCAACTGCTATTAGATTACACTAGCAGACTGATGTAAAAGTTTTTTTTTTAAATTTACACTAATGTTACACCAGATATGAATGGTGGCACTGAGCGAGTAGGCACAGTATATGCTGTGAGCCTGACACACAGGCTGGCAGTGGCAGGCATGCCTGGCAACTGAAATTAGATTACACTAGCAGACTGATGTAAAAGTTTTTTTTTTTAAATTTACACTACTGTTACACCAGATATGACTTGTGGTGGCACTGAGCAAGTAGGCACAGTATATGCTGTGAGCCTGACACACAGGCTGGCAGTGGCAGGCTGGCCTGGCAACTGAAATTAGATTACACTAGCAGACTGATGTAAAAGTTTTTTTTTTTTTAATTTACACTAATGTTACACCAGATATGAGTGGTGGCACTGAGCGAGTAGGCACAGTATATGCTGTGAGCCTGACACACAGGCTGGCAGTGGCAGACAGGCAACTGCTATTAGATTACACTAGCAGACTGATGTAAAAGTTTTTTTTTAAAATTTACACTACTGTTACACCAGATATGACTGGTGGTGGCACTGAGCAAGTAGGCACAGTATATGCTGTGAGCCTGACACACAGGCTGGCAGTGGCAGGCTGGCCTGGCAACTGAAATTAGATTACACTAGCAGACTGATGTAAAAGTTTTTTTTTTTTTAATTTACACTAATGTTACACCAGATATGAGTGGTGGCACTGAGCGAGTAGGCACAGTATATGCTGTGAGCCTGACACACAGGCTGGCAGTGGCAGGCAGGCGACTGCTATTAGATTACACTAGCAGACTGATGTAAAAGTTTTTTTTTTTTAAATTTACACTAATGTTACACCAGATATGAGTGGTGGCACTGAGCGAGTAGGCACAGTATATGCTGTGAGCCTGACACACAGGCTGGCAGTGGCAGGCAGGCGACTGCTATTAGATTACACTAGCAGACTGATGTAAAAGGTTTTTTTTAAAATTTACACTACTGTTACACCAGATATGAGTGGTGGCACTGAGCGAGTAGGCACAGAATATGCTGTGAGCCTGACACACAGGCTGGCAGTGGCAGGCAGGCAATTGCTATTAGATTACACTAGCAGACTGATGTAAAAGTTTTTTTTTTTTAAATTTACACTAATGTTACACCAGATATGAATGGTGGCACTGAGCGAGTAGGCACAGTATATGCTGTGAGCCTGACACACAGGCTGGCAGTGGCAGGCATGCCTGGCAACTGAAATTAGATTACACTAGCAGACTGATGTAAAAGTTTTTTTTTTTAAATTTACACTACTGTTACACCAGATATGACTTGTGGTGGCACTGAGCAAGTAGGCACAGTATATGCTGTGAGCCTGACACACAGGCTGGCAGTGGCAGGCTGGCCTGGCAACTGAAATTAGATTACACTAGCAGACTGATGTAAAAGTTTTTTTTTTTAATTTACACTAATGTTACACCAGATATGAGTGGTGGCACTGAGCGAGTAGGCACAGTATATGCTGTGAGCCTGACACACAGGCTGGCAGTGGCAGGCAGGCGACTGCTATTAGATTACACTAGCAGACTGATGTAAAAGTTTTTTTTTTTAAATTTACACTAATGTTACACCAGATATGAGTGGTGGCACTGAGCGAGTAGGCACAGTATATGCTGTGAGCCTGACACACAGGCTGGCAGTGGCAGGCAGGCAATTGCTATTAGATTACACTAGCAGACTGATGTAAAAGTTTTTTTTTTTTAAATTTACACTACTGTTACACCAGATATGACTGGTGGTGGCACTGAGCAAGTAGGCACAGTATATGCTGTGAGCCTGACACACAGGCTGGCAGTGGCAGGCTGGCCTGGCAACTGAAATTAGATTACACTAGCAGACTGATGTAAAAGTTTTTTTTTTTAAATTTACACTAATGTTACACCAGATATGAGTGGTGGCACTGAGCGAGTAGGCACAGTATATACTGTGAGCCTGACACACAAGCTGGCAGTGGCAGGCAGGCAACTGCTATTAGATTACACCAGCAGACTGATGTAAAAGTTTTTTTTTTTTTAAATTTACACTACTGTTACACCAGATATGAGTGGTGGCACTGAGCGAGTAGGCACAGAATATGCTGTGAGCCTGACACACAGGCTGGCAGTGGCAGGCAGGCAATTGCTATTAGATTACACTAGCAGACTGATGTAAAAGTTTTTTTTTTTTAAAATTTACACTAATGTTACACCAGATATGAGTGGTGGCACTGAGCGAGTAGGCACAGTATATGCTGTGAGCCTGACACACAGGCTGGCAGTGGCAGGCATGCCTGGCAACTGAAATTAGATTACACTAGCAGACTGATGTAAAAGTTTTTTTTTTTAAATTTACACTACTGTTACACCAGATATGACTTGTGGTGGCACTGAGCAAGTAGGCACAGTATATGCTGTGAGCCTGACACACAGGCTGGCAGTGGCAGGCTGGCCTGGCAACTGAAATTAGATTACACTAGCAGACTGATGTAAAAGTTTTTTTTTTTTTAATTTACACTAATGTTACACCAGATATGAGTGGTGGCACTGAGTGAGTAGGCACAGTATATGCTGTGAGCCTGACACACAGGCTGGCAGTGGCAGGCAGGCGACTGCTATTAGATTACACTAGCAGACTGATGTAAAAGTTTTTTTTTTTAAATTTACACTAATGTTACACCAGATATGAGTGGTGGCACTGAGCGAGTAGGCACAGTATATGCTGTGAGCCTGACACACAGGCTGGCAGTGGCAGGCAGGCAATTGCTATTAGATTACACTAGCAGACTGATGTAAAAGTTTTTTTTTTTTTTAAATTTACACTACTGTTACACCAGATATGACTGGTGGTGGCACTGAGCAAGTAGGCACAGTATATGCTGTGAGCCTGACACACAGGCTGGCAGTGGCAGGCTGGCCTGGCAACTGAAATTAGATTACACTAGCAGACTGATGTAAAAGTTTTTTTTTTTAAATTTACACTAATGTTACACCAGATATGAGTGGTGGCACTGAGCGAGTAGGCAAAGTATATGCTGTGAGCCTGACACACAGGCTGGCAGTGGCAGGCAGGCAACTGCTATTAGATTACACCAGCAGACTGATGTAAAAGTTTTTTTTTTTTAAATTTACACTACTGTTACACCAGATATGACTGGTGGTGGCACTGAGCAAGTAGGCACAGTATATGCTGTGAGCCTGACACACAGGCTGGCAGTGGCAGGCTGGCCTGGCAACTGAAATTAGATTACACTAGCAGACTGATGTAAAAGTTTTTTTTTTAAATTTACACTAATGTTACACCAGATATGAGTGGTGGCACTGAGCGAGTAGGCACAGTATATGCTGTGAGCCTGACACACAGGCTGGCAGTGGCAGGCAGGCAACTGCTATTAGATTACACCAGCAGACTGATGTAAAAGTTTTTTTTTAAAAATTTACACTAATGTTACACCAGATATGACTGGTGGTGGCACTGAGCAAGTAGGCACAGTATATGCTGTGAGCCTGACACACAGGCTGGCAGTGGCAGGATGGCCTGGCAACTGAAATTAGATTACACTAGCAGACTGATGTAAAAGTTTTTTTTTTTTTTAATTTACACTAATGTTACACCAGATATGAGTGGTGGCACTGAGCGAGTAGGCACAGTATGTGCTGTGAGCCTGACACACAGGCTGGCAGTGGCAGGCAGGTGACTGCTATTAGATTACACTAGCAGACTGATTTAAAAGTTGTTGTTTTTTAAATTTACACTACTGTTATACCAGATATGACTGGTGGTGGCACTGAGCAAGTAGGCACAGTATATGCTGTGAGCCTGACACAGAGGCTGGCAGTGGCATGCTGGCTTGGCAACTGAAATTAGATTACACTAGCAGACTGATGTAAAAGTTGTTGTTTTTTTAAATTTACACTAATGTTACACCAGATATGAGTGGTGACACTGAGCGAGTAGGCACAGTATATGCTGTGAGCCTGACACACAGGCTGGCAGTGGCAGGCAGGCAACTGCTATTAGATTACACTAGCAGACTGATGTAAAAAAATGTTTTTTTTAATTTACACTACTGTTACACCAGATATGACTAGTGGTGGCACTGAGCAAGTAGGCACAGTATATGCTGTGAGCCTGACACACAGGCTGGCAGTGGCAGGCTGGCCTGGCAACTGAAATTAGATTACACTAGCAGACTAATGTAAAAGTTTTTTTTTTTTAAATTTACACTAATGTTACACCAGATATGAGTGGTGGCACTGAGCAAGTAGGCACAGTATATGCTGTGAGTCTGACACACAGGCTGGCAGTGGCAGGCAAGCAACTGCTATTAGATTACACTAGCAGACTGAGGTAAAAGTTTTTTTTTTTAATTTACACTAATGTTACACCAGATATGAGTGGTGGCAGTGAGCAAGTAGGCACAGTATATGCTGTGAGCCTGACACACGCTGACAGGCAGGCAAATGCAATTAGATTACAAAGAAAAAAAAAGAAAAAGAAAAAAATTATGTTCTAGCCCTAAAAAAGGGCTTTTTGGGGTGCTGTCCTTACAGCAGAGATCAGATGAGTCCTTCAGGACTGTAGTGGAAACTGAATACACTAGCCTAGCTATCGATTTCCCTATTAAATTAGCAGCAGCTACACTGTCCCTCCTCTCACTAGCAATGCAGCTTCCGAATGAATCTAAAATGGCTGCTGTCGATGAGGTGTAAGGGTCTGGGAGGGAGGGTCTGCTGCTGATTGGCTGGAATGTGCCTGCTGACTGTGAGATACAGGGTCAAAGTTTAGGCAATGATGAAGAGTAGGGGGCGGATCGAACATCGCATATGTTCGCCCACCGCTGCGAAGGCGAACAAGCTATGTTCGCCGGGAACTGTTCTCCGGCGAACTGTTCACAACATCACTACACTTGAGGTGCCACTTAGAATTATTTGCAACACACAAGAATAAATTTACAGTTTATCCACAGTTTGAATTTTACGAAGTTGAACTTGATCACGGTTGGACTTGTATATTGTTCTTTGATTTTGTTTTAAATTTTTCACATTGTCATTGTATACCCTGAACCTACATAGCCCACGGCATATATCCCACTCATTGTACATGACCGCATTTTACAACATAAGATAACTTACACCAACACCCTTTCAGTGAGGCCTATAATAGATAGATATGTGCATGGCTAAAAAATTCGGTTAGTTTTCAGTTCGGATCGATTCGGACTTTTCGAATTTCGGTTCGGATCGATTCGAATTCGGCAAAATTTGAATGAATTTGTTTCGGATTTATTCGGATTCGAATGAATTCGTTTCGGATTTATTCGGATTCAAATAAATTCGGCTGAATTCGGTTCTATTCGGTTCTATTCGGTTCCGAAATTCGGAAATTCGGTATGTTTTAGGTGGGATATGCTGTGTTTTAGACTAGTATTATATGTACTGAATATTAGGTGTAACCACTATTGTAATACACGGCCATCCGAATCTACCGAAAGTCAGTAGTTAAGAGTTTTGTGGGCTAACGCCGGAACATAAAACTCTTAACTAAAGTGCTACAAAGTACACTAACACCCATAAACTACCTATGAACCACTAAACCGAGGCCCCTCCACATCGCAAACACTATAATACAATTATTTAACCCTTAATCTGCCGACCAGACACCGCCGCCACCTACATTATAGCTATTAACCCCTAATCTGCTGTCCCTAACATCGCCGACCCCTACATTATAGTTATTAACCCCTAATCTGCCCCCCCCAACGTCGCCGCAATCTAACTACAAGTATTAACCCCTAATCTGCCGACCGGACATAACCGCCACCTACATTATAGCTATTAACCCCTAATCTGCTGTCCCTAACATCGCCGACCCCTACATTATAGTTATTAACCCCTAATCTGCCCCCCCCAATGTCGCCGCAATCTAACTACAAGTATTAACCCCTAATCTGCCGACCGGACATCGCCTCCACCTATATTATAACTATTAACCCCTAATCTGCTGTCCCTAACATCGCCGACCCCTACATTATAGTTATTAACCCCTAATCTGCCCCCCCAACGTCGCCGCAATCTAACTACAAGTATTAACCCCTAATCTGCTGACCGGACATCGCCGCCACCTACATTATAGCTATTAACCCCTAATCTGCTGTCCCTAACATCGCCAACCCCTACATTATAGTTATTAACCCCTAATCTGCCCCCCCAACGTCGCCGCAACCTAACTACAAGTATTAACCCCTAATCTGCTGACCAGACATCGCCGCCACTATATTAAATGTATTAACCCCTAAACCGCCACACTCCCACCTCGCAACCACTATTATAAATTTTATTAACCCCTAATCTGCCCTCCCTAACATCGCCGCCACCTACCTACAATTATTAACCCCTAATCTCCCACCCCCAACGTCGCTGCTACTATAATAAAGTTATTAACCCCTAAACCTAAGTCTAACCCTAACCCTAACACCCCTAACTTAAATATAATTTAAATAAAACTAAATAAATTTACTCTAATTAAATAAATTAATCCTATTTAAAACTAAATACTTACCTGTAAAATAAACCCTAATATAGCTACAATATAACTAATAGTTACATTGTAGCTATTTTAGGATTTATATTTATTTTACAGGCAACTTTGTATTTATTTTAACTAGGTAAAATAGCTACTAGATAGTTATTTACTGTTTAATAGCTACCTAGTTAAAATAATTACAAAATTACCTGTAAAATAAATCTTAACCTAAGTTACAATTAAACCTAACACTACACTATCATTAAATAAATTAACTACAAGTACCTACAATTAAATACAATTAAATACAATTAAATAAACTAAGCTAAAGTACAAAAAAAAACACTAAATTACAAAAAATAAAAAAATATTACAAGAATTGTAAGCTAATTACACCTAATCTAAACCCCCTAATAAAATAACAAAGCCCCCAAAATAAAATAAAATGCCTTACCTATACTAAATTACAAAAGTTAACAACTCTATTACCTTACCAGCCCTTAAAAGGGCCTTTTGCGGGGCATGCCCCAAAGAAAACAGCTCTTTTGCCTGTAAAAAAAAAACACAATACCACCCCCAACATTACAACCCACCACCCACATACCCCTACTCTAACCCAAACCCCCCTTAAATAAACCTAACACTACCCCCCTGAAGATCTCCCTACCTTGAGTCGTGTTCACCCAGCCGGGCTGAAGTCTTCATCCGATGGGGCAGAAGAGGACATCCAGACCGGCAGAAGTCTTCATCCAAGCGGGGCAAGAAGAGGTCTTCCATCTATCAGAAAAGTACCAAAAAAAAACAAACACTAAATTACCAAAAATAATAAAATATTTCAAGAATTTTAAACTAATTACACCTAATCTAAGCCCCCTACTAGCTATTAATATAGCTACAATATAACTAATAGTTACATTGTAGCTATTTTAGGATTTATATTTATTTTACAGGCAACTTTGTATTTATTTTAATTTTATTTTTATTTTAGTTAATAACTATTTAATAACTACATAGCTAAAATAAATACAAATTTACCTGTAAAATAAATCCTAACCTAAGTTACAATTACACCTAACACTACACTATCATTAAATTAATTAAATAAATGAATCCTATTTAAAACTAAATACTTACCTGTAAAATAAACCCTAATATAGCTACAATATAACTAATAGTTACATTGTAGCTATTTTAGGATTTATATTTATTTTACTGGCAACTTTGTATTTATTTTAACTAGGTAAAATAGCTATTAAATAGTTATTTACTGTTTAATAGCTACCTAGTTAAAATAATTACAAAATTACCTGTAAAATAAATCCTAACCTAAGTTACAATTAAACCTAACACTACACTATCATTAAATAAATTAAATAAAATAACTACAAGTACCTACAATTAAATACAATTAAATAAACTAAACTAAAGTACAAAAAAACCCCCACTAAATTACAAAAAATAAAAAAATATTACAAGAATTTTAAACTAATTACACCTAATCTAAGCCCCCTAATAAAATAACAAAGCCCCCCAAAATAAAAAAATGCCCTACCCTATACTAAATTACAAAAGTTAACAGCTCTATTACCTTACCAGCCCTTAAAAGGGCCTTTTGCGGGGCATGCCCCAAAGAAAACAGCTCTTTTGCCTGTAAAAAAAAACACAATACCCCCCCACATTACAACCCACCACCCACATACCCCTACTCTAACCCAAACCCCCCTTAAATAAACCTAACACTACCCCCCTGAAGATCTCCCTACCTTGAGTCGTGTTCACCCAGCCAGGCCGAAGTCTTCATCCGATGGGGCAGAAGAGGACATCCGGACCGGCAGAAGTCTTCATCCAAGCGGGGCAAGAAGAGGTCTTCCATCCATCAGAAGTCTTCATCCAGGCGGCATCTTCTATGTTCATCCATCCGGAGCGGATCCTGAAGACATCCAACGCGGAGCATCCTCTTCTTTCTTGATCCGACGACTAAATGATGGTACCTTTAAGTGACGTCATCCAAGATGGCGTCCCTTGAATTCCGATTGGCTGATAGGATTCTATCAGCCAATCGGAATTAAGGTAGGAAAAATCGGATTGGCTGATTCAAACAGCCAATCAGATTCAAGTTCAATCCGATTGGCTGATCCAATCCAATCAGGGTGAACACGACTCAAGGTAGGGAGATCTTCAGGGGCTTAGTGTTAGGTTTATTTAAGGGTTTTTTGGGTTAGAGTAGGGGTATGTGGGGGTGGGTTGTAATGTTGGGGGTGGTATTGTGTTTTTTTTTTACAGGCAAAAGAGCTGTTTTCTTTGGGGCATGCCCCGCAAAAGGCCCTTTTAAGGGCTGGTAAGGTAATAGAGCTGTTAACTTTTGTAATTTAGTATAGGGTAGGGCATTTTTTTTATTTTGGGGGGCTTTGTTATTTTATTAGGGGGCTTAGATTAGGTGTAATTAGTTTAAAATTCTTGTAATATTTTTTTATTTTTTGTAATTTAGTGGGGTTTTTTTGTACTTTAGTTTAGTTTATTTAATTGTATTTAATTGTAGGTACTTGTAGTTAATTTATTTAATTAATTTAATGATAGTGTAGTGTTAGGTTTAATTGTAACTTAGGTTAGGATTTATTTTACAGGTAATTTTGTAATTATTTTAACTAGGTAGCTATTAAGCAGTTAATAACTATTTAATAACTAGTCTAACTAGCTAAAATAAATACAAAGTTGCCTGTAAAATAAATATAAATCCTAAAATAGCTACAATGTAACTATTAGTTATATTGTAGCTATATTAGGGTTTATTTTACAGGTAAGTATTTAGTTTTAAATAGGATTCATTTATTTAATTTTAATAAATTTATTTCGTTTTATTTAAATTATATTTAAGTTAGGGGGGTGTTAGGGTTAGACTTAGGTTTAGGGGTTAATAACTTTATTATAGTAGCGGCGACGTTGGGGGCGGCAGATTAGGGGTTAATAATTGTAGGTAGGTGGCGGCGATGTTAGGGAGGGTAGATTAGGGGTTAATAAAATTTATTATAGTGTTTGTGAGGCGGGAGTGCGGCGGTTTAGGGGTTAATACATTTATTATAGTGGCGGTGATGTCCGGTTGGCAGATTAGGGGTTAATATTCGTAGTTAGGTTGCGGCGACGTTGGGGGGGGGCAGATTAGGGGTTAATACATTTATTATAGTAGCGGCGAGGTCCGGTCGGCAGATTAGGGTTTAATAAATGTAGTTAGGTTGCGGTGACGTTGGGGGGGGGCATATTAGGGGTTAATAAATTTAATATTGGGGTCGGCGGTGTTAGGGGCAGCAGATTAGGGGTACATAGGTATAATGTAGGTGGCGGCGGTGTCCGGAGCGGCAGATTAGGAGTTAATAAGATAATGCAGGTGTCAGCGATAGCGGGGGCGGCAGATTAGGCGTTAATAAGTGTTAGATTAGGGGTGTTTAGAGACTCAGGGTACATGTTAGGGTGTTAGGTGCAGACTTAGTGTTTCCCCATAGGAAACAATGGGGCTGCGTTAACTGCCCCATTGTTTCCTATGGGGGAATGCCGAATTTTACCGAGCTAATTCGGATTTATTCGGAGATACGGCAGCTATTTCGGATTAATTCGGTAGATTCGGAAGTATTTTAATTCGGAAATTCGAATCGATCCGAATCTCCGAATTTACCGAATTTTTAGTATTTTCGCATAAATCCGAAACGAATCGCACATGTCTAATAATAGATCATTTAGGAATTTTTAAAACATAAGGTTGACTATTAAGGCCAACTAGCTGGAGGGTCTTCTCCAACATCAGCTTACCAATACACTTGTTTTTTTTATTTTTTTTGAATTCTTTATTGTACATTGTGTAACAGTTATTGTATTAATCTTTGTAATAAACTGCACAATTGCATACAATTTACACTTCATTATGTATGTGTGAGTGTGTGTGTATGTATGTGTGTGTATGTATGTGTATGCATGTATGTGTGTGTATGAGTATATGTATGTGTGTATGCATGTGTATGTATTTGTATGTGTGTGTATGTATGTGTATGCATGTTTATGCATGTGTATATATTTGTGTGTGTATGTGTAAATGTGTGTGTATATGTGTATATATATGTATGTGTGTGTATGTTTATATGTGTGTGTATATGCATGTGTATTTGGATGTATGCATGTTTATGTGGGTGTATGTATATGTATGCATGTGCATTTGTTTGTATGTATGTGTATGTATATGTATATATGAGTGTGTGTGTGTATGTATGTATGTGTGTGTTTGTAAATATGTGTGTGTATATGCATGTGCATGCAGGTGTATTCAGGTGTATTTGTTTGTATGTATGTGTATGTATATGTATATATGAGTGTGTGTGTGTATGTATGTATGTGTGTGTTTGTAAATATGTGTGTGTATATGCATGTGTATGCAGGTGTATTCAGGTGTATTTGTTTGTATGTATGTGTATGTATATGTATATATGAGTGTGTGTGTGTATGTATGTATGTATGTGTGTGTGTGTTTGTAAATATGTGTGTGTGTGTGTATATGCATGTGTATGCAGGTGTATGCAGGTGTATTTGTATGTATGTGTATGCATGTGTATATGTAAATATGTGTGTATATATGCAGGTGTATGCAGGTGTATTTGTTTGTTTGTATGTATGTGTATGCATGTGTATATGTAAATATGTGTGTGTATATGTATGTGTATGCGGCTGTATGCATGTGTATAGGGGTGTATGTATATGTATGTATACATGCGTATTTGTATGTATGTGTATACTATGCATGTGTATATGTGTTTGTATGTATATGTGTGTGTAAGTATGTGTATGCATGTGAATGGGGCCGATTTATGAAGGGACGATTGCCCCTGTTTCCACGCAAGTCTTAAGACTGCTGCTCCATAACTGGTCCGCCACCTCTGAGGCTGCGGTCTGCAATCCGCCCGATCCTATACGATCGGGTTGAATGAAACCCCTTGCTAGCGGATGATTGGCTGCGAATCTGCAGGGGGCGGCATTGCACAAGCAGTTCACCAGAACTGCGTGTGCAATGTTAAATGCTGTGTGCATATGTTTGTATGTGTGTACAGTATATGTGTGTATGCGTGTATATGTGTATATATGTGTATGTGTGTGTATGCGTATGTATGTGTGTTTATATATGTGTGTGTATGTGTGTATGCGTGTATATGTGTGTATTTATGTGTATCTGTGTCTGTTTATGTCTGTATGTATGTGTGTGTGTGTATATGCATGTGTATGTGTGTGTGTTTATGTATTTGTGTGTATGCATGTATATGTGTGTATTTATGTGCATGTGTGTGTGTGTGTGTTTATGTTTGTATGTTTTATGTGTGTGTGTGTGTGTGTGTATATGCCTGTGTATGTATGTGTGTTTATGTATTTGTGTGTATGCGTGTATATGTGTGTATTTATGTGTATGTGTGTGTGTTTATGTTTGTATGTGTGTTTATTTGTGTGTATGCGTGTATATGTGGGTATTTATGTGTATGTGTTTATGTGTGTATGTGTGTTTATTTGTGTGTGTATATGTGTGTATGCGTGTATATGTGGGTATTTATGTGTATGTGTGTGTGTTTGTATTTATGTGTGTATGTGTGTTTATTTGTGTATGTGTGTTTATTTGTGTGTGTATGTGTGTGTATGTGTGTATATGTGGGTATTTATGTGTATGTGTGTGTGTTTGTGTTTATGTGTGTATGTGTGTTTATTTGTGTGTGTATATGTGTGTATGCGTGTATATGTGGGTATTCATGTGTATGTGTGTGTGTTTGTGTTTATGTGTGTATGTGTGTTTATTTGTGTGTGTATATGTGTGTATTTATGTATATGTTTGTCTTTATGTTTATGTTTGTATGTGTATGTGTGTTTATTTGTGTGTGTATGCGTTTATATGTGTGTATTTATGTATATGTTTATGTTAATGTTTGTATGTGTGTGTGTTTATGTGTTTGTATGCTTATGTGTGTGTGTTTATGTGTTTGTATCCTTATGTGTGTATGTTTATGTGTATATGTGTGTGTTTTTGTTTAATTAAAAAGAATTTGAGGTAAATAATTGTAAATCCATAGAGTATAAGGATAGATTTATTGTTAAAACAATTAATAATAGTGTTAAATGAATAAATAAGTACAACTGATAAACTCTACTGCTATAGCTTCTGGATGCTGTGCTGGAGTCTCTGAGTGACGCTTGTTCTGGTTTTACAGGTGCCTGTCGGTGTTGTACTGCGTCACTGTCACAATGTCCCTGCTGCTAATCACACTCACACTGACACTCATCCTGTACCAGGCAGGTAAGTACCCATCACTCACAAACCTGCCTTAGTGTTAGGGTCAAAATGAATCCCTTGTACATCTCATTGTCCAGCTACATTGGCCTTAAGTTAAACGGACACTAAACACCTTCTAATGACAAGACATTTCTGTTGCGTTGCTATAGAATAACAAATCAGCCGAGTCTAAACATCTGTAAAACAAATTAACACCGTTTTACTGCAGTTGTTTTCCAATAGTCAAACTCCACCCACCATTTGCCTTATTTGGAGGAGCCAATCTGAGCTTTAGTCATCTGACAATAAGGCTGGTCACGGTTATGAAGTTAGTATAAAATGCTTTTATTTGCAGTTGTTATCATATAGAGCTATTTAGGGACATATGTAGCAGGGTTAGCATTGAGAAGTCAGCAGGTGCATTTAAGGTTCTGAGTATTAGAAAATTGCTCAATTGTCAGAGCCAAATTACATGAAAAGGGGCCAAAATAAATAATGAAAAGATATTGCAAAGTTGTGTCTTTACACATAACTAAATATTTTATATAAAACACTGAAGGTTTTTACTGTCCCTTTAAATGTAGTCTGTAGTACAATTAGAGAGGGAATGCATGTGTCTAGCACTGTGGTGTGAGCTCCTACAGAACCTGAATGCTGCATATTATTAAGTTCTGTAGAAGCCGCTCTTTAGTCCCCACATCCCTTAGCAGGGCATGTGATCCCTTGTGGTCCCCACATCACTTAGCTGGGCATGTGATCCCTTGTGGTTCCCACATCACTTAGCTGGGCATGTGATCCCTTGTGGTCCTCACATCACTTAGCTGGGCATGTGATCCCTTGTGGCCCCCACATCACTTAGCTTGGCATGTGATCCCTTGTGGTCCCCACATCACTTAGCTGGGCATGTGATCCCTTGTTAGCAAAGGATTATGGTTTATTGGATGTCCTTCTAATATGCAGATGATCCCCTCCCTTACCCCCTCCCTATGTGACCCTTCATTTGTAAGACAACAAGCCCCATCTCTCGTTGTCCTTGGTGCCGCATGATTCTATAATATTCAAGTGATAACCATGGTGATTGTCTTTACCTGCACCCAGTGGCGTAGCGTGGGTTGTCAGCGCCCAGGGCAAGGTAAGAATTGCGCCCCCCTAACCCATTATCATTTTTATATTATAACTTTTACATGCTATGGCAGTGGCTGATATATTGCAGTCAATAGGGTTGGCATCAGTTATCAGTATCTCTGCCACCTTCTAACACTGCGTTTTCCTGCATTGTACTTTCAGATCTTTTCTGTTATAAGATATCTTTTTTTAGAATTAAGCCTGCAATTGTTTTCCCTATAAAAGAAGGTATCATCTGTCTATGTGTTTCTTTTGTTATTTTATTTGCTACCCTTTTTCTACATGTTTATTCTGCATACTTGCAGCTTGCTCCTGCTTATAATAAAATAAAAAAAGCACAGACTTCTCTCTTCCCATGAGACAGCTGAGCTACACTAACTTTGCAACATTTATCTTATGTCTGTCTCATGGGAAGAGAGAAGTCTGTGCTTTTTTTATTTTATTATAAGCAGGAGCAAGCTGCAAGTATGCTCACTGTGGGGGGGGGGGGGGCTCGGTTTATGAGTTCCTTATCACTGATTCCAGTCAGACCTTTGTTTCCCTTTTTTAAGTGTTTTTTTTTGTGAGACAGTGAGATAAACTAAGCAGCAACAAACATACACATCATAACATACACGGTGGCCGCTCAGCCACCGACATCCCTTTATCCTCCCACATTACTTATCTTAAAGTCGGGGGCGGCACAACGCGCTAGAAGAGACAGTCTTCCTCCACTTCTTGCTCCCTCCTGAACTGCGCTCTGGGAGTGGGAGGAGACTGGACGGTGGACCCGCCGTGCTTAGTGACGTAAAACAACGCTAGTCAGCAGGTAACAGTCTGATTACACTTACAGACAGTCACAGACTCTCAGGCATCGCTTGACTGACAATTGAAGTTCACACTTGACTTGAGACTCAAGACAGAACAGCAGGGCGCCTGTTAGAATGTTTATCCTCCCTCCCTGTTCCCTTTGCTTGCCAAAGCACCGCTGGAGTCTGGGACTGTCTAATGTCTGGTGGACGCTGTGAACCAAGCGCTTTGCGCCCCCCATAATTATGCGCCCGGGGCAACCGCCCCTGTTGCCCCCCCACACTACGCCACTGCCTGCACCCCAAGCATAAGGTAGGCACGTGATAAAGAGAGCGGTCCCTATACTTCTATAGTCCCCTTTAAATCACACAGAGGGGCATGAAATCCCTATGTAGAACAGTAGAGTGTCTTTTTCATTAAGTGGTCTAATGTCTTGTTATTTAGTCTCATTAGTAGGGGATGGACCACCTGATATATTTACTGTTATTGCAGGGATGTAAGCTCAGGAATGTGCATGTGTCTGGAACACTATATGGCAGCAGATTTGCAAGAATGTTATCCATTTGCAAGAGCACTAGATGGCAGCTCTATTTCCTGCCTTGTACCTACCTAGGTATCTCTTCAACAAAGAATAATATTGGAACAAAGCAAATTTGATAATAGAAGTAAATTGAAAACCTTTTTTAAAAGTGGAATGCTCTGTCTTAATCACAAGCGGCGAGATTACGAGTTTTGCGTTAACAGGGGTGCGGTGCTAACGAGCCTTTCTTTCCCACCGCTCACTTAAGACAACGCTGGTATAACAGGTTTTTTTAAACCTGGCGTTATCCGCAAAAAGGTGAGTGTAGAGCAAAATTTAGCTCCACATCCCACCTCAATACCAGCGCTGCTTACGGTAGCGGTAAGCTGACAAAACGTGCTCGTGCACAATTTCCCCATAGGAAACAATGGGGCTGAGCTGGTTGAAAAAAAAACTAACACCTGCAAAAAAGCAATGTTCTGCTCCTAACGCAGCCCCATTGTTTCCTATGGGGAAATACTTTTTATGTCTACACCCAACACCCTAACATGAACCCCGAGTCTAAACACCCCTAATCTTACACTTATTAACCCCTAATCTGCCACCCTCGACATCACCGACACCTGCATTATATTATTAACCCCTAATCTGCCGCTCTGGACATCGCCGCCACCTACATTATACTTATGAACCCCTAATCTACTGCCCCCAACATTGCCGACACCTACATTATATTTATTAACCCCCAATCTGCCCCCCCAACATCGCCACAACTATATTAAATTGATTAACCTCTAATTTGCCGCCGCCAACGTCGCCGCCACTATTATAAATTTATTAACCTCTAAACCTAAATCTAACCCTAACCCTAACACCCCCCTAACTTAAATATAATTTAATTTAAACTAAATACATTTTCTATAATTAAATAAATTAATCCTATTTAAAACTAAATACTTACCGATAAAATAAACCATAAGCTAGCTACAATATAACTAATAGTTACATTGTAGCTAGTTTAAGATTTATATTTATTTTAAAGGCAACTTTGTATTTATTTTAACTAGGTAGAATAGTTATTAAATAGTTATTAACTATGTAATAACTACCTAGCTAAAATAAGTACAAAAGTATCTGTAAAATAAACCCTAACCTAAGTTATAATTACACCTAACACTACACTATAATTAAACTAATTACCTAAACTACCTACAATTAATTACAATTAAATTAAATAAACTAAATTACAGAAGAAAAAACAAAACACAAAATTACAGAAAAAAAAAGAATTACAAGAATTTTAAACTAATTACACCTAATCTAATCCCCTTAATAAAATAAAAAAGCCCCCCAAAATAATAAAAATCCCTACCCTATACTAAATTACAAATAGCCTTTAAAAGGGCCTATTGCGGGGCATTGCCCCAAAGTAACCAGCTCTTTCACCTGTAAAAAAAATACAATACCCCCCCAACATTAAAACCCACCACCCACGCACCCAACTCTACTCTAAAACCCACCCAATCCCCCCTTAAAAAAACCTAACACTACCCCCTTGAAGATCACCCTACCTTGAGCCGTCTTCACCCAGCCGGGCACAAGTGGTCCTCCAGAGGGTCCGAAGTCTTCATCCTATCCGGCCAGAAGAGGACATCCAGACCGGCAGAAGGCTTCATCCAGGCGGCATTTTCTATCTTCATCCTTCCGGAGCGGGTCCATCTTCAAGACATCCGACGCGGAGCATCCTCTTCATCCGACGGCCGACAACTGAATGACTGCCTGGTCCTTTAAGTGACGTCATCCAAGATGGCATCCCTTGAATTCTGATTGGCTGATAGAATCCTATCAGCCAATCGGTATTAAGGTAGGAAAAATACTATTGGCTGATGCAATCAGCCAATAGGATTGAAGTTCAATCCGATTGGCTGATCCAATCAGCCAATAGGATTGAAGTTCAATCCGATTGGCTGATCCAATCAGTCAATAGGATTGAGCTTGCATTCAATCAGCCAATAGAATGTGAGGTCAATCGTATTGGCTGATTGCATCAGCCAATAGGATTTTTCCTACCTTAATTCCGATTGGCTGATAGGATTCTATCAGCCAATCAGAATTCAAGGGACGCCATCTTGGATGATGTCAGTTAAATGACCAGTCATTCAGTCGGCCGTCGGATGAAGAGGATGCTCCGTGTCGGATGTCTTGAAAATGGACCCGCTCCGCTCTGAAAGGATGAAGATAGAAGATGCCGCCTGAATGAAGCCTTCTGCCGGTCTGGATGTCCTTTTCTGGCTGGATAGGATGAAGACTTTGGACCCTCTGGAGGACCACTTTTGCCCTGCTGGGTGAAGACGGCTCAAGGTAGGGTGATCTTCAAGGGGGTAGTGTTAGGTTTTTATTAAGGGGGGATTGGGTGGGTTTTAGAGTAGGGTTGGGTGTGTGGGTGGTGGGTTTTAATGTTGGGGGGTATTGTATTTTTTTTACAGGTGAAAGAGCTGATTACTTTGGGGCAATGCCTCGCAAAAGGCACTTTTAAGGGCTATTTGTAATTTAGTATAGGGTAGGGATTTTTATTATTTTGGGGAGCTTTTTATTTTATTTGGAGGATTAAATTAGGTGTAATTAGTTTAAACTTTGTGTAATTCTTTTTTTTCCTGTAATTTAGTGTTTGTTTTTTTCATAATTTAGTTTATTTAATTTAATTTTAATTAATTGTAGGTAGTTTAAGTAATTAGTTTAATTATAGTGTAGTGTTAGGTATAATTGTAACTTAGGTTAGGGTTTATTTTACAGGTACTTTTGTACTTATTTTAACTAGGTAGTTATTACATAGTTAATAACTATTTAATAACTATTGTACCTAGTTAAAATAAATACAAAGTTGCCTGTAAAATAAATATAAATCCTAAGCTAGCTACAATGTAACTATTAGTTATATTGTAGCTAGCTTAGGGTTTATTTTACAGGTATTTAGTTTTAAATAGGATTAATTTATTTAATTATAGAAAATTTATTTTGTTTAATTTAAATTATATTTAAGTTAGGGGGGTGTTAGGGTTAGGTTTAGACTTAGGTTTAGGGGTTAATAAATTTAATATATTTGCGGCAACGTTGGGGTCGGAAGATTAGGGGTTAATAAGTGTAGGTAGGTGTCGGCGATGTTAGGGACGGCAGATTAGGGGTTAATAAAATTTAACTATTGTTTGCGAGGCGGAGTGCGGCGGTTTAGGGGTTAATACATTTATTAAAGTGCCGGCGATGTCCGGTAGGCAGACTAGGGGTTAAACATTTTATTTAAGTGTTTCCGATGTGGGGGGGGGGCCTCGGTTTAGGGGTTAATAGGTAGTTTATAGGTGTTAGTGTACTTTTTAGCACTTTAGTTATGAGTTTTATCTTCCGGCGTTAGCCCATAAAACTCTTAACTACTGACTTTTAAATGCAGTAGGAGTCTTGACAGGAGAGGGTCTACCGCTCACTTCTTCCAAGACTCGTAATACCGGTGTTAGGCAAGTCCCATTGAAAAGATAGGATACGTAATTGACGTAAGGGGATTTGCGGTAAGCTCGAGTCGCGGAAGAAAAGTGAGCGGTACACCTGTACCTCTCAGACTTGTAATACCAGCGGGCGTTAAAAAGCAGCGTTGGGACCTCTCAACGCTGCTTTTTAAGGCTAACGCAAGACTCGTAATCTAGCCGTATGTGTCTCAGCTATAGGCAAGTTCAGAGAGAATAGTGCTTTATTATGACCTGGTGCTGACACACAAAAATAAATATGTTTATACCATTACATTAATCATTGCAGAGCTCAGCATATTAACTCCTTCACTACTGGGAATTTTAGAGAGAAACAAGCTCAAAGGACCAGAGAATTTGTAGCATTTTTCTTTATTACTCTATTTAAACGGAACTAAAGCCATGTTTTTTTATTTACCTATGAAACATATATAAATGTTTTGGCAAAATTTAGCAAAAAAAGTAAAAAAAAAAAAAGTAGATAAAATATTAATTAACTCAGGCCTCAAAAACCTGTAGATTCCTAACTATAGAAAAAAGTCTCAAAAAATGTTCATTATCATCCTCTGTTTCAGCTAAGACCACACATGTATATATTTTGAAGTTTTTTTTAATACTTTAATGTTTTTTTATCTATAGCTGGGTATACCACATTATAAAATGATGCAATGGGGTAACTCTCATTTCGTATAACAGAACCAGGGCCAACTCAACCAAAGGACCAAGTGGGAGCACTTGATATTACCTCCCACCTCCCTGATCCCTCTCAAACAGTATTTTTTCCTCCAACCTTCTACTGCAAGCCATATTAAGTACTGGCAGCTAGTCTGTTAGTATACTGATAGGGCATATTTTTTTTATTTTTTTTTTACAATTTTTTTTTTTATTTAACAAGAATTAAGAATTTTGGCTTTTTTTTTTTTTTTTTTTTTTTTTAATAATTTTTATTGAGGTTTAGTTAAAGACATACATAGATAAGGCTTCAATGTTACAAGAGTAATAAAATGAACATGCAAGAGACGTTTAGTCAACAATTTACATAGTTTGCAAACATTAAACAGATAAGAAGCTAATCTTTTAGGAACCTTCTACATGATATAATAGATTACTCTTGGGCCAACAAGAGTAGCAGGAAATAATGAAGCGAAAGAAGGAACTTGTAACCAAGGAGACCACTTTTGGATCTCAATGATAAACCTCTATTTTTTTTTTTTTAAATTGAATAGCAATTTTGTTCCTGAGGACCTGAAGATTCATGTAATATAAGACATGAGGGGTATTAACTGGGAATACTGATGAATCCACAGGACTACTCATAATTTACGTAAATTCAAGCGTATAGCGAATTTCTTGTTAGAAATGAGGTAGTTAGAGTATAGCCAATATATATAATGCTATGTAAAATGTAAAATAATACTCATTTCCTGTAGTGATAAACAGAATCTGAAGTGGAATGTTTAATCATCATATTTGCTTCCTGTTGTAATAGATGGAGTCTAAAGTGGTATATTCAATCTAGCCCCTTGATAGAGGCTACCAGACACTGTGTTAGGAGCATATATACAGATGGAAGGCAATAGTGATCAGTCCTGCTGATCCGGATGGTCTTACAGATTCTTTTCTTAAATATTATGTGGGAGTTAAAGCTTAGGAAGTGAGGAATGCAATAGTTAAAATGCGGTATACACAAGACAAACCGCGTATTGAGCCCCGTTAAAATAGAGGGTACATTATCATGGGTGGGGGGGGGGAGGTGATTTAAATATATTAAGTTTTGAATATTACTAATAATCTATGCATTGGCCTCAGAATATTTAGGTGGCCAGCAACAAAGTTGCAGGACAACCTATTGTTATTGTTCGGATTATTATTATTATTATTCTTTTTATTCCGCCAAGCTTTGTATTCAATTGCCCATAACTGCTTAACTGTTTTTGCAAAGCTCTTAAAATCAGGTATGCTGGTACAGCCTATTGCTGTGCTACATCTCATGCAAAATTAAGCTCGTAGGTCACATGCTCTGGCAGCCATATTGCTTTTTGCGACAAATTTTGACAAACGCTTAAAAATCTTTAGCTCTGGAACTGCTTATGTTACAACTTTGAAACTCGCTGTGCTTAGTGCTACTATGACCTGAAATTGCTATTGCTCAAGAGAAGTGCCTTGGTCACATCATGTGGTAGCCATCTTGCATTTTGCGAAAAAATTCAAACATCTTCTTCTCCTAAACCGCTTAGTGCAATGACGCGCAATTTTGCACATATGCTCCTTCCAAGGTCCTCTACCAAGTTTGTTCAAATTGCGATTTTTCCATAATCAACATGGCTGCTGTGAGACATTAACCTTTTTATCGCCATTTAATTGCGTAATTTTGCACTTTATACATTAGTTTTACAATATTTAACAATATTACAGTGTAATAGACACATGATTACACATAGTCATAGCCCTTAAAGACAATATTGCAGTTAAAATTCGCATTGCGCAATCGCCTTCGTGAAATAAAACATTTGCAAATTTTCATGAAACTTCTGCAAATTGTAGAGGTCTATAGTGAGCATTAGTATGTGCAATTTGAAAGCCATACATTGCATAGCTTGGCGGCCATTTTGTTTCGTATGCGCCATTTTTTAAAACTATAAAAATCTTCTTCTCCGAAACCGCTTATGGGACAGACTTGAAATTTTGTTTATAGAGTTATCTTATGACTAACATTCAGATTTGTTCAAGAGAAGTTTATACGTCATGTGGTTTGGCAGCCATTTTGAATTGTTCAAAATTGCTTAATGATATATTTAAATTAATAATAAAACAAAAACCGTTTTACAAAAATGCTTTATTTTTGCCATGTTTATTGACATCTATAGTGAGCACTATGGTGCGTAATACGGAGGCTGTATATCTTACTATCGGGCAGCCATCTTGGTTTACGCGAAAATTTTGAAATTCTATTTTCTCTGCAGCCACTTATGTAAGAACTGTGAAATTTGCACGTATGCTCCTTGCAAGGTCCTCTACCAAGTTTGTTAAAATTTCAATTTTTTCATAATCAACATGGCTGCTGTGAGACATTAACCTTTTTATCACCATTTAATTGCGTAATTTTGCACTTTATACATTAGTTTTACAATATTTAACAATATTACAGTGTAATAGACACATGATTACACATAGTCATAGCCCTTAAAGACAATATTGCAGTTAAAATTTGCATTGCGCAATCGCCTTCGTGAAATAAAACATTTGCAAATTTTCATGAAACTTCTGCAAATTGTAGAGGTCTATAGTGAGCATTAGTATGTGCAATTTGAAAGCCATACATTGCATAGCTTGGCGGCCATTTTATTTTGTATGCGCCATTTTTAAAAACTATAAAAATCTTCTTCTCCGAAACCGCTTATGGGACAGACTTGAAATTTTGTTTATAGAGTTATCGTATGACTAACATTCAGATTTGTTCAAGAGAAGTTGATACGTCATGTGGTTTGGCAGCCATTTTGAATTGTTCAAAATTGCTTAACAATATATTTAAATTCATAATAAAACAAAAACCGTTTTACAAAAATGCTTTATTTTTGCCATGTTTATTGATATCTATAGTGAGCATTATTGTGCATAATATAGAGGCTGTATATCTTACGATCGGGCAGCCATATTGGTTTACGCGAAAATTTCGAAAGTCTATTTTCTCTGCAACCGCTTATGTAAGAACTGTGAAATTTGCTGTACAGTCTTATATTGTGACCTAGAGTCACAGTTGTTCATGTTGAAGGAATTAGTCACAAGCTGTGGCAGCCATATTGGTTTACACAAAAAATTTGAAACTGTGTTTTCTTTCCAACCGCTTATGTTAAAACTGTGACATTTGCTGTCACCTAGAGTTACATTTGTTCATGTTGAAAGTATAGGTCATATGGTGTGGCAGCCATTTTAAAAAACGTAAACATTTCGAAAATGTGTTTTTTTTTTCCGAATGCTTATGTTAGAACTGTAAACCGTTGTTGTATAGCTTTATTTTGTGACATAACTTCTTATATGGCATTGCAAAAATAATGCGCTGGCCACCTCTATTGCTGCTTGCAGCTATATTATTATTTGTTATTGCTTGTATTATTAAAATTATTTTTCCGACGTTTTTTTCAAATGCTTATAATAACCACAGCATAACTCAAAAACAAATGAAACTTGGCACATTGCTAGAGATCTATGCTGTGCATAATCCTTTGCAACATAAATCTCATAGGTCATGTGATCTAGCAGCCATATTTTTTTTGCGACAAATTTGGACAAATGCTTGAAAATCTTCTTCTCCAGAACTGCTTATGTTACAGCTGTGAAACTTGCTGTGTGTACTGCTGTACTGACCTAGAATAAAGTTTGTTCAAGAGAAGTGATTTAGTCACATGATCTAGCTGCCATTTTGAAATGTGTGAAAACCTTTAAACATCTTCTTCTCTGAAACCGCTAAGTGCAATAAAGCGCAATTTTGCACATGTACTCTTTGCGTGTTTATCTACCAAGATTGTTAAAACTGCAAATTTTCCATAATCAACATGGCTGCTATGAGCGATTCGCCTTTTTATCGTTGTTTAATTGCATACATTTGCACTTTATGCATTATATTTACACTATTTAACTATATTACAGTGCAGAAGACACATGATTACACACAGTTATGACCCCTAAAGGCAATATTGCAGGTAAAATTCGCACTGCGCAGTCGCCTTCGTGAAATAAAACATTTGCAAATTTTCATGAAACTTCTGCAAATTGTAGAGGTCTATAGTGAGCATTAGTATGTGCAATTTGAAAGCCATATATTGCATAGCTTGGCAGCCATTTTGTTTCGTATGCGCCATTTTTAAAAACTATAAAAATCTTCTTCTCCGAAACCGCTTATGGCACAGACTTGAAATTTTGTTTACAGAGTCATCTTATGACTAACATTCAGATTTGTTCAAGAGAAGTTGATAGGTCATGTGGTTTGGCAGCCATTTTGAATTGTTCAAAAACTCTTAACGATATTTTTAAATTAATAATAAAACAAAAACTGTTTTACAAAAATGCTTTATTTTTGCCATATTTATTGACATTTATGGTGAGAACTATTGTGCATAATATGGGGGCTGTATATCATATGATTAGGCAGCCATTTTGTTTTGCGCAAAAATTTCAAAAATCTATTTTCTCAGCAACCGCTTATGTTAGAACTGTGAAACTTGCTGTGTAACCTTATATTGTGACCTGGAGTCACAGTTGTTCATGTTGAAGGTATTGGTCACAAGCTGTGGCAGCCATATTGGTTTACGCAATAAATTCGAAAGCGTGTTTTCTTTGCAACCGCTTATGTTAATGCTGTGAAATTAGCTGCATAACCATATATTTTTACCTAGAGTTACATCTGCTCATGTTGAAAGTACTGGTCATTTGGTAGTGCAGCCATCTTGAAAAACGCAAGCATTCCGAATTTTTTTTTTTTTCCAGCAGCTTATCTTAGAAATATAAAAACTTGCTTTATAGCATTATATTGTGACTTAGCTGCTTGTATGCCATTGCAAAGGCTATTCGCTTGGCCACCTCTATTGCTGCTTGCAGCTATATTTAGGTGGCCAGCAACAAAGTTGCAGGACAACCTATTGTTATTGTTCGGATTATTATTATTATTATTATTATTATTATTATTCTTTTTATTCCGCCAAGCTTTGTATTCAATTGCCCATAACTGCTTAACTGTTTTTGCAAAGCTCTTAAAATCAGGTGTGCTGGTACAGCCTATTGCTGTGCTACATCTCATTCAAAATTGAACTCATAGGTCACATGCTCTGACAGCCATATTGCTTTTTGCAACAAATTTTGATAAACGCTTAAAAATATTTAGCTCTGGAACTGCTTATGTTACAACTTTGAAACTCGCTGTGCTTAGTGCTACTATGACCTGAAATTGCTATTGCTCAAGAGAAGGGCCTTGGTCACATGATGTGGCAGCCATCTTGCATTTTGTGAAAATCTTTAAACATCTTCTCTTAAACCGCTAAGTGCAATAAAGCGCAATTTTGCACATATGCTCCTTGCAAGGTCCTCTACCAAGTTTGTTAAAATTGTGATTTTTCCATAATCAACATGGCTGCTGTGAGACATTAACCTTTTTATCGCCATTTAATTGCGTAATTTTGCACTTTATACATTAGTTTTACAATATTTAACAATATTACAGTGTAATAGACACATGATTACACATAGTCATAACCCTTAAAGACAATATTTCAGTTAAAATTCGCATTGCGCAGTCGCCTTCGTGAAATAAAACATTTGAAAATTTTAATGAAACTTCTGCAAATTGTAGAGGTCTATAGTGAGCATTAGTATGTGCAATTTGAAAGCCATACATTGCATAGCTTGGCAGCCATTTTGTTTTGTATGCGCCATTTTTAAAAACTATAAAAATCTTCTTCTCCGAAACCGCTTATGGGACAGACTTGAAATTTTGTTTATAGAGTTATCTTATGACTAACATTCAGATTTGTTAAAGAGAAGTTGATAGGTCATGTGGTTTGGCAGCCATTTTGAATTGTTCAAAATTGCTTAACGATTTATTTAAATTAATAATAAAACAAAAACCGTTTTACAAAAATGCTTTATTTTTGCCATGTTTATTGACATCTATAGTGAGCACTATTGTGCGTAATATGGAGGCTGTATATTTTACGATCGGGCAGCCATCTTGGTTTACACGAAAATGTCGAAAGTCTATTTTCTCTGCAACCGCTTATGTAAGAACGGTGAAATTTGCTGTACAGTCTTATATTGTGACCTTGATTCAAAATTGCTCATTAGGAGAGAATCAGTCACATGTCGGTTTTATGTCATAATTATTTGTAATTCAATACTGCCTCTTTTGAGTCAATTGCTCACAAAACACAAATTACTTATGCTAAACTCTTGAAATTAGGTATGCTGGTACTGCCTATTGCAATGCTACATCTCATGCAATATTGAACTCATAGGTAATAAGGTTACGCAGCCATATTGTTTTTTTGCGACAAATTTCAAGAACTGCTTAATAATCTTTAGCTCTGGAACTGCTTATGTTGCAACTTTGAAACTTGCTGTGCTTAGTGCTGCTATGACCTAGATTTGCCATTGCTCAACAGAAGTGTCTTGATCACATGATGTATCAGCCATCTTGCATTTTGCAAAAATCTTTAAACATCGTCTTCTCTTAAACCGCTTAGTGCAATAAAGCACAATTTTGCACATTTGCTCCTTGCAAGGTCCTCTACCAAGTTTGTCAAAATTGCGATTTTTCCATAATCAACATGGCTGCTGTGAGACGTTAACCTTTTTATCGCCATTTAAAAGCGTAATTTTGTACCTTATACATTAGTTTTACAATATTTAACAATATTACAGTGTAATAGACACATGATTGCCCATAGTCATAACCCTTGCAGTCGCCTTCGTGAAATAAAACATTTGGAAATTTTCATGAAACTTCTGCAAATTGTAGAGGTCTATAGTGAGCATTAGTATGTGCAATTTGAAAGCCATATATTGCATAGATTGGCGGCCATTTTGTTTCGTATGCGCCATTTTTAAAAACTATAAATATCTTCTTCTCTGAAACCGCTTATGGGACAAACTTGAAATTTTGTTTATAGAGTTATCTTATGACTAACATTCAGATTTGTTCAAGAGAAGTTGATAGGTCATGTGGTTTGGCAGACATTTTGAATTGTTCAAAAACGCTTAACGATATTTTTAAATTAATAATAAAAAAAAAAACATTTTACAAAAGTGCTTTATTTTTGCCATGTTTATTGACATCTATTGTGAGAATTATTGTGCATAATATAGGCTGTATATCATATGATCTGGCATCCATTTTGTTTTATGCGAAAATTTCAAAAATCTATTTTCTCTGCAACTGCTTATGTTAGAACTGTGAAACTTGCTGTATAACCTTATATTGTGACCTAGAGTCGCAGTTGTTCATGTTGAAGGAATTGGTCACAAGCTGTGGCAGCCATATTGGTTTACGCAAAAAAAATTAAAATGTGTTTTCTTTCCAACCGCTTATGTTAAAGCTGTGAAATTTGCTGTAAAACCAATATCTTGTGACCTAGAGTTACATCTGATTGTGATGAAAGTATTGGTCATATGGTGGGGCAGCCATCTTGAAAAACGCAAAACTTTCGAACATGTTTGTTCTTTCCAACTGCTAATGTTAGAATTGTAAAAACTTCTATAAAGCTTTATATTGTGACTTAGCTGCTTGAATGTTATTGCAAAGTCGATGCGTATGGCCACCTCTATCGCTGCTTGCAGCTATATTTATTATATTTGTGAGTTGTTCCACCATCTCCAAACTAGTGCTAGGGATATGAGTGTGCAAGCACCCAACATAGCTTTTCACATATAGAGACAATCGTGAGCAACCAAACTTTATAGAGAGACACTCTTACTCGTGGCACTGCTGAAGAGAACTAGTAGTACAGTTAAGAGTGGGCTGTAGGGTGATTAAACATAGTTGGATACGGTAGGGACTGTTACATCCCACATATAGACATATAAACTACATTCCAAAGCTCTGTTATTTACATCTGACCTTTACTCAGCTGTCATAATATAGAGGATCTCTAAGGTGTGAGCTTGATATGTATGATAACAAATCTACGTTAACTAGACTACATGTTATTCTGTTGCGGGAAGCATTTGTTAAGTAAGAATTGGAGGGTGTAATGTCCTTTGCTTGAGATATTTATAGTCTTATCCTACACTCTAATTTATATATGATGTGTATAGGCTATAGTAACCATGGAAGGTAGGGAGGATATTAACATCTGGTTTATTTGTTGGATATAATCTGGAAGATATTATAAGTGTCGCTCAATATACTTAGGGATAAGGTTATCTAAGGGACAATAAACATCTAATAGGTCAAAATCAGTCATTTCTAAACTAAATTAAATTAAGTACCTACCGTCATGGGGAGTGAATGAGTAAGTGAGTTACTAGGTGGCACCACCGCCTATTAAATCGTAGTGGTGTGAATATATGTCTGCCACAGTGCACGGGCCCTATGCCCTGCAGCAGTAAATAGAAGGTTCAAATGGGTAGTCAGATATAGAGTACAACCTCCATTGCAATGCCACCCTTGTTCAGGAAATACTCAAGCATCCCCTATATGTGTTAATGAGACAAGCAGGTAGTTGTACTTTAAGAGAACTAGTACAGTAGAAAATTAATGAACTATACCCTTCCAAGATTATATTAGTTTTGGTAGTTATGACAGGTCTAACCCTATACAATAGATTGCCTCCTGGATATAGCCTAAGAGATATTATCACACCTACACACAGATAAGTTATACAAAAAGCTTTGGTCCCCATAGTAGTGATAGAGTAAAAAACAAAGTAAATGTGGTCTGAGTGTATCTTACAATTATAAGCTACTGCGGCACGTATTTTGTTATAGGCAGACTAAATAAAGAGCCAATACCCTCAGCCGCCCTCAACTAACAGTTTGGTATTATAGTGCAGCAGAACCTCAAGATTTATAAATATATAAAATCAAACTGATAATATAGAGATGTTATGTTCCTAACAAATCTGGTTAATGATATAGTAATTGCTAGCTAATGTTACAGCACGCAATCTCTCAAACAAATATGTGGAACACTATGGGGTTATGCCTCTATGTCAGACTCAATATGCTGTAGCTAGAATAGTGAACCTTATACAGCAAGTAGTGGTGCCAAGCTAGGAGAAAATTAAAAACAAAAGCAAATAACAGGCTTAACCAACAGGTAAACACATGGGAAACTATAGTAAGAGCAGTACCCTCCAGCAACACTGCTGGTTTTATGTCACAAAAGTTCATCAGAAGCTCTGCAGCTAACCCCTTTCATGCCAGATTAAGTTCGCTGAAGTGCACTCTGTCAGCCTCTCACGCTGACTTTGCCAGGGTCCCACTGCAGCTGCATCAAGCATAGCTAGGTAGAGCAAATGAACTAAAACAACTTCTATATGATTGCTCCAAGAGCGGTGAGAGATACAGACAAAGAAATATAGCGGCACAATATAAACTGCACGATCATCTTCACATAATAGGGCAACAATATGGTTAAACAAACCTTGCTCAGTAATGAACAGAACAGATATACAATACGAATGTGGGTGCAAATTGAAAGTAAACTTATCGATATGACAATATGTCCAGAGTGTTGATCATCTGTTAGTAGACAGTGAGGTACATGTAATGGCGCCAGCACTTTAAGGCGCTTCAGAGTTCACTGAGCAACTCACAGCAAAAATGAGTCCCTAACCCACACCAACTCGCTGTGTTGCGCTAAGTATGGGCTGCAAGTTAGATTCCCGACCCTTGAAACATGGGCCACACTGGGTAAGACTCTCCGGGTGAGGGGACACTTCTACTTGTACAAGGTGAGAGTCTCTTTGGGTGGCTACTCTATCGGGTCGGTCAGACCGCACCGGTTTCGGTTTCCAGAGATCATTACAAGTCCCGACACAAGACACCAGCCATTCTACTTCTGTTCCACGCGCAGCTGCATCGGGTGGTTCACAAGCTGGGCTAACCTTATACAGGGGCTGACGAACCTCAGGTGGCACATTCTGCAGTCCCGCAGTTCCTCTATCCTTGGGAGCAGGTTTGGAAGAGTAGGCGGCATGAGGTGAGAGTGTCGCTGCTGGTTGCTGAGACACCGTTTCAGGCTGGCATCTGAACGCACCTTTACACGCCTCTATAAAATCATGCATTCGCACCAATATGCGCTCAGCGTCCTCCATGATAAGAGAGTATAGCGGTCCCCTAAGGTAGGGGCTAAAGATAAAATCTCTCAGTTAATTTGGCTCCCAAATGAAGGTGTCAGTTAGACCGCAAGATGGCCGCTATTAACTGCGCAGCCAGCGGAAAACATATCAGGGTAGAAGAAGTCTATAAATGAGGTGCCACTCCTAGTAAAAGTGGCCGTCGAGTGCGGCTGTGCTATCAGACCAGCATAAGTAGCTTTATAGTAAGGTAGATGGACACAGACGGTCGCTAAATTAATCTTTTATAGAAAGTATGGTAGGAGCTGCTGAAAAATGCGTCCGTCCGGCTTAGAAGTTGGCTCCGCCGCGTATTTTTTTTTTTTATCATCATTTTCTGTAGTGCATAAATCCCTCCCTCCTCATTGTAGTTTTTTTTTCTGTAGTGTAGTGGTCCCTGTCCACCTCCCCAACCCTTGTTTTCTTTTTTGTTTCTGAAGTATAGTAGCTTTCCCTACTCCACATGCCAAACTCTTTTTCATATTGTAGACACTCACCCCATTCATCCCACCATCAAATATCATCTTCCACCTGCCTGTATCACCTTTCCTAGTGTTGTGCTGTAGGGAACTCTACTCCATCCCACCAAAACTGTATTTCTTAGATGTAGGGACTTGCCCAATACTTCACACCACCCACAATCCCCTGTCAACCCCCTGGATCTCCCTCCCCCCAACCGGATCCTATTAAATTATTGCAGTGGACTGACCAGGGCCAACTCAACCAAAGGACCAAGTGGGAGCACTTGATATTACCTCCCACCTCCCTGATCCCTCTCAAACAGTATTTTTTCCTCCAGCCTTCTACTGCAAGCCATATTAAGTACTGGCAGCTAGTCTGTCAGTATACTGATAGGGCATATTTTTTTTTTTTTATCGTCATTTTCTGTAGTGCATAAATCCCTCCCTCCTCATTGTAGTTTTTTTTCTGTAGTGTAGTGTTCCCTGTCCACCTCCCCAACCCTTGTTTTCTTTTTTGTTTCTGTAGTATAGTAGCTTTCCCTACTCCACATGCCAAACTCTTTTTCATATTGTAGACACCCACCCCATTCATCCCACCATCAAATATCATCTTCCACCTGCCTGTATCACATTTCCTAGCGTTGTGCTGTAAGGAACTCTACTCCATCCCACCAAAACTGTATTTCTTAGATGTAGGGACTTGTCCAATACTTCACACCACCCACAATCCCCTGTCAACCCCCTGGATCTCCCTCCCCCCAACCGGATCCTATTAAATTATTGCAGTGGACTGACCCCCCACCCCTCAACATGTTGCTCATCTATCTTTATGCATAAGGGACCTCCCCTCCCTCCCACCAGTAATAATTTCTGTCATTTAGGGTCACTCCTATAAAAACATCTTCCTCAGAGACAAAGTCCCAAAACTGTAGATGTAAGGACCTACCCAATAGCTCCCACCACCCACAATCACCTGCCAGCAGTCTGGATCTCCCTCCTCTTACCAGTTCCTATTACATTATAGCAGGGTATTCTCCCACCCTCCTTCAACTAGTTGCTAATTTATTTTAATTTAGGGAGTGGGGTTCCCTGCATTATAACACTGTTGGGTAGGGAAAGGATAAGCCAGGTGGGTGGGAGGTGATCGTGGGTGGTAGGAGTAGGGTTGCCACTTCAGTCATGTGTTCCTGGACACTTATAAGTTACACATGCTACAAGGTGTGCAGAGAGGAATATGAATAGTGCATATAAATAGTGTTGTCCAGAAACACAATACATATTCCTCCCTGCACACCCTACAGTATTTGTAACTCATGACTGAGGTGGCAACCCTACTACCACCCATGATCTCTTCCCACCGCCTGGCTTATCTTTCCCCTACCCGACAGTGTTATAATGCAGGGAACTCCCCTCCCTCCAATCAAAGCAGCTTCATCAGAGACAAGGTCACTCCGCATCCCTTCCACCACCCATGATCACTTCCTACCTGCCTGATTACATCCCACCTACTCCAATTCTACCCCTCCACCCATTGCAGTATCCAAACAGGAAGTGACATTGCCTGCATTGGATCTGGTAGAAAAATATTCTTGTACATCAATTCCATCTTGCAATTACATAAAGAATAAATATAGTCTCCATAGATTCAGTTGTCAGTGAAACAAGTCATTGGTGACAGCTGGGTGCACTGCATGATGAAATAGATTAGATTAGTGCACAAAGACACAGGTAGTTTTTATATAATTCTACATTGTTGGCGTCTTGGCACATGTACACATTTTACATTTTATAGAGGAGATCCCAGGGGTTTTCATTTATGATAACTTTAATTTGATGTGTTTTTTTTTTTGTTTTGAAGAGTTGTAATATATTTACATTATGGAGGAGAGAGGCTCTAAATAATAAGTTGTCTCATTTCCTTAAATAATGCTCATACCACATACACACTCATATAAATGACTCTTTAAAACATGAGTGTTGCTCCCCTGTAGGTATCAGATGATTAATAAAGTTTTTGGAATGTTTGTTCTGCCTTCTAAAAAGAGCCTAAACAACCTTGGAATTGTGGCATAGTGACAGCTCTGATGATGAGAGATAGGCGATGATGTTCTCCAGATAAGGAGTCACAGATAAACAGTCTACCTGTTCTTTGCCAGTTAATAACATCTTTCAGATCCATTATGTGTCATAAATAAACCAGGTGTTAGGATCCTGAAGACAAACTGATCTGATGATGTCTTAAAATGAGGAACTTTCACATAGGCTATGTAACAACAACTATTACATAAAATATGTTCCCCCTAGAAAGCAACATGTAATATCTCAAATAAAAATATTGAGAAATAGTTTGCAAACAATTCTTGTGAAACAGCAGTTTACCTTGTGGTTTCTTGTAATTTACCATATTGTGCTCTGTTAGCAGAGTGTGACTATGTGATCCCTCCTCCAACCTATGATGAAGTATATGTACCACGGTTCGCAGATGCAATCCTTCCTTGCCATTTCTCTTTCATTGAGGGCACGGATACTTTGGGGCTCAGTTGGCATCGGGAGGATATTGTTGAGGAGATAGAGGTGGATGATATCTACGCCTACATCCAGCAGACATTTGAATTTAAAGACCCTGAGCTGGTGTACAGTTACCATAGCCATCGTGATGTTCTAGAAGACCAGAGCTATAGATACCATGGACGTGTGACAGTTGACAAAGAAGAGCTTGGTGATGGAGATCTGTCCCTTTATATGAAAAATGTGAACTATGAGGATGAAGCTTTGTATACATGCAAAGCCATTAGTGCACATGGCAAAGGAGAGATCAAACTTAAGTTGATGATACAAGGTAAGTGGTTGAAATAGATTTTTGTCTAAACATAATGCAACTAGGGTCTGAGGTTACATTGTGTTATATATATAAATTATAAATGTGTTACCTGAATGATATAATGAAACTAGGGTCTGAGGGTACGTTGTGTTATATATATAAATTATAAATGTGTTACCTGAATGATATAATGAAACTAGGGTCTGAGGGTACGTTGTGTTATATATATCAATTATATATTAGTTACCTGAATGGTATAATACAACTAGGGTCTGAGGTTACATTGTGTTATATATATAAATTATATATTAGTTACCTGAATGGTATAATACAACTAGGGTCTGAGGTTACATTGTGTTATATATATAAATTATATATTAGTTACCTGAATGGTATAATACAACTAGGGTCTGAGGGTACATTGTGTTATATATATAAATTATATATTAGTTACCTGAATGGTATAATACAACTAGGGTCTGAGGGTACATTGTGTTATATATATAAATTATATATTAGTTACCTGAATGGTATAATACAACTAGGGTCTGAGGGTACATTGTGTTATATATATAAATTTTATATTTGTTACCTGAATGATATAATACAACTAGGGTCTGAGGTTACATTGTGTTATATATATAAATTATATATTAGTTACCTGAATGGTATAATACAACTAGGGTCTGAGGTTACATTTGGTGATATATATATAAATTATATATTAGTTACCTGAATGGTATAATACAACTAGGGTCTGAGGGTATATTGTGTTATATATATAAATTATATATTAGTTACCTGAATGGTATAATACAACTAGGGTCTGAGGTTACATTGTGTTATATATATAAATTATATATTAGTTACCTGAATGGTATAATACAACTAGGGTCTGAGGGTACATTGTGTTATATATATAAATTTTATATTTGTTACCTGAATGATATAATACAACTAGGGTCTGAGGTTACATTGTGTTATATATATAAATTATATATTAGTTACCTGAATGGTATAATACAACTAGGGTCTGAGGTTACATTGTGTTATATATATAAATTATATATTAGTTACCTGAATGGTATAATACAACTAGGGTCTGAGGGTACATTGTGTTATATATATAAATTATAAATGTTACCTGAATGGTATAATACAACTAGGGTCTGAGGTTACATTGTGTTATATATATAAATTATAAATGTTACCTGAATGATATAATACAACTAGGGTCTGAGGTTACATTGTGTTATATATATAAATTATATATTAGTTACCTGAATGGTATAATACAACTAGGGTCTGAGGTTACATTGTGTTATATATATAAATTATATATTAGTTACCTGAATGGTATAATACAACTAGGGTCTGAGGTTACATTGTGTTATATATATAAATTATATATTAGTTACCTGAATGGTATAATACAACTAGGGTCTGAGGGTACATTGTGTTATATATATAAATTATAAATGTTACCTGAATGGTATAATACAACTAGGGTCTGAGGTTACATTGTGTTATATATATAAATTATAAATGTTACCTGAATGATATAATACAACTAGGGTCTGAGGGTACATTGTGTTATATATATAAATTATAAATGTTACCTGAATGATATAATACAACTAGGGTCTGAGGTTACATTTGGTGATATATATATAAATTATATATTAGTTACCTGAATGGTATAATACAACTAGGGTCTGAGGGTACATTTGGTGATATATATATAAATTATATATTAGTTACCTGAATGGTATAATACAACTAGGGTCTGAGGGTATATTGTGTTATATATATATAAATTATATATTAGTTACCTGAATGGTATAATACAACTAGGATCTGAGGGTATATTGTGTTATATATATAAATTATATATTAGTTACCTGAATGGTATAATACAACTAGGGTCTGAGGTTACATTGTGTTATATATATAAATTATATATTAGTTACCTGAATGGTATAATACAACTAGGGTCTGAGGTTACATTGTGTTATATATATAAATTATATATTAGTTACCTGAATGGTATAATACAACTAGGGTCTGAGGGTACATTGTGTTATATATATAAATTTTATATTTGTTACCTGAATGATATAATACAACTAGGGTCTGAGGTTACATTTGGTGATATATATATAAATTATATATTAGTTACCTGAATGATATAATACAACTAGGGTCTGAGGTTACATTTGGTGATATACATATAAATTATATATTAGTTACCTGAATGGTATAATACAACTAGGATCTGAGGGTACATTGTGTTATATATATAAATTATATATTAGTTACCTGAATGGTATAATACAACTAGGGTTTGAGGTTACATTGTGTTATATATATAAATTATATATTAGTTACCTGAATGGTATAATACAACTAGGGTCTGAGGGTACATTGTGTTATATATATAAATTATATATTAGTTACCTGAATGGTATAATACAACTAGGGTCTGAGGTTACATTGTGTTATATATATAAATTATATATTAGTTACCTGAATGGTATAATACAACTAGGGTCTGAGGGTACATTGTGTTATATATATAAATTATATATTAGTTACCTGAAAGGTATAATACAACTAGGGTCTGAGGTTACATTGTGTTATATATATAAATTATATATTAGTTACCTGAATGGTATAATACAACTAGGGTCTGAGGGTACATTGTGTTATATATATAAATTATATATTAGTTACCTGAAAGGTATAATACAACTAGGGTCTGAGGTTACATTGTGTTATATATATAAATTATATATTAGTTACCTGAATGGTATAATACAACTAGGGTCTGAGGTTACATTGTGTTATATATATAAATTATATATTAGTTACCTGAATGGTATAATACAACTAGGGTCTGAGGGTACATTGTGTTATATATATAAATTTTATATTTGTTACCTGAATGATATAATACAACTAGGGTCTGAGGTTACATTTGGTGATATATATATAAATTATATATTAGTTACCTGAATGATATAATACAACTAGGGTCTGAGGGTACATTTGGTGATATATATATAAATTATATATTAGTTACCTGAATGGTATAATACAACTAGGATCTGAGGGTACATTGTGTTATATATATAAATTATATATTAGTTACCTGAATGGTATAATACAACTAGGGTCTGAGGTTACATTGTGTTATATATATAAATTATATATTAGTTACCTGAATGGTATAATACAACTAGGGTCTGAGGGTACATTGTGTTATATATATAAATTATATATTAGTTACCTGAATGGTATAATACAACTAGGGTCTGAGGTTACATTGTGTTATATATATAAATTATATATTAGTTACCTGAATGGTATAATACAACTAGGGTCTGAGGGTACATTGTGTTATATATATAAATTTTATATTTGTTACCTGAATGATATAATACAACTAGGGTGTGAGGTTACATTTGGTGATATATATATAAATTATATATTAGTTACCTGAATGATATAATACAACTAGGGTCTGAGGGTACATTTGGTGATATATATATAAATTATATATTAGTTACCTGAATGGTATAATACAACTAGGATCTGAGGGTACATTGTGTTATATATATAAATTATATATTAGTTACCTGAATGGTATAATACAACTAGGGTCTGAGGTTACATTGTGTTATATATATAAATTATATATTAGTTACCTGAATGGTATAATACAACTAGGGTCTGAGGGTACATTGTGTTATATATATAAATTATATATTAGTTACCTGAAAGGTATAATACAACTAGGGTCTGAGGTTACATTGTGTTATATATATAAATTATATATTAGTTACCTGAATGGTATAATACAACTAGGGTCTGAGGTTACATTGTGTTATATATATAAATTATATATTAGTTACCTGAATGGTATAATACAACTAGGGTCTGAGGGTACATTGTGTTATATATATAAATTTTATATTTGTTACCTGAATGATATAATACAACTAGGGTCTGAGGTTACATTGTGTTATATATATAAATTATATATTAGTTACCTGAATTATGTAATACAACTAGGGTCTGAGGTTACATTGTGTTATATATATAAATTATATATTAGTTACTTCTAAATTGTGTTTCATTTTTTGAGTAAATGTTCTTTCAAGAGGAATTAAAGGGACAACATTTTCATCTTACATTTAAAGGATCAGCATTTAGACAAAAATATTAAAAATGAAACAAGGAAAATAGCTGACTACATTAATCATTTAAAAGAAATAAACCTTTAGTCTATGGCATCTATTTATCAAGCCGTCAACTGCAAATACGCTGGAATTCCGCAGCGTATTTGTGGCGAGCCTGATTCGCCTTAGTTATCAAACCCTACAAACCGGCAAAAGTAGAATTTGGTGATGTAAGATATGATCCGCCGGACTCAGTCCAACACAGATCGATGCTTACGTCACTACAGATGTTCCGAATGCAAGTTCGGCACAATCTGACTACTTTTGGAAGTTATCAAATATCTACCAGGTACGCTCGGCACTATTCCGGCCCAGCGTACCTGGTTTTCAATCCGCCGCCCTGGAGGCGGCTGATGCCATAGGAATCAATGGGAGTCGGTAAGCAGCGAAAGCTTATGTTCGCTGCTGCCCGATATCCCGTTGAATCCTATGGGAATGTTTACACCTAACACCCTAACATGTACCCCGATTCTAAACACCCCTAATCTGCCGCCCCCTACACCGCCGCCACCTACATTATACTTATTAACCCCAAATCTGCCCCCCCTACACCGCCGCTATCTACTTTATACTTATTAACCCCTAATCTGCTGTCCCGACACCGCCGCCACCTAAATAAAAATTATTAACTCCTATCCCGCCGCTCTCGGACCCCGCCGCAACTATATAAACTTATTAACCCCTAAACCGCCTCTCCCGGAGCCCACCGCCACCTACATTATACTTATTAACCCCTAATCTGCCGCCCCCTACACCGCCGCCACCTACCTACATTTATTAACCCCTAATATGCCGCCCCAATGTCGCCGACACTATATTAAATTTATTAGCCACTAAACCTATATCTAACCCTAACACCCCTTAACTTAAATATAATTTAAATAAATCTAAATTAATATTCCTAGCATTAACTACATGATTCCTATTTAAAACTATTTAAAACTTAATACTTACCTATAAAATAAACCCTAAGTTAGCTGCAATATAACTAATAGTTACATTGTAGCTATCTTAGGGTTTATTTTTATTTTACAGGCAACTTTGTATTTATTTTAACTAGGTAGAATAGTTATTAAATAGTTATTAACTATTTATTAACTACCTAGTTAAAATAAATACACCTGTAAAATAAAACCTAACCTAAGTTACAATTACATCTAACACTACAATTAAATTAATTCCCTAAACCAATTAAATACAATTAAAAAAAATGTATCTAAAGTACAAAAAAAAACCCCACTAAATTATAGAAAATTATAAAATAATTACAAGATTTTTAAACTAATTACACCTAATCTAATCGCCCTAACAAAATAAAAAAGCCCCCCCAAAATAAAAAAGCCCTACCCTACACTAAATTACAAATAGCCCTTAAAAGGGCCTTTTCCGGGGCATTGCCCCAAAGTAATCAGCTACCTGTAAAAAAAAATTACAACCCCCCAACATTGAAACCCACCACCCACACAACCAACCCTACTCTAAAACCTACCCAATCTCCCCTTAAAAAAACCTAACACTAACCCCTTGAAGATCACCCTACCTTGAGAAGTCTTCACCCAACCGGGCCGAAGTCCTCCACGAAGCCGGCAGAAGTGGTCCTCCAGATGGGCAGAAGTCTTCATCCAGACGGCATCTTCTATCTTCATCCATCCGGCGCAGAGTGGCTCCATCTTCAAGACATCCGACGCGGAGCATCCTCTTCTTTCGACGTCTTCTTGCTGAATGAATGTTCCTTTAAATGACGTCATCCAAGATGGCGTCCCTTGAATTCCAATTGGCTGATAAAATTCTATCAGCCAATCGGAATTAAGGTAGGAAAAAGCCTATTGGCTGATGCAATCAGCCAATCGGATTGAGCTTGCATTCTATTGGCTGTTCCATTCAGCCAATAGAATGTGAGCTAAATCCTATTGGCTCATTGGATCAGCCAATAGGATTGAATTTCAATCCTATTGGCTGATTGCATCAGCCAATAGGATTTTTCCTACCTTAATTCCGATTGGCTAATAGAATTCTATCAGCCAATCGGAATTCAAGGGACGCCATCTTGGATGACGTCATTTAAAGGAACATTCATTCAGCAAGAAGACGTCGAAAGAAGAGAATGCTCCGCGTCGGATGTCTTGAAGATGGAGCCGCTACGCGCCGGATGGATGAAGATAGAAGATGCCGCCTGGATGAAGACTTCTGCCCGTCAGGAGGACCACTTCTGATGGTTTCGTGGAGGACTTCGGCCCGGTTAGGTGAAGACTTCTCAAGGTAGGGGGATCTTCAAGGGGTTAGTGTTAGGTTTTTTTAAGGGGGCATTGGGTGGGTTTTAGAGTAGGGTTGGTTGTGTGGGTGGTGGGTTTTAATGTTGGGGGGGTTGTAATTTTTCTTTTACAGGTAAAAGAGCTGATTACTTTGGGGCAATGCCCCACAAAAGGTCCTTTTAAGGGCTATTTGTAATTTAGTGTAGGGTAGGGCTTTTTTATTTTGGGGGGGCTTTTTTATTTTGTTAGGGGGATTAGATTAGGTGTAATTAGTTTAAAAATCTTGTAATTATTTTATTATTTTCTGTAATTTAGTGGGGGGTTTTTGTACTTTAGATATTTTTTGTTAATTGTATTTAGTTTAGGGAATTAATTTAATTATAGTGTAGTGTTAGGTTTAATTGTAACGTAGGTTAGGTTTTATTTTACAGGTATATTTGTCTTTATTTTAACTAGGAAGTTATTAAATAGTTAATAACTATTTAATAACTATTCTACCTACTTTAAATAAATACAAAGTTGCCTGTAAAATAAAAATAAACCCTAAGCTAGCTACAATGTAACTATTAGGAAAAATGTGTATTATTATAACTGTGTTGGTTATGCAAAACTGGGGAATGGGTAATAAAGGGATTATCTACCCTCCTACCTCCCAATTTTCAACCGTGGGCCCTGCAGTCAAGTTTAAGATGTTAAATAAAAATAATAAGTCTAAAAGTTGAACTTTTTATTATTGGCACGGCAAAATTATGGGGGGCACTCTAGCATGTTGGGTTATTTGTGTTTATTGAAGGGTGAATTTATTCACCAATCAGCAAGAACAACCCAGGTTGTTCACCAAAAATGGGCCGGCATCTAAACTTACATTCTTGCTTTTCAAATAAACATACCAAGAGAATGAAGAAAATTTGATAATAGGAGTAAATAAGAAAGTTGCATAAAATTGCATGCTCTATCTGAATGACGAAAGAAAAAAATTGGGTTCAGTGTCCCTTTAATAAAAATATTACATTCAAATGTTATAAAGATAAAGATATCTCAGGTGTTAGGGAAAAAAAAAACTGCAAAAAGAACTGCAAAGGGCTTTAACATAGCGATACATGCATATACTTGTTTAAATATGTATATGTATGTACATGTGAGTGTGTGTATATAAATATATATATATATTTATATGTGTATATATGTGAGTGTGTGTGTATATATATATATATATATATATATATTTATATGTGTATACATGTGAGTGTGTGTATATATATATATATATATATATATATATTTATTTATATGTGTATACATGTGAGTGTGTGTATATATATATATATATATATATATGTATACATGTATACATGTGAGTGTGTGTATATATATATATATATATATATATATTTATTTATATGTGTATACATGTGAGTGTGTGTATATAAATATATATATATTTATTTATATGTGTATACATGTGAGTGTGTGTATATAAATATATATATTTATTTATATGTGTATACATGTGAGTGTGTGTATATAAATATATATATATATATATTTATATGTGTATACATGTGAGTGTGTGTATATATATATATATATTTATTTATATGTGTATACATGTGAGTGTGTGTATATAAATATATATATATATATATATATATATATATATTTATATGTGTATACATGTGAGTGTGTGTATATATATATATATATATATATATATATATATATATATATTTATATGTGTATACATGTGAGTGTGTGTATATAAATATATATATATTTATTTATATGTGTATACGTGTGAGTGTGTGTATATAAATATATATATATTTATTTATATGTGTATACATGTGAGTGTGTGTATATAAATATATATATATATATATTTATTTATATGTGTATACATGTGAGTGTGTGTATATATATATATATATATATTTATATGTGTATACATGTGAGTGTGTGTATATAAATATATATATATTTATTTATATGTGTATACATGTGAGTGTGTGTGTATATATATATATATATATATATATATATATATATATATATTTATATGTGTATACATGTGAGTGCGTGTATATAAATATGTATATATATATATATTTATATGTGTATACATGTATTTACAGACATATATAAACATATAAATATCTTTGTGAAGAAAATTGGAATGTGAATTATTCATAATTCATGTCGGGTTAAATGAACTTGAATAAACGCTATTGGGTTAGCCCACGAGTACGGGTGTTTTTTCCCCCAGTTTTCATGCTCCATTGAAGTCTTTGGGAGAATGCGTTAATATGGTCTCAATATTCGAAGTTACACGTTTTGCATGCGTTGGGTTTCTGCTCTCGCACTAACTTTTAACTTTCAACTCATAATACGAGCGCAACCAAACGAGTACAAAAAGCATGAGTGGGAATGCTAAATAGCGATCCATTCTTAATCTAGCCCACATTATGCATACATAGGCTATGCAATGCTGCAGTCTTATTATTTAAAATTAGTATATGAATGCAGCATAGCACAAATAACTTTACAACTTTATTCACCATTTATCTATTACTGGTTGTTACCAACTGGGAGGTATACTGAACATGCACTTAGTCTGCGCAGTAATTTATAGATGATCATCATGGGCATTATTACATGTAGCTTGTAAGGTTAATATTTACCCTCCTAGATCACACCTCTCACCCTATGATCCCTTCCTGATCCCTCCCAAATAGCTGTCTTTACTCCCTCACCCCCCCTTTCACTGGTCACCACCATTTTAGGGACTGTCAGACAATCTGCCACTAAGCAGTTTAGGAATTTTATTTATTTATTTTTTAAACATTTAATAAAAAAAATAAAATATATATATATATATATATATAGTGTAGTGATCCGTCCTCACTCACACACCTCATAAACAGCTCTTTAACCCTTCCCCCTCACACTACTCCCCACCATCTTTGTTATAATTTTACACCATCTTTGTTATAATTTTATATGTATTAAATATTTTTTCTATAGTGTAGGGGACCACCTCACCCTCTCCATCCATGATCACTTTTCTGTAGTGAAGTGTCCCATTCCTCCCTCTGCCTTGCCTAACATGTTTTCCATGTGTAGGGAACCCCACCCCCTCCTCTGTTTCACTGAGCTGCCTCCCTCCTTCAATTTCACCACTCACACTGGCCACCAAGAGGATCATTTCAGAGAGTGACACAGACAGTGTCACTCTCTGTAACGATCTGTCATCTGCTTTTTTATAGTAAGGGAGCACGATCAGCACTCTCTTATTATATGAAGGCAGATGCCTTCTTCCCCAGCTGCAGCCTCCGCTGTCTAAGTCTACTACTTCTACACAGTAGGCTGTGCAAATCACTGTGTGACGAAGTACCTACATCCAGATGGCATAAGGGGTTAAAATATGCAGCAAAATGCAACTTTACACTACACCACAAAAAAAATCTTATTTATTGTATGCAGGAAAAATCATTTTTAATGTAAACAGTATAAACTGTATTAAATGTACAACATAATATCAAGATACAGTTTCTATCTCCCTCTCTTTATACAAGTATGATCACCTGCCCCAGCCTCAGTACAGTGTGTAATGGGGGGGGGGGGGCACTTTTAGAGCCCCCTACAATCTTCCATTAAATACAGTGGGATATGAGACCAGATTTCATAAAAAAAGAGCCATAAAAATGATATATTTACTGTATGGGGTAAGAGTGAGAAAAAAGGAACTTACAACACACATAACAGCCCTTATATGAAACCCAAAACCCAAACACGTGAGCTAAAATAGTGTCGTCATGACAACAGTAATCACCTGATATTTAGGTTGTGACAATGCTGAAGAGGCCTTTGTAATCATTTTACCATAGAAACCTATAAAGACCCTTCATTTACAAGACGTGGTCCTGTTACTTACATAAGGAGTTTTATGTCTTTATATCTATCATATGATCATTATGGTAACAACGATCCCCTGACGACAACCAATAGCCACATTTTGGACTATATTACGAGTGGTTCTGTAATTATCACTGATGCTCATGTGCTAACTCCACTAGAAGTAGGTTTTTTTTCCGTGCATCGGATACAACTCATATTTCAAGTTGAAAGTAAAAGGACACCTGACGTGTGTAAAAAGCCAAACTTCGAATATCACGAATGCATTAACATATTTTCCCATAGGCTTTAATAGAGAGGGAAAAGTAAAACAAAAAACACTCTACTGCCACGTAAACACGATCGCATTTTCGTGTGCGCTAACCCGACATGAAAATATTAACATTTCACTTTCCAGTCTTCTTCACATAGAAGAATATGTTGTATTTATTCATAAATACATATTTCTATCTACATTATATCTGATGGATTTTTTTGAAAAATAAATATCTATACATATAGATAAGTATACATATGTATTTAATATAAGTTCTATGGATAATTTAAAATAGTTTATTTTGTATGTTCATTCATTTTTCAAATGTAATATTTCAATAGCATGCATTACTGGTAACTAGCTGAACTTATTGTTAAAGGGACACTGAATCTAAATTTTTTTCTTTCATGATTCGGATAGAGCATGCAATTTTAAGCAACTTTCTAATTTACTCCTGTTATCAATTTTTCTTTGTTCTCTTACTATCTTTATTTGAAAAAGAAGGCATCTAAGCTTTTTTTTTTTTAGGCTCAGTACTCTGGACAGCATTTTTTTTATTGGTGGATGAATTTATCCACCAATCAGCAAGGACAACCCAGGTTGTTCACCAAAAATGGGCCAGCATCTAAACTTACATTCTTGCATTTCAAATAAAGATACCAATAGACTGAAAAAAATTGATAATAGGACTAAATTAGAAAGATTCTTGAAATGTCATGCTCTATCTGAATCACGAAAGTGTCCCTTTAAGCCAATGACAAGAGGCATATATGTGCAGCCACCAATCAGTAGCTAGCGCTCAGCTCCTGAGCCTACCTAGGTATGATTATATATATATATATATATATATATATATATATATATATATATATATATATATATATATATATATATATATCATGGCTTATACCAGTATATCAAGCTGTTTGAATATTTACATTGATGTATGTATTCTTTAAATATATATAGGTACATTATTGCATTTACTATATACTGTATATGCTAACTACAGATAACAACTGCCTTTTATTTATTTGTTTTCATTAACTTCAATCTGAAAATCGTTTGGCCATTATAATATTGATTAAGTAAATAAAACAATATACCTGCAAATGCATTTCATTTATTCTTGATCTTGTCCTTTTCAGTAAATGTTAATATGTCAGTATTTTATGGGTTAAATGTGTATATGTTGTGCTATTTCTGATCCACTCATTTACACATCTAGTGACAATAGATTTTGTAATTATCCTTCAGAAGAGGAAGAGCCGCCAGTGCAATTTGACACCGTAGACAATGCTACTGTAGCACGCTGTATTTCCAATGGTTGGTACAAGGTTCCAATAGTAAAATGGCTGAACCGACGAGAGGAAGACATAACTGTGAACTCTACAATGCATGTGCTGGAGGAGAAGCAGGACGGCAATCATCGTGTTTCTTCTACGCTGAATGGAGCCAAAAGCCATGAGATATATCGCTGCCTTATACGTGATGCCAAGAAGGCGCGCCGGGCCCGCACTGTGCACAGGAAGCTAAGTAAGTGCTGTTATGATTACCCTAATCTATAAAAGTATATTATGTGATAGGAGCAATGCACGTATTTTTTTAATGACACACCTTCTTATAACTTATTAAAGATAATAAACAAAACCTGAATCCTTTTGGTTGCTATCAGTCTATTAATTATACCGACACCAGATGAATAATAAAAATTAGCTTTATTAAAAGATTTTGATTGGAAAATAATCAGAAGTAATCAAAGTATATACAGTGAAATAACCTATAGTCCTATAATAATCAATTAAAGCAATAACATAAGGAAAACAGAATTAACGCAGAAACCAAACTATAAAGATAATTAAATCATATTTTCAAAATAACACAAAAATTGGCATAATAATAAGAACTCAATATTTGATTATAAACCCTTTAAGGTAATTGCAGAGAATCAGGTAGATTAATAATCATGACAAACCATCAGATAATAATTTATCACAATTCCTGATTCACCCAGTGTTATTGTCAACTAATAAGACCAGGTGGTAGGAATTATCAAAAGAAAAACACAAAGCTATAAAACAATTAATTTACCTGATTAAATAGACAAATATATTTTAAATAAATGTAAGGTGTAAATCTTAATGATATTAACATTTAAGGTGACTTAATTTCATACATCACGAAAGTAAATAAATTTACTTTGTAAATAAATTCCCCCTTTGCAAACAGGAATCAAGGTGTCAAGTCGTAGGTCTGTCCGAGTAGGCTAAACTAGCCTCAGCAGTTATAATCCAATAATCTCAGACCTCTGTAGTTGATTAGCAAATTACCAACTCCATATATGATGTGACCAGTTCCAAAATAAAGGAAAACAAACCCCTCCCATTGGGATAGACCCTATATATCACCATTCTCTATTCTAGGAGGAGTCATTGATTATAATATTAAATCATTAATTAACATAAAATAAATTGATTGAAAAACTTATCAGTCAGCAAGACTGAGAAAAACTAAATTAAATGTCATAATAGACGAGCCACGAGTAGGCTTTAAAAAAACAACACGGAGTCTGTTGTGTCATGAAAAATGCATTACATATTGCCCTTCATCTAGACTATCGTACTCCAACTATGATGGATGAGATTAGTCTAGATCACTGTATTATATGGGCGATTGTTATGGTCAACCATCCGAAGACTAAGAGGAGGAGAATATTATCCCTTCTTGAAATTCTTATACCCACAATTCCAAACTACGATGAATATATAAAAAATTGACATGTATATAATTTTTCCAAGTACCCACATTTATGTACAGTTTTCAATTAATAAATATCATTAAATGACATATGTGGCACCTTTTTTAGAAAACAAAGTTCCATATTTTTGGAATCAATATAGAGTAGCTAAGCAGACATCCTTTCCATAAGCTCTTAAGAGCATTGTTCTTATAATATCCTTGTTGACAAAATATAATGGAATACGTCCCTCAACAAGACTCTCAATTCCATTGTGGATCTTTTTTAAACAGTTTCCTGTAAAATACTGGGTCCAAAAAACGTAACAGTTCATTCTGAATTAGTTCATGCTTATATTGAACCTTTATAGCGCGGATAGAAAGACCTAAATGCAAATTAATGCTGGTCACAAGAGTTGTCAGTTTTGTGTAACCTTTTATGGGAAGAAACAAATCACAACTGCAGTAGCTGACTAAATAAAATGTTTTGTTTGTATCACCCTTTTACTTAACTTTCTATGTGTCAGAAAGGTAATGAGGTTAAGGTGAGTTGTTAGAATTGGAACCTTACAGTCTAGAAACTCACAGGAGCTGACTGAGGACAGGTGTTTTAGTAGTATGCTTGTTTTCTATTAACAATTTAACTTACAGAAGCAACTGGAACTGCAATTTGCTTCAGTGGTAAATTCTGTAGATACTTAGGCAGTAAAGGATTGGAAATTTGGTGACGTATCCTATGATATCAGTGGGAGGAGTCAGGTTCTGTGATCAGAGATTCCAGTGAGCAGTATTCCTTTTTGAGTATGGTAACCGGAGTGCTAGTGACGTTGTTGGTGACGTCACTAGTGGGAGGAGTCAAGTTCTGTGCCGGGAGATACCAGTGAGCAGTTATCCTTTGGAGAATGGTAACTGGAATGCTAGTGACGTTGTTTGTGATGTCACTAGTGGGAGGAGCCAAGTTCCATGATCGGAGTTACCAGATCGGGTAGTCTTTCGGTAAGCTGAATTCCTATGTTTGAGCAAGGTACCAGATCTCACTAGTCCTCTTAGTGCTGCGAGTGGTTATGTCTCTTGCGGAGAAGTCTTGTAAACTTGCTTGCAAATTCAGACGTACCCAGTGAACCAACTCTCGTCCAGTAGTTAGGCTGAGGGTTAATCACAACTTCAGTCTGAAAAGACTAGTAGGAGAAGTTAGGCGAATAACAGTGGATAGATAATGTCAGCGTGCTGAAAAAACACACAGTTAAGCAAGCTGAATGGTCAGAGGTTTAGCAACAGTGCTGGAAGCTCAGTAAACCAACTTGCTTGAAATCAACTGATGAAAATACTAAGCACCTGGATGTATGACCAAGGTGCATTTAAAGGGAAAGGGGGTTGCGTTATCACATAGTGAAGCTAGAGATCCTGACAGAACCCTGACAACAGTATCATTAACAATCTCCATCATGTCTGACAAACTCTCCTTTTATTTTTATTTAAAACCTCCATCATGGTTGCCATCTGTTTACGCAAATTGACATTTCATGATTCAAATTTACTGATGGAAATGGAATCAGACACAGCCACGGCAGTAACAGCTGAAAAACCCGATAACGGATGTTGCAACTAGTCCAGCAATAACTCCAGGTGAACATTTGGTACGTGATTGTACATTGTAAGATCCACCAGGAAAAGACTTCTGCAAGTGCCCCAATATTTCCTTAGTAGTAAACGGGATCCTTTTACCATGTTCTTGATACCAAAATTGTATTTCTGATGATTCAACTTTGGAAACATCAAAATACTTTTCAATAGCAACCTTAGGAGCCAAACTGATGAATATCTTTTTGGAGAGAACTTTCCGGTTGGTAATCAGGAAACCAGGTGATTCATCAAGTGTGATCACAGAAGATGGACCAGGTTCTATCACAGGCTGTACATGAATCTCAACTGAGACACCCTGGAACAGGAACAGGATGGTCCAAATGACTGCCAACATCCTGGATCTCATCAATCCAAACCCAACTGGGAGGTGATATTTATCTGTAATAGGGAAAAAAACATTAAGTACAAGATACAAATTTTTATTGAACTAGGGTGACAAGCACACAATTGGTTAATGTGTACCCACTTTTCTATTGACTTCCCACTTGTAGGAATCAAAATCTTGTATGCCACAGGTGAAAGCTTATCAGTAATGACATACGGCCCTTTCCATGATGGGAGAAACTTCTTCTCTCTAACTTGATTTCTAAGAAAATTGTAAAGATAAACTTGGTCATTTACCTCATATTCTTTCATTGTGGTTTTCATGTCATAATATGTTTTAGCACATATTGCGGCTTTCTCAAAATTTTTCTGAGCAAAGGCAAATGCTTGTTGCAAATGTTTTCTTAAATTTTCAACATATTGATAGGTTGTTGTTGCATTGATCAGACTCTGATCCTGAGTACGATACAACAAATGACAGTACCATCCTTCTACCTGTCATTAGTTCAAAAGGAGACATTTTTGTCGCAGTACTAGGAGTGGATCCAATAGCCATCAATACCAAAGGCAACTTAATATCCCAATCTTTCCCCGATTTCTTCACAAACTTTTTCAAAACATTTACAACTGACTGATTATACCGTTCAACTCCACCACTCGAGGCAGCACGGTAGGAAATATGTAATTTCCTTTTCACCCCCAGGATAGACCACATTATTCTCATCACTTCACTTGTGAAATTAGTACCTCTATCAGACTCAATTCTCTAAGGAAGTCCAAACCTAGAGAAAACATGATTGATTAATAAAGCAGCAGCTGTTTCAGACCTACAATTAGGGGATGGAGGAAACTCCACCCATTTGGTAAACATACATGTAACAGTTAACATGTATTGATTGCCCCGTGATGTCTTTGTAAGTGGTTCTACAAAGTCAATTTATAAATCGGACCATGGGAGAGACATACCTATTTTTTGCAAAGGTGCCCTGTGGGTTGGAGAACTTGGTTGGAACTGTGAACAAACCAAACACTCCTGACAATAAGTCTGAACATCTTTCATCATATGTGGCCAATACACATAATCACGCAATACTTCATAAGTAATTCTTTCCCCATGATGACCTGATGTTGGTGCATCATGGGCATGCTGCAGCATAAGACCTCTAAAAGAAGTAGGTACAAACCACTGTATAGATCCACTATTAGTTGTCCAAACTAACAAACCATTTTTAAGACTAAATTTAGACTTATACTTAAATAAGATCCTACGGTCCTCATTTTCAGTGCAATCTTTCTCCTGGATTGGATATACTATAGGATTCTCCTTAAAAAGGTAAAATTTACCCACAACGGGATCCTCCTTTTGACTGGTAATCAATAAACTATTTCAACTCTCTGCTATGCCTCCAAGATGTTATAAAAGTATATTATGTGTTAGGAGAAACGCGTGTAATTTTTAATGACACACCTTCTTATAACTTATTAAAGATAATAAAAAAAACCTGAATCCTTTTGGTTGTTATCAGTTTATTAATTATACCGACACCAGATGAATAACAAAAATTAGCTTTATTAAAAGATTTTGATTGGAAAATAATCAGAAGTAACCAAAGTATATACAGTGAAATAACCTATAATCCTATAATAATCAATTAAAGCAGTTACATAAGGAAAACAGAATTAACGTAGAAACCAAACTGTAAAGATAATTAAATCATATTTTCAAAATAGACAAATATATTTAAATAAATGTAAGGTGTAAATCTTAAAGATATTAACATTTAAGGTGACTTAATTTCATACATCACCAAAGTAAATAAATTCCCCCTTTGCAAACAAGAATAAAGCTGTCAGGTCGTAGGTCTGTCCAAGTAGGCTAAACTAGTCTCAGCAGTTATAATCCAATAATCTCAGACCTCTGTAGTTAGTTAGCAAATTACCAATTCCATATATGATGTGACCATCCATATACAGGGAAACAAACCCCTCCCATTGGGATAGACCCTATATATCACCGTTCTCTATTCTAGGAGGAGTCATTGATTATAATATCTAATCTTAATTAACATAAAATTAATTAGATAAAATACTATTGTTCTGACAGTAGATGGCTCTCGCATACAGGGTAAAAATTTAAGAAAAATATTTAATTTATTTATGTTTACCCCAACATTCCTAGACTATAATCAAGGTTATAAATTGCACTTATTTACAGAAATAAGCGACAAGATAAAGCCTAAGGAAGTAAAATGAGCAGAACTACCTTGAATAATAAAAAATATATTGATTGAAAAACTCAGTCAGCAAGACTGAGAAAAACAAAATTTATTGTCATAATAGACGAGCCACAAGTAGGTTATAAAAACAACATGGAGTCTGTTGTGTCATGAAAAATCTGCAATATTTACTTGATTCTTCAAAGTGTGCAGGTGTGCAGGTGTGCATTTATGTATTAAGAGCTAGATTACAAGTGGCGCGGTGTATTGCATTTTCAAAATCGCGGAAACCATGCTAGAGTAAAGCTTTTTGCACTAGTCGGGTTATGCTTCTATTACAAGTTAAAAATAACTTATTTTGCGCAAGCAGTAACGCAACTAGCTCAAAAATCTGAACATCAAATATCACGTGCACATTCACGTATTCGTCCATAGTAGTCAATGGAGAAAAAAAAGTGGGAAAATAACTAAACACCCCACTCTCTTGCGCAAACACTATAGCTAGAGCAATCGCAATTTTGTTCAACTTGTAATATAAGCTTAATTAAAACGGATCGCAAAAACACAATATCTCTTGCGCAAAAATGTTTGTGCCTCACTTGTAACCTAGTTCTTAGTCAGTAAGCTACCATTTCAGCCAGAAGGTATGTTTGTATAGTAAGTTAGTAAATCAATGTGTAAGTCTCTATAGTAAGTTAGTAAATCAGTGTGTGTGTTTGTATAGTAAGTTAGTAAAATAGTGTGTGTCAGTGTGTAAAGTAAGTTAGTAAAACAGTGTGTAGGTCTGTATAGTAAGTTAGTAAAACAGTGTGTGTGCCAGTGTGTGTGTCTGTATAGTAAGTTAGTAAAACCATGTGTATGTCTCTATAGAAATTTAGTAAAACAGTGTGTGTATGTCTGTATAGTAAGTTAGTAAAACAGTGTGTGTACCGTGTGTATGTCTGTATAGTAAGTTAGTAAAACAGTGTGTACCAGTGTGTGTGACTGTATAGTAAGTTAGTAAAACAGTGTGTGTACCAGTGTGTGTGTCTGTATAGTAAGTTAGTAAAACAGTGTGTATGTCTCTATAGAAAGTTAGTAAAACAGTGTGTATACCAGTGTGTATGTCTGTATAGTAAGTTAGTAAAACAGTGTGTGTACCAGTGTGTGTGTCTATATAGTAAGTTAGTAAAACAGTGTGTATGTCTCTATAGAAAGTTAGTAAAACAGTGTGTGTACCAGTGTGTATGTCTGTATAGTAAGTTAGTAAAACAGCGTGTGTACCAGTGTGTGTCTGTATAGTAAGTTAGTAAAACAGCGTGTGTGCCAGTGTGTATGTCTGTATAGTAAGTTAGTAAAACAGTGTGTGTGCCAGAGTGTGTGTCTGTATAGTAAGTTAGTAAAACAGTGTGAATGTCTGTATAGTAAGTTAGTAAAACAGTGTGTATGTCTGTATAGTAAGTTAGTAAAACAGTGTGTGTACCAGTATGTATGTCTGTATAGTAAGTTAGTAAAACAGTGTGTATGTCTGTATAGTAAGTTAGTAAAACAGTGTGTACCAGTGTGTGTGTCTGTATAGTAAGTTAGTAAAACAGTGTGTACCAGTGTGTGTGTCTGTATAGTAAGTTAGTAAAACAGTGTGTACCAGTGTGTGTGTCTGTATAGTAAGTTAGTAAAACAGTGTGTACCAGTGTGTGTGTCTGTATAGTAAGTTAGTAAAACAGTGTGTACCAGTGTGTGTGTCTGTATAGTAAGTTAGTAAAACAGTGTGTACCAGTGTGTGTGTCTGTATAGTAAGTTAGTAAAACAGTGTGTACCAGTGTGTATGTCTGCATAGTAAGTTAGTAAAACAGGTTGTGCCAGTGTGTGTGTCTGTATAGTAAGTTAGTAAAACAGTGTGTGTGCCAGTGTGTATGTGTTTATAGTAAGTTAGTAAAACAGTGTGTGTGCCAGTGTGTATGTCTGTATAGTAAGTTAATAAAACAGTGTGTGTGCCAGTGTGTGTGTATATATAGTAAGTTAGTAAAACAGTGTGTGTGTCAGTGTGTATGTCTGTATAGTAAGTTAGTAAAACAGTGCTTACCAGTGTGTATGTCTGTATAGTAAGTTAGTAAAACAGTGTGTACCAGTGTGTATGTCTGTATAGTAAGTAAAACAGTGCGTACCAGTGTGTGTGTCTGTATAGTAATTTAGTAAAACAGTGCGTACCAGTGTGTATGTATATATAGTAAGTTAGTTAAACAGTGTGTATGCCAGTATGTATGTCTGTATAGTAAGTTAGTAAAACAGTGCGTACCAGTGTGTATGTCTGTATAGTAAGTTAGTAAAACAGTGCGTACCAGTGTGTATGTCTGTATAGTAAGTTAGTAAAACAGTGTGTGTGCCAGTGTGTATGTCTGTATAGTAAGTTAATAAAACAGTGTGTGTACCAGTGTGTATGTCTGTATAGTAAGTTAGTAAAACAGTGTGTACCAGTGTGTATGTCTGTATAGTAAGTTTGTAAAACAGTGCGTACCAGTGTGTATGTATATATAGTAAGTTAGTTAAACAGTTTGTATGCCAGTATGTATGTCTGTATAGTAAGTTAGTAAAACAGTGCGTACCAGTGTGTATGTCTGTATAGTAAGTTAGTAAAACAGTGCGTACCAGTGTGTATGTCTGTATAGTAAGTTAGTAAAACAGTGCGTACCAGTGTGTATGTCTGTATAGTAAGTTAGTAAAACAGTGTGTACCAGTGTGTGTGTCTGTATAGTAAGTTTGTAAAACAGTGCGTACCAGTGTGTATGTATATATAGTAAGTTAGTTAAACAGTTTGTATGCCAGTATGTATGTCTGTATAGTAAGTTAGTAAAACAGTGCGTACCAGTGTGTATGTCTGTATAGTAAGTTAGTAAAACAGTGCGTACCAGTGTTTGTGCGTTTGTATATTTTGTGAGATGCTCAGTGACAAATTGTTATGTTGTTTTTAGACTGTCAGTGAGGCATAGTACAGAGAGGCCTATATATTAAAGGTCTTGTGGACCTGATCCGACAGTGCGGATCAGGTCCGCAAGACCTCGCTGAATGTGGAGAGCAATACGCTCTCCGTATTCAGCATTGCACCAGCAGCTCACACTAGCTAGAGGTGCAATGTCGTCGCTTGCAGATTTGCAGGGACGTGTCAATCAACCCGATCGTACTCGATCGGGTTGAATTGTGGTGATTCCTGTCCACCTGCTCAGAGCAGGCGGACAGGGTTATGGAGCAGTGGTCTTTTGACCGCTGATTCATAACTGCTGTTTCTGGCGAGTCTACGGAGCTTGATAAATGGGCTTAATAATGTATATGTGTTGAATTTAATACCACAAGCTTTTACACAATTTTCCATATGTACTGTATTCCCTGCACAGAGCAAGTACTACACAACTAAACTAATCACTGTGTGACATTATCTATGGTCTCTCCATCTTGTTACAGAGAAAGGGGTCCTACGTGAATATGGGGAGTTCTGAGAAGCACATCGCGCCCCCTCCCTCAGAGAGAGAATGTCCCACAGACAGAGGGGCTTTTTGTTCTTCAAGAGATCATTTTCAATAAACATTATTACTAATGATGCCGCTCCCAAGTGTATCTGACAAAGGATAATACTGCAATTAAAGGGCATTTCAGTCAAAATTTAAAAGCACATAGATTAATGACATCTTTGAATAGAAACATATTTGTAATATACATGTATTGGCAAAAAATAAAAGTTATCACGGTTTTAATGTTAGCATTTTTCTCTGCACGTGCATGTGACACATAGATAGATATTCTGAGTGCACCAGCTGCTCAGAGTGCCAGTGGGGCTGTATCATGTCAGCAATTAACAAACTGAGTCATTACCAGATGGTACAAGCACTTTAGGCTCTCTGAATAAGTGCTGTGCTTAAAATGCTGGTGCACGGTACATACTTAAATACACAAACAGCTATAGCTTTTATTAGAAGCATTTTTGCTAATACATAGACATGTGCGTTTGGTCAAATTCAGAGCTTCGGACCTATTCGAATATCCGAATCAAATCCTTGCCGAAATCCTACTAATCCGAATGAATTTGTTCTGAAAGATTTGAATCGTTCAGAGTTATTCGGATGTGTGTGGCACAGTTGTCTGACTTGGTGTAAATAATATTATTAAATCCAAAGAACCACTAAATCAGTAGATAATGAGATATAATTAACAAATAATTAAAATATGAGTGAGATTGAACAGTTTTAAGTTCGGTGTTGGACTAGTTTGGTTATGTATTTGTATTAGACATGTGCGCGATCGAAAAATGCGGCTACAAATTATGCTACAAAACTAAGGCCTAGATTTAGAGTTTTGTCGGTAAGGACCCGCGTAGCTAACGCCGGCTTTTTTCTGGCCGCACCATAAAAATAACTCTGGTATTGAGAGTCCACATAAAGGCTGCGTTAGGCTCCAAAAAAGGAGCGTAGAGCATATTTAACGCAGCTTCAACTCTCGATACCAGAGTTGCTTACGCAAGCGGCCAGCCTCAAAAACGTGCTCGTGCACGATTCCCCCATAGAAAACAATGGGGCTCTTTGAGCTGAAAAAAAAACCTAACACCTGCAAAAAAGCCGCGTTCAGCTCCTAACGCAGCCCCATTGTTTGCTATGCGTAAACACTTCCTACGTCTGCACCTAACACTCTAACATGTACCCCGAGTCTAAACACCCCTAACCTTACACTTATTAACCCCTATTCTGCCGCTATCGCTGACCCCTGCATATTATTATTAACCCCTAATCTACCGCTCCGGACACCGTCGCTACTTACATTATCCCTATGTAACCCTAATCTGCTGCCCTAACATCGCCGACCCCTATATTATATTTATTAACCCCTAATCTGCCCCCCACAATGTCGCCTCCACCTGCCTACACTTATTAACCCCTAATCTGCCGAGCGGACCTGAGCGCTACTATAGTAAAGTTATTAACCCCTAATCCGCCTCACTAACCCTATAATAAATAGTATTAACCCCTAATCTGCCCTCCCTAACATCGCCGACACCTAACTTCAATTATTAACCCCTAATCTGCCAACCGGAGCTCACCGCTATTCTAATAAATGTATTAACCCCTAAAGCTAAGTCTAACCCTAACACTAACACCCCCCTAAGTTAAATATAATTTACATCTAACGAAATTAATTAACTCTTATTAAATAAATTATTCCTATTTAAAGCTAAATACTTACCTGTAAAATAAATCCTAATATAGCTACAATATAAATTATAATTACATTGTAGCTATTTTAGGATTAATATTTATTTTACAGGCAACTTTGTAATTATTTTAACCAGGTACAATAGCTATTAAATAGTTAAGAACTATTTAATAGTTACCTAGTTAAAATAATTACAAAATTACCTGTCAAATAAATCCTAACCTAAGTTACAATTAAACCTAACACTATACTATCATTAAATTAATTAAATAAAATACCTACAATTACCTACAATTAAACCTAACACTACACTATCAATACATTAATTAAATACAATACCTACAAATAACTACAATGAAATAAACTAACTAAAGTACAAAAAATAAAAAAGAACTAAGTTACAAAAAATAAAAAAATATCTACAAACATAAGAAAAATATTACAACAATTTTAAACTAATTACACCTACTCTAAGCCCCCTAATAAAACAACAAAGCCCCCAAAATAAAAAATGCCCTACCATATTCTAAATTACTAAAGTTCAAAGCTCTTTTACCTTACCAGCCCTGAACAGGGCCCTTTGCGGGGCATGCCCCAAGAAGTTCAGCTCTTTTGCCTGTAAAAAAAACATACAATACCCCCCCCCAACATTACAACCCACCACCCACATACCCCTAATCTAACCCAAACCCCCCTTAAATAAACCTAACACTAAGCCCCTGAAGATCATCCTACCTTGTCTTCACCATACCAGGTTCACCGATCGGTCCTGAAGAGCTCCTCCGATGTCCTGATCCAAGCCCAAGCGGGGGGCTGAAGATGTCCATGATCCGGTAGAAGTCTTCATCCAAGCGGGGCAGAAGAGGTCTTCCATCCGATTGAAGTCTTCATCCAAGCGGGGCAGAAGAGGTCTTCCATCCGATTGAAGTCTTCATCCAAGCGGCATCTTCTATTGACATCCATCTGGAACGGAGCGGCAGCATCCTGAAGACCTCCGACTCGGAACATCCATCCTGGCCGACGACTGAACGACGAATGACGGTTCCTTTAAATGACGTCATCCAAGATGGCGTCCCTCGCATTCCGATTGGCTGATAGGATTCTATCAGCCAATCGGAATTAAGGTAGGAATATTCTGATTGGCTGATGGAATCAGCCAATCAGAATCAAGTTTAATCCGATTGGCTGATCCAATCAGCCAATCAGATTGAGCTCGCATTCTATTGGCTGTTCCGATCAGCCAATAGAATGCGAGCTAAATCTGATTGGCTGATTCCATCAGCCAATCAGAATATTCCTACCTTAATTCCAATTGGCTGATAGAATCCTATCAGCCAATCGGAATTTGAGGGACTCCATCTTGGATGACGTCATTTAAAGGAACCGTCATTCGTCGTTCAGTCGTCGGCCAGGATGGATGTTCCGCGTCGGAGGTCTTCAGGATGCTGCCGCTCCGTTCCAGATGGATGTCGATAGAAGATGCCGCCTGGATGAAGACTTCAATCGGATGGAAGACCTCTTCTGCCCCGCTTGGATGAAGACTTCAATCGGATGGAAGACCTCTTCTGCCCCCCTTGGATGAAGACTTCTACCGGATCATGGACATCTTCAGCCCCCCGCTTGGGCTTGGATCAGAACATCGGAGGAGCTCTTCAGGACCGATCGGTGAACCTGGTATGGTGAAGACAAGGTAGGAAGATCTTCAGGGGCTTAGTGTTAGGTTTATTTAAGGGGGGTTTGGGTTAGATTAGGGGTATGTGGGTGGTGGGTTGTAATGTTGGGGGGGGTATTGTATGTTTTTTTTACAGACAAAAGAGCTGAACTTCTTGGGGCATGCCCCGCAAAGGGCCCTGTTCAGGGCTGGTAAGGTAAAAGAGCTTTTAACTTTAGTAATTTAGAATAGGGTAGGGCATTTTTTATTTTGGGGGGCTTTGTTGTTTTATTAGGGGGCTTAGAGTAGGTGTAATTAGTTTAAAATTGTTGTAATATTTTTCTTATGTTTGTAGATATTTTTTTATTTTTTGTAACTTAGTTCTTTTTTATTTTTTGTACTTTAGTTAGTTTATTTCATTGTAGTTATTTGTAGGTATTGTATTTAATTAATGTATTGATAGTGTAGTGTTAGGTTTAATTGTTGGTAATTGTAGGTATTTTATTTAATTAATTTAATGATAGTATAGTGTTAGGTTTAATTGTAACTTAGGTTAGGATTTATTTGACAGGTAATTTTGTAATTATTTTAACTAGGTAACTATTAAATAGTTCTTAACTATTTAATAGCTATTGTACCTGGTTAAAATAATTACAAAGTTGCCTGCAAAATAAATATTAATCCTAAAATAGCTACAATGTAATTATAATTTATATAATAGCTATATTAGGATTTATTTTACAGGTAAGTATTTAGCTTTAAATAGGAATAATTTATTTAATAAGATTTAATTAATTTCGTTAGATGTAAATTATATTTAACTTAGGGGGGTGTTAGTGTTAGGGTTAGACTTAGCTTTAGGGGTTAATACATTTATTAGAATAGCGGTGAGCTCCGGTCGGCAGATTAGGGGTTAATAATTGAAGTTAGGTGTCGGCGATGTTAGGGAGGGCAGATTAGGGGTTAATACTATTTATTATAGGGTTAGTGAGGCGGATTAGGGGTTAATAACTTTATTATAGTAGCGCTCAGGTCCGCTCGGCAGATTAGGGGTTAATAAGTGTAGGCAGGTGGAGGTGACGTTGTGGGGGGCAGATTAGGGGTTAATAAATATAATATAGGGGTCGGCGGTGTTAGGGGCAGCAGATTAGGGGTACATAAGGATAACGTAGTTGGCGATCGGCAGATTAGGGGTTAAAAAAATTTAATCGAGTGGCGGCGATGTGGGAGGACCTCGGTTTAGGGGTACATAGGTAGTTTATGGGTGTTAGTGTACTTTAGAGTACAGTAGTTAAGAGCTTTATGAACCGGCGTTAGCCCAGAAAGCTCTTAACTACTGACTTTTTTCCTGCGGCTGGAGTTTTGTCGTTAGAGTTCTAACGCTCACTTCAGCCACGACTCTAAATACCGGAGTTAGAAAAATCCCATTGAAAAGATAGGATACGCAAATTACGTAAGGGGATTTGCGGTATGGAAAAGTTGCGGCTGAAAAGTGAGCGTTAGACCCTTTTTTGAGTGACTCCAAATACCAGAGTTAGCCTAAAACCAGCGTTAGGAGCCTCTAACGCTGGTTTTCACGGCTAACGCCAAACTCCAAATCTAGGCCTAAGAGATCAGTTACATGGGTGTGGCTGGCTATAGTGTGCAGGGTGATGCAAGCATAATTGTCATGCTGCCTGATTGGCTGCACAGTCTGAATATGAATAATAAGGATAAATGTTTAAATGAAATATTAAATGTATTTATTAATATTACAGTCATTTTAGCAGTGTAATAAATATATTAATATTATCAATTATCGAATTGATTAGAAAACAAATAAGTTCAGAAAAAACGATTTAACGGAATATAACTAATTTTCCCGAAATAACAAATCGATCTGAAATTACGAATGATTCGATAAGATTTTCTAATGAATTTGAATTTCCAAATTCGGTGTGTCACGAAGGTAACCTAAAGAAATTACCGACACATACTGAATAAATCCGACTATATCTAACCGGAAAAAAAAAAAAAAGAATCTAAACAAATGTTTTGATCGTGCACGTGTCTACTAATACATTTATATGACAAAAATGCATCCCTTCTGAACTGAAATGCATCCATGTGGATTCTGATTTTGTCTGGAATGTCCCTTTAAACAATCAGTAATGTTCACTGCTGATCGGTGTCTTATTTATCCTCTGATGTGAACGGTAAATGTGCATTATATTAGAGAGAATGATGTATTTAAACCAGGGTAGTTTTACCTCAGTCACTGGGTTGTATACATTATTCTGTAGTCAAAGTTGTACATACAAATACGTTATTTCACCCCTTAAAAACCGAGGACGTACGCCATACGTCCTCAGAAAAAAGGCAGTTAACGCCTGAGGACGTATGGCGTACGTCCTCGGTTTGGAAAGCAGCTGGAAGCGATCCTCATCGCTTCCAGCTGCTTTCCGGTTATTGCAGGATGCCTCAATATCGAGGCATCCTGCAATAACAATTTGTACCCCTCCGGTGCATAGAGAGCCACTCTGTGGCCCTCTCTACACCGGACATCGATGGCCGCAATCGTTGGTGGGTGGGAGCTGCAGTGGGAGGCGGGTGGGCGGCCATCGATGGCTTCAGATACACAGAGGGGGGAGGGATCGGGGGCGGGCTAGAGTCAGGGGCACACACAGACACGCGCGCATGCATGGGGGATCGGCGGGCGGGCGCGTGCACGGGAGGGAGCGGGTGGGAACCGCTTACACTACAGAAATAATCATGTAGTAAGTGGGAGGAAGAGGGGGAATAAATGCCCCCAAAAAGTAATCTAAGGGATCTGGGAGGGGGTGGGGGTAGGGGTTGGTCGTGGGGAAGCTACACTACAGAAAAATGTAAAAAATAAAAATAAAAAAGAGAAAAAAATATTGTTAACTGGGTACTGGCAGACAGCTGCCAGTACCCAAGATGGCCCCCAATAAGGCAGGGAGAGAGCTGTTTTTGAGGGGGATCAGGGAGGTTGGGGGCTAAGGGGGGATCCTACAAAGTACCATATGTAAATATGCTAAAGATGTATTTAAAAAAAAAAAACAAAAAACTTTTATTTTAGTACTGGCAGACTTTCTGCCAGTACTTAAGATGGCGGGGACAATTGTGGGGTGGGGGAGGGAAGGGAGCTGTTTGGGAGATATCAGGGGGTCTGATGTGTCAGGTGGGAGGCTGATCTCTACACTAAAGCTAAAATTAACCCCGCAAGCTCCCTACAAACTACCTAATTAACCCCTTGACTGCTAGCCATAATACATGTGTGATGCGCAGCAGCACTTTGCGGCCTTCTAATTACCAAAAAGCAACGCCAAAGTCATATATGTCTGCTATTTCTGAACAAAGGGGATCCCAGAGAAGCATTTAGAACTATTTGTGCCATAATTGCACATGCTGTTTGTAAATAATTTCAGTGAGAAACCTAAAATTGTGAAAAATGTAGCGTTTTTTTTAATTTGATTGCATTTGGCGGTGAAATGGTGGCATGAAATATACCAAAATGGGCCTAGACCAATACTTGGGGTTGTCTACTACACTACACTGAAGCTAAAATTAACCCTAGAAGCTCCCTACATGCTCCCTAATTAACCCCTTCACTGCTGGGCATAATACACGTGTGGTGCGCAGTCGCATTTAGCAGCCTTCTAATTAGTAAAAAGCAAAACCAAAGCCATATATGTCTGCTATTTATGAACAAAGGGGATCCCAGAGAAGCATTTACAACCATTTATGCTATAATTGCATAAGTTTTTTGTAAATAATTTCAGTGAGAAACCTAAAGTTTGTGAAAAAAATTGTGAAAAAGTGAACAATTTTTTTTATTTGATCGCATTTGGTGGTGAAATGGTGGCATGAAATATACCAAAATGGGCCTAGATCAATACTTTGGGATGTCTTCTAAAAAAAAATATATACATGTCAGGGGATATTCAGGGATTCCTGAAAGATATCAGTGTTCTAATGTAACTAGCACTGATTTTGAAAAAAAGTGGTTTGGAAATAGCAAAGTGCTACTTGTATTTATTGCCCCATAAATTGCAAAAAAAGCAAAGAACATGTAAACATTGGGTATTTCTAAACTCAGGACAAAATTTAGAAACTATTTAGCATGGTTTTTGTTTGGTGGTTGTAGATGTATAACAGATTTTGGGGGTCAAAGTTAGAAAAAGTGTGTTTTTTTCCATTTTTTCCTCATATTTTATAAAATTTTTTATAGTAAATTATAAGATATGATGAAAATATTATTGAAAGTATATTTTGAAAGTCCATTTAATGGTGAGAAAAACGGTATATAATATGTGTGGGTACATTAAATGAGCAAGGGGAAAATTACAGCTAAACACAAACACCGCAGAAATATAAAAATAGCCTTGGTCCCAAACGGACAGAAAATGGAAAAGTGCTGTGGTCATTAAGGGGTTAAAGAGACAGTAATTTAAAAATTAAACTTTCCAATCTAATACTGTTATATAATTTGCTTTGTTCTCTTGGTATCCTTTGTTGAAAACCATACCTAGGAAGGTTCTGGAGCAGCAATGCACGACTGAGAGCTAGCAGCTGATTGGTGGCTGCACATATATGCATCTTGTCATTGGCTCACCATTGAAACATGAAAGAAACATTTGGGGTTTGTTGTCCCTTTATACTTTCAGAAGCTCTCAGCAAGAAGTTTATGCACGAGCAAACAGTTTGACCGTAGTCAGGGTATTAAAACAGCAACAATTGTTTCAAAATAAAAAATACCTACACGCATTCCGCTCCCCTAAAGACTCTTATGCATTTTGCACTACACAAGGGCCTGGATTACAAGTGGAGCACAAAAATATTGGTGCTGTTGAGTGTTAACACTGCTCAAGTTAAATTAACAGCATGCTCATTATTGCAACTGGATAACAATCTTGCAAATCTGCTGCCATATAGTGCTCCAGGCATATGCACACTCCTGAGCTAACTTCACTGCTTTTCAACAATAGATACCAAGATTTAAAGGAACATGAAACTAAAAATGTTTCTTTTGTGATTTAAATAGAGCATACAATTTGAAACAACTTCCTCTTGATGTTTTTCTGTTGCAAGTAGGTATGTAAGCTCAGGAGTGTGCATGTGTGCCCTATATGGCAGCAATTGTGCATGAATGTTATCCATATGAAAGAACACTAGATGGCAGCACTGTTTACAGCCATATAGTGCTCCGGACACCATCCTATCGGCTAGTAACAGGGGTGCGTTGCTAACGAGCAGTTTTTTCTCACCGCTCACTTTCCTACAGCGCTGGTATTACGAGTTTTTACAAACCCGGCGTTAAAAGACAAAAATTGAGCGTAGAGCAAAATTTTGCTCCAAATCTCACTCCAATACCAGCGCTGCTTAAGTCAGCTGTGAGCTGGTGTAACGTGCTTATGCACGATTTCCCCATAGGAATCAAAGGGGAGAGCCGGCTGAAAAAAAATCTAACACCTGCAAAAAAGCAGCGTAAAACTCAGTAACGCAGCGCCATTGATTCCTATGGAGAAATAAAATTTATGTTTACACCTAACACCCTAACATGAACCCGAGTCTAAACACCCCTAATCTTACACTTATTAACCCCTAATCTGCTGCCCCCAACATCACCGACACCTACATTATATTTATTAACCCCTAATCTGCCGCCCACAATGTCGCCGCCACCTACCTACACTTATTAACCCCTAATCTGCCGCCCCCAACGTCGCCGCCACTATAATAAACGTATTAACCCCTAAACCGCCGCACTCCCGCCTCGCAAACATTAGTTAAATATTATTAACCCCTAATCTGCCGTCCCTTACATCGCCGCCACATACCTACATTTATTAACCCCTAATCTGCCGCTCCCAACGTCGCCACCACTATACTAAATGTATTAACCCCTAAACCTAAGTCTAACCCTTACAACCCCTAACTTAAATATAATTTAAATAAATCTAAATAAAATTCCTATCATTAACTAAATTATTCCTATTTAAAACTAAATACTTACCAATAAAATAAACCCTAAGCTAGCTACAATATAACTAATAGTTACATTGTAGCTAGCTTCGGGTTTATTTTTATTTTACAGGCAAGTTTGTATTTATTTTAACTAGGTAGAATAGTTACTAAATAGTTATTAACTATTTAATAACTACCTAGCTAAAATAAATACAAATCTATCTGTAAAATAAAACCTAACCTAAGTTACAATAACACCTAACACTACACTATAATTAAATAAATTAACTAAATTAAATACAATTAAATAAATTAAATTAGTTAAAGTACAACCCCCCCCACTAAATTACAGAAAATAATAAACAAATTACAAGATATTTAAACTATTTACACCTAATCTAATAGCCCTATCAAAATAAAAAAGCCCCCCCAAAATAAAAAAAACCTTAGCCTAAACTAAACTACCAATAGCCCAAAGTAATCAGCTCTTTTACCTGTAAAAAACAAAATACAAACAACACCCCCAACAGTAAAACCCACCACCCACACAACCAACCCCCCCAAATAAAATACTAAAAAAAAAACTAAGCTCCCCATTGCCCTGAAAAGGGCATTTGGATGGGCATTGCCCTTAAAAGGGCAGTTAGCTCTTTTGTGGCCCAAACCCTAATCTAAAAAATAAAACCCACCCAATACACCCTTAAAAAAACCTAACACTAACCCACCGAAGATTGACTTACTGTTCTGAAGATCCAACATCCATCCTCAAGGAAGCGGCAGAAGTCTTCATGCCAACCGGGCTGAAGTCCTCAACGAAGCCGGGAGAAGTCTTCATTCAAGCCGGGCGAAGTGATCCTCCAAACGGGCAGAAGTCTTCATCCAGACAGCATCTTCTATCTTTATCCATCCGACGCGGAGCGGCTCCATCTTCAAGACATCCAACACTGGAGCATCCTCTTCATCCGACGGACTAACGACGAATAACGGTTCCTTTAAGTAACGTCATCCAAGATGGCGTCCCTTAGATTCCGATTGGCTGATAGAATTCTATCAGCCAATCGGAATTAAGGTAGAAAAAATCCTATTGGCTGATGCAATCAGCCAATAGGATTGAAGTTCAATCCTATTGATTGATCCAATCAGCCAATAGGATTTTTTCTACCTTAATTCCAATTGGCTGATAGAATTCTATCAGCCAATCGGAATCTAAGGGACGCCATCTTGGATGACGTTACTTAAAGGAACCGTCATTCGTTGTTAGTCCGTCGGATGAAGAGGATGCTCGGCGTCGGATGTCTTGAAGATGGAACCGCTCTGCGTTGGATGGATGAAGATAGAAGATGCCGTCTGGATGAAGACTTCTGCCGTCTGGAGGACCACTTCGCCCGGCTTGGATGAAGACTTCTCATGGCTTCATTAAGGACTTCGGCCCGGCTGGAGGAAGACTTCTACCGTTACCTTGAGGATGGATGTCGGATCTTCAGAACAGTAAGTCGATCTTCAGGGGGTTAGTGTTAGGTTTTTTTAGGGTGAATTGGGTGGGTTTTATTTTTTAGATTAGGATTTGGGCCGCAAAAGAGCTAACTGCCCATCCAAATGCCCTTTTTAGGGCAATGGGGAGCTTAGGTTTTTTTAGTTAGGGTTTTATTTGGTTGGTTAGTTGTGTGGGTGGTGGGTTTTACTGTTGGGGGGGTTGTTTGTATTTTTTTTTACAGGTAGATTAGGAGTTAATAAGTATAGTGTAGGTGGTGGCGATGTTAGGGGCAGCAGATTAGGGTTTAATATTATTTAACTAGTGTTTGCGAGGCAGGAGTGCGGCAGTTTAGGGGTTAATATGTTTATTCTAGTGGTGGCGATGTCCGGAGCAGCAGATTAGGGGTTAATAATTTAATTATAGTGTTTGTGATGCGGGAGGGCCTCTGTTTAGGGGTTAATAGGTAGTTTATGGGTGTTAGTGTACTTTTTAGCACTTTAGTTATGAGTTTTATGCTACAGCGTTGTAAAATAAAATTCATAACTACTGACTTGCGTTAGAAATCTTGACGGGATAGGGTGAACCGCTCACTTTTTGGCCTTCCAGGACAGACTTGTAATACCAGCGCTATGAAAGTCCCATAGAAAAAAGACGTTACGAAGTTTACGTAAGTCGTTTTGTGGTAAGGCCAAAAAAGTGTGCGGTGACCCTAAACCTGCAAGACTCGTAATAGCAGCGATAGTGAAAAAGCAGCGTTAGGACCTGTTAACGCTGCTTTATCAGCTTACCGCAAAGCTCGTAATCTAGGCCTAAGTGTTTCTTCAACAAAGAATACAGTGGGAAGAAAGAAAATTCATAATAGAAGTGAATTGGAAACTTTTTGTCTTCATCCCAAAAGAAAAATGTTGGGTTTCATATCCCTTTAAAGTATAGGGTAGTCAAAGTGAAACCGTCATGATTCAGCTACAATGCACAGTTTACAATTGCCTTTTGTTTGTCAGGTGAATCACTTTATCTCGCTACCCTTTTTTGAACATCAGTTCCGTTCCATAGGAACATACTGAGGTAGACTCAGGAGCGTGCACGTCATGAAAACGCTACTGCCGCATCTTGTTATATATATATGTGTGCGTTATCAAGTTCTTCTCTATCTACAGACCAAGGACTCCTGTGGCTTTCCATCCAACAGACTGTACTGAGAGTGACAATAGGCATAACAATAATAAAAAGATTCTCTACATTTACAACTGTTTGTTCTACATGTTCTCTTTGATCTAGTGGATCCCTAGTTACAGTTACCCATAACTGACGGAGCCACTGCCTAAATCTGTCTTATATTTCTTTATTATAGTCACTAAGATATGAAATAATTACACCTCATCACATTAACTTCATTCCCTTGGTATTTTTTGGCAAAAAGCAAAGCAGTACTAGTGGCTATGCACATATGCATCTTGTGATTGGCTAACTGCATGTCCTCGGCTAGCTGCCAGCAGCGCATTATATATGCATTTAACCAATTTGCAGTGTTTAAACACGTTGTTATAAACAAGCACATTAGAACATATTATTGTTGCACTTGTTTGTCATATTAAGAATGTGCCGGCCATTTAAATAGGGGACATCACAGAGACAAAGTGATGGGGGGGGCAGTCACATGAAGAGTAAGGCACAAAAAGGTAATGACAATTCAGTGTAAAGACAAAATCAGACTGAAAGGTCCGCCATGTATAAAATAACTCATGTCCCATTCACGGTTCATTCCCAGAGGGACAAAGGGCCTTGATGTAAACTTCGCTAGTTCGCGCCTATCCTCGCAGTGTCCGACCTCGAGGAATTATGGTAAAAAAAAAAGGTGCGGTCCCTGCGAATGACGAGATGTCTCCTATTCAAAGTAAGGGAGCTTGCTGGAAAAGGAAACCGCTCGCTAGAGTGAAGTGAGGGGGGGGGGGGCGTAATTTAAAAATTAAATCCTGCAACCAACTTAAATGACATTACACTGCTTTCTGGGTACAGTATCTTACAATCCCTTCTATTATTGTAGCCATGTGTTTTACTATTAGGGTATTAAAGAAATAGTCTAGTCCAAATTAAACTTTCATGAATCAGATAGAGAAGCAATTTTAAGCAACTTTCTATTTTACTCCTATTATCAATTTTTCTCCATTCTCTCGGTATCTTTATTTGAATGTAAGTTTAGAAGTCGGACCATTTTTGGTTCAGAACCTGGGTAGAGCTTGCTGATTGTTGGCTACATTTAGACTAAGTGCTACTAAGCTTTACATTCCTGATTTTTAAATAAAGATACCAAGAAAACGAAGAAAATTTGATAATAGGAGTAAATTCGAAATTTGCTGCTCGATCTGAGTCATGAAAGTTTAATTGTGACTAGATTATTCCTTTAAGTATTTTGATTGTTTTGAGAAATGGTTGCACCTGCAGTGCGAAAATCTTTACAGAATTACACTGGGATTAGACAATTTCATATACGCCCATGGAGAGCATATTTAAAACTATTTATTCCTATATAATTTACATACATTTTTTTTTGTTTTTGTTAAAGGGGCCTATTTATCATATGTCTGTCGGACCTGATCTGACATTGCGGATCAGGTCTGACAGACCTCGCTGAATGCGGAGAGCAATACGCTCTCCGTATTCAGCATTGCACCAGCAGCTCTTGTGAGCTGCTGGTGCAACGCCGCCCCCTGCAGTCTCATTGCCAATCGGCCACCAGCAGGAGGTGTCAATCAACCCAATCGTATTGGATCAGGTGGAATTGCGGCGATCTCTGTCCGCCTCATCAGAGCAGGCGGACAGATTCTGGATCAGCGGTCTGTAACACGGGGCTTCAAGCTCCATACGGAGCTTGATAGATATGCCCCAAAATATCATTTTTGGTGAAGAATTTTGTGACGATTTTTGATGCACATTAACAATTTTTGTCCTGTGTATTTTTATGTTAATGGTTTGATTATTCATTTTGTAAGATTTTTAAACAACTAATGTAATTGTGCACTTTGTAACGTATGTATCTCCTTATACATGAAATGCAGTATGCGCCACTTAGCGAGACACCCTGTTTTCAGGGTAAGAAGAGGCTTAGATCATTTACACCAGGTAAACAGAAGGACTGGCGCATTCTTTAGTAATCTCATCAGCCCAGGGACCTTTAGATCATTCCCCCAGGCAAACAGAAGGACTGGCGCATTCTTTAGTAATCTCATCAGCCCAGGGACCTTTAGATCATTCCCCCAGGCAAACAGAAGGACTGGCGCATTCTTTAGTAATCTCATCTGCCCAGGGACCTTTAGATCATTCCCCCAGGCAAACAGAAGGACTGGCGCATTCTTTAGTAATCTCATCAGCCCAGGGACCTTTAGATCATTCCCCCAGGCAAACAGAAGGACTGGCGCATTCTTTAGTAATCTCATCAGCCCAGGGACCTTTAGATCATTCCCCCAGGCAAACAGAAGGACTCACACATTATTTAGTAATATCACCAGCCCAGGGACCTTTAGATCATTCCCCCAGCCAAACAGAAGGACTCACACGTTCTTTAGTAATCTCGCCAGGCCAGGGACCTTTAGATCATTCCCCCAGGCAAACAGAAGGACTCACACATCCTTTAGTAACTCATCAGCCCAGGGTCCTTTAGATCATTCCCCCAGGCAAACAGAAGGACTCACACATCCTTTAGTAACTCATCAGCCTAGGGATCCTTTAGATCATTCCCCCAGGCAAACAGAAGGACTCACACATCCTTTAGTAACTCATCAGCCCAGAGACCTTTAGATTATTCCCCCAGGCAAACAGAAGGACTCACACATCCTTTAGTAACTCACCAGCCCAGAGACCTTTAGATCATTCCCCCAGGCAAACAGAAGGACTTACATATCCTTTAGTAATCTCACAAGCCCAGGGATCCTTTAGATCATTCCCCCAGGCAAACAGAAGGACTCACATATCCTTTAGTAATCTCACCAGCCCAGGGATCCTTTAGATCATTCCCCCAGGCAAACAGAAGGACTCACATATCCTTTAGTAATCTCACCAGCCCAGGGATCCTTTAGATCATTCTCCCAGGCAAACAGAAGGGCTCACACATACTTTAGTAATCTCACCAGCCCAGGGATCCTTTAGATCATTCCCCCAGCCAAACAGAAGGACTCACATATCCTTTAGTAATCTCACCAGCCCAGGGATCCTTTAGATCATTCCCCCAGGCAAACAGAAGGACTGGCGTATTCTTTAGTAATCTCACCAGCCCAGAGACTTTTAGATCATTCTCCCAGGCAAACAGAAGGATTCACACATTCTTTAGTAATCTCACCAGCCCAGGGACCTTTAGATCATTCCCCCAGGCAAACAGAAGGACTCACACATCCTTTAGTAATTTCACCAGGCCAGAGACCTTTAGATCATTCTCCCAGACAAACAGAAGGACTCGCACATTCTTTAGTAATCTCACCAGCCCAGAGACCTTTAGATCATTCCCCCAGACAAACAGAAGGGCTCGCACATTCTTTAGTAATCTCACCAGCCCAGAGACCTTTAGATCATTCCCCCAGGCAAACAGAAGGATTGATGCATTCTTTAGTAATCTCACCAGCCCAGGGACCTTTAATTAATTCACCCAGGCAAACAGGACTGATGCATTCTTTAGTAATCTCACCAGTTCAGGGACCTTTAGATCATTCCCCCAGGCAAACAGAAGGACAAGCGCATTCTTTAGTAATCTCACCAGCCCAGGGACCTTCAGATTATTCCCCCAGGGAAACAGAAGGACTGACACATTCTTTAGTAATCTCACCAGCCTAGAGACCTTTAGATCATTCCCCCAGGCAAACAGAAGGACTGGCGCATTCTTTAGTAATCTCATCAGCCTAGAGACCTTTAGATCATTCCCCCAGGCAAACAGAAGGACTCACGCATTCTTTAGAGATCTCAACAGCCCAGGGACCTTTAGATCATTCCCCCAGGGAAACAGAAGGACTGACGCATTATTTAGTAATCTCACCAGCCTAGAGACCTTTAGATAATTCCCCCAGGCAAACAGAAGGACTGTTGCATTCTTTAGTAATCTCACCAGCTCAGAGACCTTTAGATCATTCCCCCAGGCAAACAGAAGGACTGGTGCATTCTTTAGTAATCTCACCAGTAGGTATGGGCGAATGTGTTTATATTCAAATTTGAATGTTACAACGGATGTTATTGTAGAAATTTGATTTACATAATAGAATGTTAAGAATGAATATTCTTAAAAATTCGATTTTCAAATGTTATTTACAGTTTTCGAATGTCACATTTGAATTTGAATATCACATTCAAATTCGAATGTCACATTTGAATTCGAATATTACATTTATATAACACAATTTTAGACTAGAAACACTATTTCGAATTTGAATGTCACATTCAAATCGAATATCACATTTAAAACCCAGTATTAGACTAAAAATACTATTTCAAATTCGAATATTACATTTATTAAACACAGTTGTAAACTAGAAATAATATTTCGAATTTGAATGTCACATCTGAATTTGAATATTGCATTCTTTAGTAATCTCACCAGCCAGAGACCTTTAGATCATTCCCCCAGGCAAACAGAAGGACTGACGCAGTCTTTAGTAATCTCACCAGCCCAGGGACCTTTAGATCATTCCCCCAGGCAAACAGAAGGACTAACACATTCTATAGTAATCTCACCAGCCCAGGGACCTTTAGATCATTCCCCCAGGCAAACAGAAGGACTGACGCAGTCTTTAGTAATCTCACCAGCCCAGGGACCTTTAGATCATTCCCCCAGGCAAACAGAAGGACTAACACATTCTATAGTAATCTCACCAGCCCAGGGACCTTTAGATCATTCCCCCAGGCAAACAGAAGGACTGGCGCATCCTTTAGTAATCTCACCAGCCCAGGGATCCTTTAGATCATTGGGCCCCTAATTTGCAATTTAAAAATCAAATCCAGGTCTTTCTTCCCAAATATGTTTTGCCTATCTCTTCCCCTAGATGGCACCATTGCTTTATCTATAAATTGTGCTGAAAATATACTATTACTGTCTCAAAACAGGTGAATCTTTATTGTAGCATCTCTATAGTGCTCCTATATTCTAGTTCTAGCCTCGCTGGTAGTTTTTCTTACTTACTGGCACAAATTGCAATCCAATAGGTAAATGAAATAGACTGACTTACTATTTTTCAGTTTTGATAATGTCTCAGCTTTTGCGTGTTCTTCTCCCACATCTGAGTTACCTTTTTTAGTTAATCAAGTGTTAAAGGGACACTGAACCCATTTTTTTTCTTTCATGATTCAGATAGAGCAGAAATTTTAAGCAACTTTCTAATTTACTCATCAATTTGTATTTAATTTTCTCTTGCAATCTTTTTTTGAAAAAGCAGGAATATAAGCTTACAAGCTGGCCCATATTTTGTTCAGCACCTGGGTAGCGCTTGCTTATTGGTGGCTATTATCATTGTCTCATTGATGTGTAACAGTAGCGCTTTGCTCATCCTTCAATAAAGAATACCAAGAGAATTAAGAAAAAAAAATAAAGAAAAAAAAATAGAAGTAAATTGGGAAGTTGTTGAAAATTGTGTGCGCTGTCTGATTTCATGACAGAAAAAAAAATTACGGCTAGATTACGAGTTTTGCGATAAGCTGAAAAAGCAGCATTAACAGGTCCTAACGCTGCTTTTTCACTACCATTGCTATTACTAATCTGGCAGGTTTAGGGGCACGCACACTTTTTTGGCCTTACCGCAAAACGACTTACGTAAACTTCGTAAAGTCTTTTTTCTATGGGACTTCCATAGCGCTGATATTACGAGTCTGTCCTGGGAGGCCAAAAAGTGAGCGGTACACTCTACCCTGTCAAGAGTCCTAACGCATTTGAAAGTCAGTAGTTATGAGTTTTACACTACAACGCCGTAGCATAAAACTCATAACTAAAGTGCTAAAAAGTACACTAAACACACATAAACTACCTATTAACCCCTAAGCCGAGGCCCTCCCGCATCACAAACACTAAAATAAAATGATTAAACCCTAATCTGCCGCTCCGGACATCTCCGCCACTAGAATAAACATATTAACCCCTAAACCGCCGCACTCCCGCCTCGCAAACACTAGTTAAATAATATTAACCCCTAATCTGCCACCCCTAACATCGCCGCCACCTACATTATACTTATTAACCCATAATCTTCCGCTCCGGAAAATCTGTCCGTTAGACGGCCTTCACGTCATCCGCCTCCTTGCTCATATGCACATGCGGTAGTCTGTTTTTCTGAATCTAGGAATCCACGCTCGCTCACTTTTGGCGCATGCCTATTGGCATTATTTAGAAATTCCAATACAACGTCATCTGCTTATTATGAACGTCTCCGATAAGGACAAGCGAATCACTTGACTTCTCAAACTGTTCCCTAGAAGTACCACTGTCCTTCAAATTCGGAATATTAAAACTTACAATTTTCAATATAATAGCTGATTTACATACTTTGTAAAAATTCAATCACATATAATTATGTTATGCAATTAAAAAGTTAATAATTATTATTATCAATTAGAATTCTATCAGCCAATCGGAATCTAAGGGACGCCATCTTGGATGACATCATATAAAGGAACCGTCATTCGTCATTAGTCCGTCGGATGAAGAGGATGCTCTGCGTCGGATGTCTTGAAGATGGAGCTGCTCCGCGTCGGATGTATAAAGATAGAAGATGCCGTCTGGATGAAGACTTCTGCCCGTCTGGAGGACCACTTCGCCCGGCTTGGATGAAGACTTCTCCCGGCTTTGTTGAGGACTTCAGCCCGGTTGGATGAAGACTTCTGCCGCTTCCTTGAGGATGGATGTCAGATCTTCAGAACAGTAAGTCGATCTTCAGGGGGTTAGTGTTAGGTTTTTTTTAAGGGTGTATTGGGTGGGTTTTAGATTAGGGTTTGGGCTGCAATACAGCTAAATGCCCTTTTAAGGGCAATGCCCATCCAAATGCCCTTTTCAGGGCAATGGGGAGCTTAGGTTTTTTTAGATAGTATTTTATTTGGGGGGTTGGTTGTGTGGGTGGTGGGTTTTACTATTGGGGGGGTTGTTTTTATTTTTTTACAGGTAAAAGAGCTGATTACTTTTGGGCAATGCCCCGCAAAAGACCCTTTTAAGGGCTATTGGTAGTTTAGTTTAGGCTAGGGTTTTTTTTTATTTTGGCGGGGCTTTTTTATTTTGATAGGGCTATTAGATTAGGTGTAATTAGTTTAAATATCTTGTAATTTGTTTATTATTTTCTGTAATTTAGTGTTTTTTTTTTTTGTACTTTAGCCAATTTAATTTATTTAATTGTATTTAATTTAGTTAAGTTATTTAATTGTAGTGTAAGGTTAGATGTTATTGTAACTTAGCTTAGGTTTTATTTTACAGGTACTTTTGTATTTATTTTAGCTAGGTAGTTATTAAATAGTTAATAACTATTGTACCTAGTTAAAATAAATACAAACTTGCCTGTAAAATAAAAATAAACCCTAAGATAGATACAATGTGACTATTAGTTATATTGTAGCTATCTTAGGGTTTATTTTAAATGTAAGTATTTAGTTTTAATAGGAATAATTTAGTTAATGATAGGAATTTTATTTAGATTTATGTAAATTATATTTAAGTTGGGGGGTGCTAGGGTTAGACTTAGGTTTAGAGGTTAATAAATATAATATAGTGGCGGCGACGTTGGGGGCGGCAGATTAGGGGTTATAAATGTAGGTAGGTGGTGGCGATGTTAGGGACGGCAGATTAGGGGTTAATAATATTTAACTAATGTTTGCGAGGTGGGAGTGCGGCGGTTTAGGAGTTAATATGTTTATTATAGTGGCGGCGACGTTGGGGCGGCAGATTAGGGGTTAATAAGCGTAGGTAGGTGGCGGCAACATTGTGGGCGGCAGATTAGGGGTTAATAAATATAATGTAGGTGTCAGCGATGTTGGGGGCAGCAGATTAGGTGTTAATAAGTATAATGTAGGTGGCGGCGATGTCCGGAGCGGCAGATTAGGGGTTAATAAATATAATGTAGGTGTCGGCGATGTCGGGGACGGCAGGGGTTAATAAGTGTAAGATTAGGGGTGTTTAGACTCGAGGTTCATGTTAGGGTGTTAGGTGTAGACATAACTTTTATTTCCCCATAGGAATCAATGGGGCTGCGTTACTCAGTTTTACGCTGCTTTTTTGCAGGTGTTAGACTTTTTCTCAGCTGGCTCTCCCCGTTGATTCCTATGGGGAAATCGTGCACAAGCATGTTACACCAGCTCACCGCTGACTTAAACAGCGCTGGTATTGGAGTGAGATTTGGAGCAAAATTTTGCTCTACGCTCAATTTTTGTCTTCTAACGCCGGGTTTGTAAAAACTCATAATACCAGCGCTGTAGGAAAGTGAGCGGTGAGAAAAAAACTGCTCGTTAGCAATGCACCCCTGTTACCGCAAAACTCGTAATCTCTTTAAAGTGAAGGTAAAGTTACCTTGATTTCGGATCCACTATATAATTATTTCTTCCAAATAAATATGACTTTCATTCATCAATTTTTTTCAATGTGCTTGTAAATGTAGTTATTAGCTTTCTAAATCAATTTATGAATCTCCAAAAAAAAAACTTTTTTTTTTTTTTATGTTTTGATCACATTTTTCTGTGATCCAATTGAAAATCTGTCCGTTAGACGGCCGTCACTTCACGTCATCCGCCTCCTTGCTCATATGCGCATGCGGTAGTCTGTTTATCTGAATCTAGGAATCCACGCTCGCTCACTTTTGGCGCATGCCTATTGGCATTATTTAGAAATTCCAATACAACGTCATCTGCTTATTATGAACGGCTCCGATAAGGACAAGCGAATCACTTGACTTCTCAAACTGTTCCCTAGAAGTACCGCTGTCCTTCAAATTCGGAATATTAAAAGTTACAATTTTCAATATAATAGCTGATTTACATACTTTGTAAAAATTCAATCACATATAATTATGTTATACAGTTAAAAAGTGAATAATTATTATTATCAATTAGTATCAAATTGTATAATAACTGAAATCGCTGATTAGAACATGCGCACTTCAACAGAGCATCGTGAACGCACTTTTGACAGACGTAGAGAGCAGGTGGGACTGCTCTATACGTCAGAGACCATGAAACCAGGAAATAGGGGTTGGGAGGAGTCATCATTGGAACTGTAGGTATTTTTTTTTATTATTATTTTTTTTATTATAGTTTTGAAAAAAGAAATCTAGGCATGAAATTACAGTTTCCACAATATTATAACATCATATATATGCAAACTACATTGAGATACCAAGATACTAACAAATTTAAGGAAAACATAAAATGACCTTGGTATCCTGAGAGTGGTCCTGTCTACTAAAAATAGATGTTTCTCTTATGCTGCAGACTATGATGGAACTGTAGGTATTTCTCTTGTAAGATGTATTGAGTCCACGGATTCATCCTTTACTTGTGGGATATTCTCCTTCCCAACAGGAAGTGGCAAAGAGAGCACACAGCAGAGCTGTCCATATAGCTCCCCCTCTAGCTCCACCCCCCCAGTCATTCTCTTTGCCGGCTCTAAGCAATGGAAGGGTAAAGTGAATGTGGTGTTAGAATTGTAGTTTTTATTTTCTACAAGCAAGAGTTTGTTATTTTAAATGGTACCGGTGTGTACTATTTACTCTCTAGCAGAAAGTAGATGAAGATTTCTGCAGGGAGGAAGATGATTTTAGCAGGTTGTAACTAAAATCCACTGCTGTTCCCACATAGGACTGAGGAGTACAAGAGAATTTCAGTTGGGGGGAACGGTTTGCAGGTTAGGCTGCAATAAGGTATGTCAGTCATTTATTTCTAGACAAGACTGTGATAATGCTAGAAAAGACTGTTAATATCCCCATGAGGGAAGGGTAAGCTATATTCAGAGACTAAGTATGGAATTTCAAGCTTACATAACAGGGCTAGTTTATGCTGGTTGACACTACTTCAGGGCTAACGGTTTTTATTGAAAATATCGTTTTTTGAGACACCTTAAAGGTTCCTTTGGGTTTCTTTCAGGGGTTGTTATCCACATGGCTATTGCTAAAACACTAATGTTTTAGGTACATACTGTAAAAAATTCGAAAAGTTTGCTGCATTTTTTCACTGTTTTGCAAAATTGTGTGCCTTTTTTATCTCTTAAAGGCACAGTAACGTTTTTTTCAAAGTGTGTTTTTACTTGATTAAAGTGATTTCCAAGCCTGTTTGTATTACTACTAGTCTGTTAAACATGTCTGACACCAAGGAAAATCCTTGTTCAATGTGTTTAGAAGCCATGGTGGAACCCCCTCTCAGAATGTGTCCCACTTGTACTGATATGTCTATACACTTTAAAGAACATATTGTTGCACTTAAAAATGTGGCCCAAGATGATTCTCAGACAGAAGGTAACGAGGTTAGCCGTCAACCTCTCCCCAAGTGTCACAACCAGTGCATCTTACTCTTTTACCTAATACCTAATACCCTCTCGGTGTTCTTATCTAAACTGCCCGTGTTACCTGCAAAGCGTGATAGCTCGGTTTAAGAACAGATAATGAGCATTCTGACGCTTTAGTAGCCGTATCCGATATACCCTCACAACACTCTGAAGTGGGGGCGAGGGATGTGCTGTCTGAGGGAGAAATTTCCGATTCAGGAAAGGTTTCTCCTCAGACAGATTCAGATGCGTTGGCTTTCAAATTTAAACTAGAACACCTCCGCTTATTGCTCAGGGAGGTATTAGTTACTCTGGATGACTGCGACCCTATGGTGGTTCCAGAGAAATTGTGTAAAATGGACAAGTACCTAGAAGTTCCTATTTACACTGATGTGTTTCCGGTCCCTAAGAGGATTGCGGATATTGTTACTAGGGAGTGGGATAGACCAGGTATTCCCTTCGTTCCCCCTCCTGTTTTTAAGAAAATGTTCCCCATATCTAACCCCATGCGGGACTCGTGGCAGACGGACCCTAAGGTGGAGGGGGCTGTTTCTTCACTTGCTAAACGCACAACTATACCAATTGAAGACAGTTGTGTTTTTAAAGACCCTATGGATAAAAAATTAGAGGGTTTACTTAAGAAAATTTTTGTTCAACAAGGTTTTCTTCTCCAACCTATTGCGTGCATTGTTCCTGTAACCACTGCAGCTGCTTTCTGGTTTGAGGCGCTGGAAGATGCGCTCCAGACGGAGACCTCATATGAGGACATTATGGACAGAATTAAGGCTCTTAAGCTGGCTAATTCTTTTATCACAGATGCCGCTTTCCAACTAGCTAAGTTAGCGGCAAAGAATTCAGGTTTCGCCATTTTAGCGCGCAGGACGCTATGGCTCAAGTCCTGGTTGGCCGATGTGTCGTCAAAATCCAAACTATTGAACATCCCTTTCAAAGGAAAGACCCTCTTCGGGCCTGAATTGAAAGAGATTATTTCAGAAATCACTGGGGGAAAAGGCCATGCTCTTCCCCAGGACAAGTCCTTCAAGACAAAGAACAAACAAAAATAATTTTCGTTCCTTTTGGAATTTCAGGAGCGGTCTCGCCTCATCCTCCCCTGCTGCAAAGCAAGAGGGTAATGCTGCACATCCCAGGGCAGCCTGGAAACCTTACCAGGGCTGGAACAAGGGTAAACAGGCCAAGAAGCCTGCAGCTGCCTCCAAGACAGCATGATGGGGTAGCCCCAGATCCGGGATCGGATCTAGTAGGGGGCAGACTCTCTCTCTTCGCTCAGGCATGGGCAAGAGATGTACACGATCCCTGGGCCTTAGAGATTGCATCCCAGGGATATCTTCTAGAATTCAAGGACTCCCCTCCAAGGGGAAGGTTCCATATTTCTCATCTGTCTTCAGACAAGACAAAGAAAGAGGTATTCTTACGCTGTGTAGAAGACCTACATACAATGGGAGTGATCCACCCAGTTCCAATTGCAGAACAAGGGCTGGGTTTTTACTCAAACCTGTTTGTGGTTCCAAAGAAAGAAGGAACTTTCAGACCAATCCTGGATTTCAAAATTCTAAACAAATTCCTCAGAGTCCCATCATTCAAGATGGAGACCATTCGGACAATCTTACCAATGATCCAGGAGGGTCAATATATGATCACCATGGATTTAAAGGATGCGTATCTGCACATTCCTATCCACAAAGATCATCACCAGTTTCTCAGGTTCGCCTTTCTGGACAAGAATTACCAGTTTGTGGCTCTTCCTTTTGGGTTGGCCACTGCTCCCAGAATTTTCACAAGGTGCTAGGGTCCCTCCTGGCGGTTCTAAGACCGCAGTGGCACCTTATCTAGATGACATCTTAATTCAGGCGTCGACTTTACAAAGAGCCAAGTCTCACATGGAAATTGTATTGGAATTTCTGAGGTCTCATGGGTGGAAGGTGAACATCAAAAAGAGTTCGCTCTCCCCCCTCACAAGAGTTTCCTTCCTAGGAACTCTGATAGACTCGGTAGATATGAAAATATTTCTGACGGAGGTCAGAAAGTTAAAACTCTTAACCACTTGCCGAGTCCTTCATTCCATTCCTTGGCCATCTGTAGCTCTGTGCATGGAGACAATCGGACTAATGGTAGCGGCAATGGACATAGTCCCTTTTGCACGGATACTCCTCAGACCACTGCAACTATGCATGCTCAAACAGTGGAATGGGGATTATGCAGATTTGTCTCCTCAAATACAGCTGGACCAGGGGACCAGAGATTCTCTTCTCTGGTGGTTGTCTCAGGATCACCTGTCTCAGGGAATGTGTTTCTGCAGACCAGAGTGGATCATCGTAACGACTGACGCCAGTCTGTTGGGCTGGGGTGCAGTCTGGTACTCCCTGAAAGCTCAGGGCTTATGGTCTCAGGAAGAAGCTCTTCTCCCAATAAACATTCTGGAACTGAGGGCAATATTCAACGCGCTTCAGGCATGGCCTCAGCTAGCTGCGGCCAAATTCATCAGATTTCAGTCGGACAACATCACGACTGTAGCTTACGTCAATCATCAAGGGGGAACAAGGAGTTCCCTAGCAATGACAGAAGTAACCAAAATAATCAGGTGGGTGGAGGATCACTCCTGCCATCTCTCAGCAATTCACATCCCAGGAGTAGACAACTGGGAGGTGGATTTTCTAAGTCGTCAGACTTTTCACCCGGGGGAGGGGGAACTCCACCCGGAGGTATTTGCCCAGCTGACTCAGCTATGGGGCACTCCAGAATTGGATCTGATGGCGTCCCGTCAGAACACCAAACTTCCTCTTTACGGGTCCAGGTCCCGGGATCCCCAGCCGGTGCTGGTAGATGCTCTAGCAGCGCCTTGGTCCTTCAATCTGGCCTATGTTTTTCCACTGTTTCCTCTCCTCCCTCGTCTGGTTGCCAGAATCAAGCAGGAGAGGGCTTTGGTGGTTCTGATAGCACCTGCATGGACATGCAGGACCTGGTATGCAGACCTAGTGGACATGTCATCTGTCCCACCATGGACGCTACCAGTGAGGCAGGACCTTCTAATACAAGGTCCTTTCAAGCATCCAAATCTAATTTCTCTGCGTCTGACTGCTTGGAGATTGAATGACTAATTTTATCAAAGCGTGGTTTCTCTGAGTCGGATATTGATACCCTGATTCAGGCTAGAAAGCCTGTCACCAGGAAAATTTACCATAAGATTTGGCAAAAATATCTTTTTTGGTGTGAATCCAAAGGTTACTCATGGAGTAAGATTAGGATTCCCAGGATATTGTCTTTTCTCCAAGAAGGATTGGAGAAAGGATTATCAGCTAGTTTCTTAAAAGGACAGATATCTGCTTTATCTATTCTTTTCCACAAACGTCTGGCAGAGGTACCAGACGTTCAAACATTTAGTCAGGCTTTAGTCAGAATCAAGCCTGTTTATAGACCTGTGGCTCCGCCATGGAGTCTGAATTTAGTTCTTTCAGTTCTGCAAGGGGTTCCGTTTGAACCTTTACATTCCATAGATATTAAACTTTTATCTTGGAATGTTTTGTTTTTGGTAGCTATCTCTTCTGCTCGAAGAGTATCAGAGTTATCTGCTTTACAGTGTGATTCACCTTACCTGGTTTTCCATGCAGATAAGGTAGTTTTGCGTACGAAACCCGGTTTTCTTTCTAAGGTTGTGTCTAATAAGAATATTAACCAGGAAATTGTTGTTCCTTCTCTGTGTCCTAATCCTTCTTCGAAGAAGGAACGTCTGTTACACTATCTTGATGTGGTTCGTGCTTTAAAGTTCTATTTACAAGCAACTAAGTATTTCAGACAAACAACTTCATTGTTTGTTATCTATTCTGGTAAGAGGAGAGGTCTCTTTCCTTTTGGCTGAAAAGCATCATCCGTTTGGCCTATGAGACTTCTGGCCAGCAGCCTCCTGAAACAATTACTGCTCATTCTACCAGAGCAGTGGCTTCCACATGGGCTTTTAAAAATGAGGCTTCTGTTGAACAGATTTGTAAGGCAGCGACTTGGTATTCAATACTTTTGCTTCTTCAGAGGCTATTTTTGGGAGAAAGGTTTTACAAGCAGTGGTGCCTTCCGTTTAAGGTACCTGTCTTGTTCCCTCCCTTCATCCGTGTCCTAAAGCTTTGGTATTGGTATCCCACAAGTAAAGGATGAATCCGTGGACTCGATACATCTTACAAGAGAAAACAGAATTTATGCTTACCTGATAAATTACTTTCTTTTGTGATGTATCGAGTCCACGGCCCGCCCTGGCTATTAAGTCAGGTAGTGTTTTTGTTTAAACTACAGTCACCACTGCACCCTATGGTTTCTCCTTTTTCTTCCTAACCTTCGGTTGAATGACTGGGGGGGTGGAGCTAGAGGGGGAGCTATATGGACAGCTTTGCTGTGTGCTCTCTTTGCCACTTCCTGTTGTAAAAGTAAAGGATGAATCCGTGGACTCGATACATCACAAGAGAAAGTAATTTATCAGGTAAGCATAAATTCTGTTTTTTATCTCTATATATTTGGAAAAATTGAAAATAAATAGAGAAAATAACTTAGCTAATTGCTTCTGGTAAGATTAGTAATTGCATTGATGTCTTCAAGTTGCAAAAACTTTACCTTCACTTTAAGTCAAGTAAATTTATTACTATTCTGTCCTGGAAATTTTAAACCTCCATCCTATAATATAAAAGGCCAAGTGTGTTTGTCCGAAGCTGTCATGTGCAGTAGAGACAGCACAAGGACAAACACACCTGGCCTTAGAGTCCCTACCTGATCTGCGGCAGAAGTGGGCATGGCCGGGCATGAAGGGTTGTGAAGGGGGCGGGGCCAGGCATGAAGGGGGCAGGCTGGGCACGGTCACGCACGCGAGATAGAGGGGAGAGAGATTGAGAGGAGGGAGAGATAGAAAGAGGGGGAGAGAACAAAAGAAATGGGAAAGAGCTAAAGATAGGATAAGAGAGGGGAAAGAGCAAGAGAGGGGGAGAGAGAGAGAGAGAGGGGGGGGGGGGGAGAGAGAGAGCAAAATAGAGGGGGGAGAGAGTGCAAAAGAAAGGGGGGAGAGAGAGCGCAAAAGAGAGGTGGAGAGAGAGAGCACAAAAGAGAGGTGGAGAGAGAGCGCAAAAGAGAGGGGAGAGAGAGAGAGCGCAAAAGAGAGGGGAGAGAGAGAGTGCAAAAGAGAGGGGGGAGAGAGAGCGCAAAATAGAGGGGGAGAGAGAGTGCAAAAGAGAGGGGGAGAGAGAAAGTGCAAAAGAGAGGGGGGAGAGAGAGAGCGCAAAAGAGAGGGGGGAGAGAGAGAGCGCAAAAGAGAGGGGGAGAGAGAGAGTGCAAAAGAGAGGGGGGAGAGAGAGTGCTCAAAAGAGAGGGGGAGAGAGCACAAAAGAGAGGGGGAGAGAGCACAAAAGAGAGGGGGAGAGAGAGAGCAAAAGAGAGGGGGGAGAGAGAGAGAGAGCAAGAGAGAGGGGGGAGTGAGAGAGAGCAAAAAGAGGGGGAGGGAGAGAGTGCAAGGGGTGGGACCGCTGTACTGCAAAAAATGGCCCGTTGAGGGGGGAGAGGGGGGGAGAGAGGGGTGAGAGAGAGAGATGGGTGAGAGAGAGGGGGAGAGAGAGATAGTAAAAGAGAGGGGGGATACAGAGAGCACAAAAGAGAGGAGGGAGAGAGCGCAAAAGAGAGGGGAAGAGAGAGAGCGCAAAAGAGAGGGGGAGAGAGAGAGCACAAAAGAGAAGGGAGAGAGCCCAAAAGAGATGGGGAGAGAGAGTGCAAAATAGAGGGGGAGAGAGAGTGCAAAGCAGAGGGGGGAGAGAGAGAGCGCAAATTGTATAATAACTGAAATTGCTGATTAGCACATGCGCACTTCAACGGAGCCTCGTGAACATGTTTTTGACAGATATAGAGAGCAGGTGGGACCGCTCTATACGTCAGAAACCATGAAACCAGGAAATAGGGGTTGGGAGGAGTCATCATTGGAACTGTAGGTGTTTTTATCTATATATATTTGGAAAAATTTAAAATATATAGAGAAAATAATTTAAAGAGACAGTCAACACCAGAATTTTTGTTGTTTAAAAAGAAAGATAATCCCTTTATTACCCATTCCCCAGTTTTGCATAACCAACACAGTTATAATAATACACGTTTTACCTCTGTAATTATCTTGTATCTAAGCTTCTGCTGACTGCCCCCTTATTTCAGTTCTTTTGACAGACATGCAGTTTAGCCAATCAGTGCTCACTCCTAGGTCACTTTACGTGCATGAGCTCAATGTTATCTATATGAAACATGTGAACTAATGCCCTCTAGTGGTTAAAATGTATTCAGATTAGAGGCAGTCTTCAAGGTCTAAGAAATTAGCATATGAACCTCCTAGTTTTAGCTTTCAACTAAGAATACCAAGAGAACAAAGCAAAATTGGTGATAAAAGTAAATTGGGAAGTTGTTTAAAATTGCATGCCCTATTTAAAACATAAAAGGTTTTTTTGGACTTGACTGTCCCTTTAAAGCTAATTGCTTCTGGTAAGATTAGTAATTGCAATAATTTTACCTTCACTTTAAGTCAAGTAAATTTATTAATATTCTGTCCTGAAAATTTTAAACCACCATCCTATAATATAAAAGGTCAAGTGTGTTTGTCCGAAGCTGTCATGCGCAGTAGAGACAGCACAAGGACAAACAAACCTGGCCTTAGAGTCCCTACCTGATCTGCGGCAGAAGTGGGTGGGGCCGGGCGTGAAGAGTCGTGAAGGTGCCGGGGCTGGGCATGAAGGGGCCGGGGCCGGGCACGGTTGCGCACGCGAAATAGAGGGGAGAGAGATAGAGAGGGTGGAGAGATAGAAAGAGGGGGAGAGTACAAAAGAGATGGGATAGAGCTGAAGATAGGATAAAAGAGGGGAAAGAGCAAGAGAGGGGGGAGAGAGAGAGCAAAAGAGAGGGGGGAGAGAGAGGGGGGGAGAGAGAGAGAGAGAAGAGAGAGAGGAGAGAGAGAGAGAGAGAGAGAGAGAGGGGAGAGAGAGAGGAGAGAGAGAGAGAGAGAGAGAGAGAGAGGGGAAGAGAGAGAGGAGAGAGAGAGAGGGGAGAGAGAGAGCAAAAGAGAGGGGGAGAGAGAGGGGGAGAGAGAGGGGGGGAGAGAGAGGAGAGAGAGAGAGAGAGGAGAGAGAGAGAGGGGAGAAAGAGAGGAGAGAGAGAGAGAGGAAGAGAGAGAGGAGAGAGAGAGAGAGGGGAGAGAGAGAGCAAAAGAGAGGGGGGAGAGAGAGAGGGGGATAGAGAGAGAGAGGAGAGAGAGAGAGAGAGGGGAGAGAGAGAGCAAAAGAGAGGGGGAGAGAGCGCAAAAGAGAGGGGGGAGAGAGAGAGCAAAAGTGAGGGGGGAGACAGAGAGAGCAAAAGAGAGGGGGAGGGAGAGAGCGCAAGGGGTGGGACCGCTGTACTGAAAAAATGGCCCGTGTGAACGGGCTTTAGGACTAGTTGTTAATATTAGGTAATATAACAAATCCTTAAGGGAATTAATTTGCAAAAGCTTTTTACAATAAAAAGCTGATCATCGGGGGCGGGTCCGAACACCAACTTAGATGGCTGCTTTTTCATTTTGGCTGTGCTCTAGTGCTGATAGATCTGTTGTATATCATTTCTCAGACCTACAACCCAAGCTCTATTCAACTGCTAATTTACAGATTATTAACACCTAAAGAGCAGGTTCTCTCATTTTTTAAGTTTTGAATGTCAGTCAAGCAAGGAGACCAGAATAGATGAGGCTCGCAACGGAGGTCATGTGCTAGGCCTGAACCCTCATTTACCCTCCCTAGTTCCTGACATATCAGGTTAAGCAGTTGTATAAGCTGCCCCAGGTCTCTGAAAAACAGACTACCAATTCAGAATAAAGATGCTACAAACCTCCTTCCTAGTGCCAACGCATAAAGAGGATTAGTGACGCCCGCAGGCGACTAAGGTGATCCTACACACCAACATACTCGCATTATGATGGATATATCACTCTTGCAAACCCTAGACTCACTTTTCAGTAGCTGTCTCCAGTGCCTGGAAGAATTTGTCACCCATTACATACCCACAGACCCAGCGGAACTTCTCTACCAAACGGAGGGGCCACGGTCTTCACCTCCGGAAGATGATCATTTGCCAAAACAAGAATGGGCGTGGCCAGTCTGGGCTACTCTGACTTCCACAACCTTACCTAATAGTCTCACAGAGGTACAGTGGTCCTCCCTAGAGACTGCAAGAATTAGAATTGGATATCTAGCTTCCAATCGTGAGCCTAGATACGAAGCGGATCACACTGATCGCAGAGAACCCGTGAGTCTGTTCCGTCCTGGCCTAGTGCTCCGTATTTGCTCTGGGGAACTCTTAATGCTTGGTTTACTAGTGCCTCAAGCTCAACTTTTACAGGGTCTGCAAGTATCGGAAGACTGTTTGCTATATAGGACTGGAAGCACCCTCAGATCTGGGGTGGACTAAAGGCACAGAGTCAACCCTAACACCTTTTAGCTCATTGTTTGGTTTCCTCTAGATGTCATTTACCAGTATGTGCTCAAAACGAACATTTTTTTTGTTCTTTTCGTATGTTATATGTTGAACAAGTATATTACAAATTTTGAATTATATGTACACCCCCTTAGGGATAGGATAGCCAGCAGCAGCAGCAATCCCCTCTTCACTATGTTGTCACAATATTTGATGATTTCTCCGCCATCAGCGGCCGAGATGGTGACAAAACATATGTTGCCTGGCCCGTCTGCTTATACTCTCATTATCAATATCAGTCCCTATGTTTACCATCACATCATTTATTTTCAATATGTGAAACGATAACTGTCTCTCTAATGCTATTGCCATATATGTGCAAACTTTGAAGGTTTTTAAAGTAACTTGCCCCTCAATATCCGATACCTTCATACTCTCCCATCTCTTAATGTCTTGAGACCCAAAAGTGACCTCTCTAGTTCAAGGAGGATAAGGTAACCTTCAGATAGAAGTTTAAAATCTATAGTAAAAAAAAGAAAAAAACATTTTTAGAGGATTTTAAGTTTATTTGTATTCGGTTCCATATTGACAAATCTAACCAAAACTCTGTAAGGTTTTTGCTCTTGTGTTTTTGTATGGATAGATTTATCCAATTCTCCTTTATGCACTGTTCATTCACTGATATGTATACTAACTCTATGTAATGTGCTATACCTTGAATTGTTGCAATGTCTTACCTCAAAAAAAAAAAAAAAAGGCTGATCATCAATAAAATTATATACTTAAAACAATGGATTGATCGGATCATAAATATACATTACTTTCCACCAAACTACAAAAATGCTGGCAAAATAGGGGAACTTCTCCCTGTTGCTTTTTTCACATATTTTAAAAAAATATTTATTATCAAAGATAAAATAATTATGTGTTAACAAAAAATATAAAGGTTTGCAAATTAACTCCTTAGTTGTTTCTTCCAAAATTAAATCACGAACCGGAAAAAAAATTACAGCCCTCAGACCTAAGTTATCTAGTATATAGATATCCCAGAAATACATAGGATTTTGTAAATACCTAAAAAAAAACCTCAAAAATATCTTTACTATAGATTGGAGGATAGAATTTACACATTGTGATAGATCAAAAAGTGAGCCAATACCCCAAATAGCAAGCCAATACCCCAAATAATGAGCCAATAGCCTAAATAGTGAGCCAATACACCAAAAAGTGAGCCCCAAAATAGTGAGCCAATACCATAAAAAGTGAGCCAATACCCCAAATAGTGAGCCAATACCCTGAAAAGTGAGCCAATACCCCAAATAGTGAGCCAATACCCCAAAAAGTGAGCCAATACCCCAAATAGTGAGCCAATGCCCTAAAAAGTGAGCCAATACCCCAAACAGTGAGCCAATACCCCAAATAGTGAGCCAATACCCCAAAAAGTGAGCCAATACCCCAAATAGTGAGCCAATACCCCAAATAGTGAGCCAATACCCAAAATAGTGAGCCATTTAATGGAAACTCTTTTAAAAGATAGACTTATGTCTTACCTCTGGACCAACAACTTAAAAGACAAAGGTTAGCATGGTGTCACTGCTGGAAGATCATCTCAGACTAATCTAATTGATTTCTTTGACCATGTAACTAAATTACTAGACCAGGGAGGAGCTGTAGATGTTGTGTATCTAAACTTTATCAAAGCATTTGACACTGTCCCACACAACAAACTTATTCGCAAAATGTATTGCTTTGGAGTAGATGCTAAAATTGTTAAGTATGTAGAATGCTGAGTTGATGTTCCAGGAGGGGTTGATCAAATGAACAGTGATATTAAAAATCTGGAGGAATGGGAAAATAAATGGGATCTGAAAGGTAATATTACCAAGAGCAAAATTATGCATATAGGATCCAAAAACCCAAAGGCCAATTATAGTCTTAATGGTACATTACTGGCTATAACCAAAGATGAAAGGGACTTGGGGATTATTATTTCAGATGACATAACATTCGGTACACAATGCAGCAGTGCAGCCAGTAAGGCCAGTTGAATACTTGGTTGCATTGGGAGAGGTATTTGTAGCAGAAATAGCAAGGTTATTTTGCCACTTTACAGATCATTAGTTAGACCAAATCTGGACTAGGGTTGCACCAATACAATTTTTTTAAGACCGAGTACAAGTACCGATACTTTTTTTCAAATATTCACTAATACCAATTACCGTTCTTGTTTTTTTTATGTCATGTGACAGTTTTTAAGCACAATACAGACTTAATGATTTAAGATAGCGTCTTTATAATTATGAAGAACTGTAACTCAAGACATTATGAAATAATAAAACTGTTGTATTTGCTTGTCACAAAGTTGTCACATGTAGAAATTTCATGTTTATATATAAAATATTGCAAATGTAAAATCCCAACCAACTAAAAGTGCAATACAGTTAAAAATATAACAGTGCACTGTTTAATCATGGTGAACAACACTATGGGATAGATTACATTTACTGGTAAGCTTTACTAATGCTCTCATTATCAGACCAACTCCATTAAAGTCTATGGGGTTGGAAATGTGAACAGACCATTGGTAAAGCTTACCAATCAAATGTAATCTAATGCTATAATTGTATGATGAGTGTTCATAGGAATGAACTTAATATGTCCTATGAACACTCTTCCTGCAATTATATAAGCTAAGAATGTTCCTCAGATTACAGTATGTTTTGAGCATAAATGTGCAAGATGAAAACTGGCAGTATAATAGGCAATTTAGCAATTAGAATGCATTTTTCAAAAGTTACTGGCAAGTTCTTTTTAAGGAAAAGAAGCATCTCTGCATGTTCAGCTATAAGTCTGTTTCTGTTATCAGTAAGGACGTTTGATGCTAAGCTGAACAGTCTCACTTTCCACACTACTGCATGGGGCAGAAAGATATTTTGGGCCATTATATCTCAGTTTATTAATTACCCAGGTACAGTGATCTCTCCCAGGTAGGCTTCCAGTTGTATAGTAACAGCATTTAGAGCACTTCTCTCAGACGTACAATAATACAAATAACAGCAATTTTTTTTTCAGAAGTGAACACTTTTTAGTTAAGTCTCTACTCCAGCTAAAAATGAAATGGGAAAATGAAGTTTGAAAAAATGCCACAAGGGGGCGTATCGGTAATATCTAAGATCTGGAGGTATCGGTTTAAGTATTGGTGCATTTTCATGAGTACAAGTACTGGTGCAAGTACTTGGTATTGGTACCGATACCGATACTAGTATCGGTGCATCTCTACTTTGTACAGTACTGGAGACCATGAGGGATATTTATCAAGCCGTCAACCGCAAATACGCTTGAATTCAGCAGCGTTATTGTGGCGAGCCTGATTCAACCCATTTATCAAAGCCTACAGACCGGCAAAAATTGTAATTTGTGATGTAACATATGATCCGCCGGTCTCAATCCGACACATATAGATGCTTGCATCATTACAGATGTTCTGAATACAAATTCAGCACTATCTAACAACTTTTGCCATTTATCAAACTTCTAACAGGTACGCTTGCCACTATTCCGGCCAGTGTACCTGGTTTTCAATCCGCCACCCTGGAGGCCGCGGATGCCATAGGAATCAATGGGAGTCTGAAAGCAGTGAAAGCTTATGTTCGATGCTGCCATATATCCCATTGATTTCTATGGTAGAAAACCAGTAACGTTTACACCTAATACCCTAACATAAATCCCAAGTCTAAATATCCCTAATCTGCCGCCCGACATCGCCGCCACCTACATAATGCTATTAACCCCTATCCCGCTGCACCCCGACACTGCCGCAACTAAATAAATGTATTAACCCCTATCCCTCTGCTCCTGGAGCCCACCGCAACTCTAATAAAGTTATTAACCCCTAACCCGCCGCTCCCAGACCCCTCCGCAACTAAATAAATGTACTAACTCCTAAACCCCTGGCCTCCCACATCACTACCACTTACTAAACCTATTAACCCCTAAACCGCCAGCCCCCACATCACCATAAACTAAATAAAGCTATTAACCCCTAAACCTAACAACCCGCAAAAATTACATTAAATATTAACTCATCCCTATCTTATAATAAATTTAAACTTACCTTTAGAATTAAAATAAACTATATTAAACTACTAATTAACCTACCCTAACTATTATCCTACAATTACATTAAACTATATTAAACTATTAATTAACCTACCCTAGCTATTATACTAAAGTTACATTAAACTAACAATTAAATTAACAATATTACATATTTAAAAACCTAACCCTACTCAAGTTATTTAAATCTACTATTAAAAATTACTAAGTTACAAAAAAATAACAACTAAGTTACACAAAATAAAAAACACTAAGTTGCACAAAATTAAAAATAATTTATCAAATATTTAAACTAATTACACCTAATCTAATAGCCCTATCTAAATAAAAAAGCCCCCCCCCCCCGAAATAAAAATTAAAAAAACCTAGCCTACACTAAACTACCAATAGCCCTTAAAAGGGCCTTTTGCAGGGCATTGCCCCAAAGAAATCAGCTCTTTTACCTGTTAAAAAAAATACAAATACCCCCCCAATAGTAAAACCCACCACCCACACAACCAACACCCCCAAATAAAAACATATCTAAAAAACCTAAGCTCCCCATTGCCCTGAAAATGGCATTTGTTTGGTCATTGCCCTTAAAAGGGCATTTAGCTCTTTTTCAGCCCTAACCTAAAATTAAAACCCACCCAAGAAACCCTTAAAAAGAACTAACACTAACCCCCGAAGATCCACTTACAGTTTTCGAAGACCGGACATCCATCCTCATCCAAGCGGCAGAAGTCCTCAGCGAAGCCGGCAGAAGTCTTCATCCAGATGGCATCTTCTATCTTCATCCATCCGGCGAGGAGCGGCTTCATCTTGAAGACATCCAGCACGGAGTATCCTCTTCTTACGACGTCTCTTGAAGAATGAAGTTTCCTTTATATGACGCCATCCAAGATTAAAGGGGAAAAAAATCCTATTGGCTGTTGCAATCAGCCAATAGGATTGAGCTTTCATCCTATTGGCTGATCCAGTCAGCCAATAGGATTCAGATTGCATTCTATTGACTGATTGGAATAGCCAATAGAATGTGTGGCAAACCTCGCCACTTATGAACTATGCAGGAAATGTTATTTAGGCTAATAGTTAAAATGTATGTTAAACTGTATGTTACTGTTTAAACTCCCTGCTGTTTCAGTTGGGAAACCCCTTGTAGGGGAGACTGTTTTTAAAAAGTGTTTGTATGTTTTTTCTGTTAAAGAAAAAGTTGTTGTTGACTCCCAAGCTATGTGTCGTCTAGTTCTTGGTAGAAAGGGTTTATTATTAGAATTACCAAGAGTAGTTACTTGCTTGTCTCTGCTTACCCAAAATATTTTACAGATCCTACTACCTCTCTGCTACAATTACCAAGAGTAGTTATTTGCTTGTCTGTGCTTACCAAAAAGATATTACAGATCCTACTGCCTCTCTGCTACAATTACCAAGAGTAGTTACTTGCTTGTCTCTGCCTACCCAAAATATATTACAGATCCTTCTGCCTCTCTGCTACAATTGGTGGCAAGCGATTGGATTCAAACCGCACAGCAAGTCATAGGGCATGTGATGTATATGAACAGACGGTGAATGGGGACAGATTATACCAGACTAAAGAGAACTGCATTGAAGGCATTACTGGAGGCTAGAGGAATTATTGCCAGCAATAAAACCAAAGCAAGGCTGATTGCAGAGCTCATGGAGGGAGACCAGGTAGCAGGTACGGCCGTACCCATGGCGAACAACGAAACTGAATTCCAAAAAGAGATGCGGACCCGGTTGGCTTTTTTTCCGCTACCCCATTCGGAGGAGCTCCTGACACGGACATCAGCAGACGTACAGGAGTACTTGATGGTGACCCGACAAACCACCCCGAGACCTGGAGAGGGGCTACCAGTACACTCCAGTGCTGGTACAGGGAAAGCTAAGATTCCCTACCACGCATTCAAGGATCAAACCGACACAGAGGATATCGATGGGTACCTGCAGGACTTTGAGCGATTATGCCAACTGCATAATATTAGTACCGCTGACCAAGTTCCCCTACTGGCTGGCAAGTTATCTGGGCGGGCCGCTGAAGCCTACCGCACCATACCAGATGAGGACAGCAGGGACTACCAGAAGGTAAAACAGGCCATCCTGACTAGGTATGCTATTATCCCGGAGGCATACCGACAGTGGTTCCGAGACCTGAAGAAGCTGGAGAAAGATACTCATACTGAGTGGGCGCATCGGCTAACCAGGGCCGCTAAAGGCTGGTTGCAGGCAGTCCAAGTCACCCAGTTGGAAGACCTTTTACAACTCCTGTTGATGGAGCAATTCTTCCAAGGGGTGTCCACTGAATTGCAAAACTGGCTGAGAGATCGAAAATGATGCACAGTACATACCGCAGCGACTTTGGCTGATGAATACCAAGACGCTCGGAGAGCTCAACAAACACAGCAACGCTCCAGTATTGGGATCCCCCCAACCCCCACTGCAGCTCCCACACCTCTGCTACCCCATCCTGGAGGGGGAATCTACCCCCTCCTTGATACCAGACTCGATCAGCTATCCGTTGCCACCTTTGTAACGAACAAGGGCACATTCAGAGAGACTGTCCCAGGAACAAGAACCGATCCAACTGGAACAACCAGAACAACTTGTCAAACAACCGGGCAGCTGTACACTGCTACCAGAATGAGCCCCGACTACAGACCCAACCCGCAGTCTTCCACGAGGAACCCTTGGGCATCTTACATGAGGTAAACCCAGTACAGGCTGCAAAGCCACAAAGCCACCGCCTGGTGGTCTATATAGAGGGCCGACGTGTCCAAGGGCTGCGTGACTCTGGGGCCACCATAACCTTGCTCCGGCAACATTTAGTTTCCACCAATCAACTCACCGGAGACTGTGTAGCTGTCCGGGTGGCCGGGGGAGCCATTTACAAGATTCCCTTGGCCAAAGTACACTTGGATTGGGGAGCCGTTTCGGGGAACGTAGAAGTGGGCCTTATGCAAAATTTGCCCGCAGACGTTATTTTGGGCAACGACTTAGGGGAGCTGACTGTTTGCACCCAAAACCTCCCCAAAAGCAGCACTGCCCGTGGTTACTCGACAACAGGCCCGCACCAACGCACTGGCTGATCACTCTGAGGCTCAGGTAAGCAATCATCCCCTAATGTCTCTTGGGCCCCTCCACTAGAGTTTGGTAGCGAAGTGGCCACTGACCCCTCGTTGCAAGTATATAGGGATAAGGTAGACCAGAATCAGGCGGGGTTGGAAGGAGAGAGGTATGTTTGGGACAAGGGGTTACTGTACAGGTATGCAGAGAAGATAGTGGCTGGATCTATTCCCCTGTCCGTTCAGCAGTTAATAGTACCTCAGAGGTATAGACGAGAACTGCTACGGGTTGCCCACGATATTCCGCTGTCAGGCCACCTAGGAGTTAGTTGGACGAAGCACTGCCTAACTCAGAATTTCTTTTGGCCAGGGATCACCAAATATATTAGGCAGTATTGCCAGACGTGTGACACCTGCCAACGAGTAGGGAAAAGAGGAGACCGATATAAGGTGAAGCTACACTCCCTCCCCATAATAGAGGAGCCTTTTAGTCAAGTGGCGGTGGACCTCATTGGCCCCCTAGCCAAGCCTAGCCCCTCGGGGAAGAGGTATATACTCACGGTCGTGGATTATGCCACCCGATATCCCGAGGCAGTGGCTCTGGCTGATATTCATGCCGAGACCGTGGCGGATGCCATCATCAGAATCTTCTCCCACATGGGATTTCCCCGGGAGATTATTTCGGACCGGGGCACCCAGTTTACGGCCGAGATTACCCACCAGTTGTGGAGAGCATGTGGGGTGAAAACCATTGTAAATTCCGCTTATCACCCCCAGTCTAATGGGCTCTGTGAACGGTTTAATGGAACACTAAAACAGATGCTCCGCATGTTCATGGATACCCAGAAGAACTGGGAGTGGTTTCTACCCCATTTGCTTTTCGCCTACCGGGAGGTACCTCAGGAGTCCACGGGGTTCTCTCCCTTTGAATTATTATTCGGAAGGAGGGTATGGGGTCCCCTAGACTTAATACAAGAGCATTGGGAGGGGGAAGTCACTAGTGACAGTACTCCTATCATACCATACGTGCTGGAGTTTAGGGAGCGCCTGGAGGCCCTGACTCGGACCTTCCACTCCAACCTTCAGGCGGCTCAAACCCGTCAGCGCCGTTGGTATGATAGGGGCACCAGGGACCGCAGTTTTGAGACTGGGCAGAAGGTGCTAATCTTAAAACCGGTCAAAAATGATAAAATGCAGGCCTCCTGGCAGGGCCCATACAAGGTAGTGGAACAAATCTGTGACACCACCTATGTGATCGGCCCATGTACTGGAGCAGGCAGTAGACACATGCTCCATGTAAATATGTTGAAGCCGTACCATGAACGTGCAGAGGAGGTGAATGCTATTTGCGCCCCTGTCGCGGACGACGCAGACAGTTTACCTCTTCCTGACCTCCTAGGAATGAAGAACCGGAACGAAGGTCTGGGAAAGGTACAATTGGGTGAGCGGTTAAGTCCTCGGGAACGAGCTCAAATAGCAGAGCTACTGCAGGAAAAGAGAGACACGTTCTCCAACATGCCTGTATATACCCGACTGGCCACACATAGGGTAGAAACCCCAGGTCACCTCCCCATGCGTCAACCTCCTTACTGCATACCAGAATCGGTGAGAGAACATATGCGGAAGGAGATTGACGAGATGCTACAGTTAGGAGTGATTGAGCACTCGGACAGCCCCTGGGCCTCGCCAGTAGTTCTAGTGCCGAAGCGGGACGGCACAACCCACTTCTGCGTAGACTACCAGAAACTTAATGATAAAACCGTCTCTGATGCCTACCCTATGCCCCGGATAGATGAGCTCCTGGATAAAATGGCTCGAGGCCAGTACCTCACCACCATAGATCTGTGTAATGGGTACTGGCAGATCCCACTAGCCGAGGATGCCATCCCCAAATCAGCGTTCATCACCCCATTTGGTCTGTACCAATTCAAGGTCATGCCATTCGGGATGAAGAACGCTCCGGCTACTTTCCAGCGAATGGTAGATCGGCTACTGGATGGGTCCTAAGAGTACGCATGCGCCTATTTAGATGACATAGCTTTATTTAGCAGCTCCTGGGACGAGCATTTGAACCATATAGGGTGATCCTAGATCGCATTAGGGAGGCAGGATTAACCCTTAAGCCTAGCAAATGTCATATAGGGATGGCGGAGGTCCAGTACCTAGGGCACCGAGTAGGTAGTGGGCAGCAGAAGCCCAAACCGGCCAAGGTAGAGGCCGTAGCCAAGTGGCCCACTCCCCGTACCAAGACCCAAGTGCTAGCCTTTCTAGGTACTGCAGGCTATTATAGGAAGTTTGTACCTAATTATAGTACCCTAGCCACACCCCTCACAGACCTCACCCGTAAAAATCTTCCTAAGATTGTTACCTGGAGCCCAGAGTGTGAACAAGCATTCCAAGAACTGAAAAACGCTCTCGTAAATGCCCCTATCCTTGCTGCCCCGGATCCAACTAAACGCTTTCTCGTCCATACAGACGCTTCTATGTTTGGATTGGGAGCCATGCTGAGCCAAGTCGGGGCTGATGGCAGCGAGCATCCTGTGGCCTACCTAAGCAGGAAACTGTTACCCCGAGAAGTTAGGTACGCCGCTATCGAAAAGGAATGCCTGGCTGTGGTGTGGGCCCTCAAGAAACTTCACCCATATCTATATGGACAACAATTTTCACCTGCTCACAGATCACAACCCGTTGGTGTGGCTGAACAGGGTATCCGGAGACAACGCCCGGCTGTTGCGCTGGAGTTTGGCGCCACAACCGTTTGACTTAACAATCCATTACCGACCTGGGAAGCAAAACGGCAACGCTGACGGGTTGTCCAGACAAACTGAACTTGAACCTTGATCTGTGAACACTCCTCCGGACCTCCCCAAGCCAATCCGTTGGGATCAGACTGGGTATGCCGGCTTGGTTCTGGGGAAGCATTGTGGCAAACCTCGCCACTTATGAATTATGCAGGAATTGTTATTTAGGCTAATAGTTAAAATGTATGTTAAATTGTATGTTACTGTTTAAACTCCCTGCTGTTTCAGTTGGGAAACCCCTTGTAGGGGAGACTGTTTTTAAAAAGTGTTTGTTTGTTTTTTCTGTTAAAGAAAAAGTTGTTGTTGACTCCCAAGCTATGTGTCGTCTAGTTCTTGGTGGAAAGGGGTTATTATTACAATTACCAAGAGTAGTTACTTGCTTGTCTCTGCCTACCCAAAATATATTACAGATCCTTCTGCCTCTCTGCTACAGAATGCAAGATCAATCCTATTAGCTCCGAACAAGTCATGGAGCCTATCTGAAGTGGGTGGCTGAATCAGGGAGATTGGAGGGGGGTTGTGGCAAACATGTGAGTCATGTCATGTTGGGCAGGGTAAGAGTGGATCAGGGGTGTGAGTAGATGGGCTTTGCCAAAACTGACTTTTATAAGGTTCTTGAGTACTACAGGAGGGAAAACAGGTGGATTTTACAAACTCTGATAGTCCTGTAAAAATACAGGACATGCGGGGTATTAAATGGATATGAAAGCCAAAAATTCTCTTTTGTAATTCAGACAGAACAAACCATTTAAAAAAAATCCATTTTACTTCTATTAACAAGTTTGCTTCATTCCCATGTTGAAGAGATACCTAGGTAGGCATCTGGAGCACTACATGGCAGGAAAAAGTGCTGCCATCTAGTGATCTTGCAAATTGATTACAATCTTGCAAAACTGTTGCTATATAATCCTTGTGACATGTGCACGCTCCTGATCTTATATCCCTGCTTTTCAACAAAAGATGCCAAGAGAACAAAAATGATAAAAACCTAAATTAGAAAGTTGCTTAAAGAAGCATGCTCTATCTGAATCATTTGAACTTTATAACATGCAATATAACATATTTAAGAGCAGAGCGGTAATCCTGGCCCTGCAGACCCTGCAATACTTAGGGGGCCGTAGGTACAAGGAGCCTGCCACCTGACCAGCTTTTCAGGGCCAGTGGACTGCATAACCTGCTGGTGACCAGTGGCAAGGAGCAGAGGGAGCTACGGAGCCACCTGCATGTTAAAGGGCTACTTCGCTGCAGACCAGACAGCGGGGGGGGGGGGGGCTATTGTGCTCATGTTCACCTTGAGTAAAAGTAAAGTCTATTGTGCTCGTGTTTACCTTGAGTAATATCTATAAGTGCTCACATTCACCTTGAGTAAGAGTAAGGTCTATTGCGCTCACGTTCACCTTGAGTAGGAGTAAGGTCTATTGTGCACACATTCACTTGGAATAAGAGTAAGGTCTATTGTGCTCACATTCAACTTGAGTAAGAGTAAGGTCTATTGCGCTCACGTTCACCTTGAGTAGGAGTAAGGTCTATTGTGCACACATTCACTTGGAATAAGAGTAAGGTCTATTGTGCTCACGTTCAACTTGAGTAAGAGTAAGGTCTATTGTGCTCATGTTCACTTGGAATAAGAGTAAGGTCTATTGCACTCACGTTCACCTTGAGTAAGAGTAAGGTCTATTGTGCTCACGTTCACTTGGAATAAGAGTAAGGTCTATTGTGCTCACGTTCAACTTGAAAAAGAGTAAGGTCTATTGTGCTCACGTTCACTTGGAATAAGAGTAATATCTATAAGTGCTCAGGTTCACCTTGAGTAAGAGTAAGGTCTATTGTGCTCATGTTCAACTTGAATAAGAGTAAGGACTATTGTGCTCATGTTCACTTGGAATAAGAGTAAGGTCTATTGCGCTCACGTTCACCTTGAGTAGAGTAAGGTCTATTGTGCTCACGTTCACTTGGAATAAGAGTAAGGTCTATTGTGCTCACGTTCAACTTGAAAAAGAGTAAGGTTTATTGTATGGATGTTCTCCTTGAGTAAGGTCTATTGGGCTCACGTTCACCTTGAGTGAGAGTAAGGTCTATTGGGCTCACATTCACCTTGAGTAAGAGTAAGGTCTGTTGGGCTCATGTTCACCTTGAGTAAGGGTAAGGTATATTGTGCTGATGTTCCCCTTGAGCAAGGTCTATTTCAGAAGAGTGTTGCGCTAAACTCTTGACTCACTACCGACTCCAAATTATCTCCTTCCCAAAAATATCCTCAAATAACTCAATCACAGCATGGATAGGCACAAAAAGCAGAGTCAAATTAATCAAAGAATAAAAATTAAATCTAAAATAAGAAGCACATTTTAATATTCTAAAGATACATAAAGTATAAGACAATTCTAAAAAGTTGTTTTAAATTATTGTAGCGCTTATTTCTTAAAATATATAAACATCAGCAAATAATATCAGCAAGAATAAACAAAGAGAAAATTAGTAGTTTAACTCTTGCAAGGCTACCCAAAAACTTGAGGGAATCAATACAATCCTGGGACGTCTCCCAAATGATACACTCTATTGGTGTGATGATATGAAGGTACTTGACCTTGTACTCTAAAGAGTAAAGTATGTTCTCCTTTTACTTTAAGATCAGTTTAAAGTGGCTGGTGGATGATGTATTAGTGTAGTAAATAGTCAGTATTTGACTGTGTTTCTCCGGTGTATGTAATAATATTACCCTCCTGCTTGAGAGTCAGCCTTCCGCGTCTGGTAAGTGTAAACACCATCTGTCTTCCAAAGTTGGGAGCAGCCGTTAGAAGCAGTCTCCTTGCTCCAGTGAAAACTTCTTAATGGTGATTGCCACGAATGACATAACATGCCAAATACCACCTGATGCGAATCCGCCCGCAAAAGGAATATCATAACTTGATCCGTAGTACTCAATCCTGCTCTTTAGTACACAGTACGCAGAGAATCCCTATATTACCCATTTCCCAGTTTTGCATAACTAACACATTTATAATAATATACTTTTAACCTCTGTGATTATCTTGTATCTAAGCCTCTGCAAACTGCCCCTTTTTTCAGTTCTTTTGACAGACTTGCAGTCTAGCCAATCAGTGCCTGCTCCCAGATAACTTCTCGTGCACGAGCACAGTGTTATCTATATGAAATACGTGAACTAACACCCTCTAGTGGTGAAAAACTGTTAAAATGCAATCTGAAAGAGGTGGGCTTCAAGGTCTAACAAATTAGCATATGAACCTCCTAGGTTAAGCCTTCAACTAAGAATACCAAGAGAACAAAGCAAAATTGGTGATAAAAGTAAATTGGAAAATTGTTTAAAATTACATGCTCTATCTGAATCATGAAAGTTTATTTTGGCCTAGACTGTCCCTTTAACGCACCGCAAACAACCGCAAACAGTCCATTTGCACAACCGCAAACTCCCCATTTGCACAAGGTTGGATACCAAGTTAGCCATGTTCCGTTCCTTGTCCTCACTGATGTCATTAAAGGTCTCTTCCTCCACCCAGCCACGTACAACACCAAGGGTCCCCGAAAGGTGACAACAAGCCCCCTGGGACGCCTGCTGTGTTTGGTCTTCCACCTCCTCAAAGCCACCTTCCTCCTCTGACTCCTCTTCTTCAGACTCCTCTCTCTGCATTGCCTCTGCGTTATTATAAGGTGTGTTAAGTAGTACTATTCCTATCAGTTTAATCCCTGTTACGTCCCCTATCAGGGGACGTGTATATGGCATTGATTTTAGGAACCGGGAGATGGAAAAAGATGCTTGGTCGGTCCTCCTACTTCAAATTTGGGGCACTGCGCGTGCAATCTAATGTGCCACCAGATATGAGTGGTGTGTAAAGTAGTTCTATTCTTATCAGTTTAATTCCTGTTACATCCCCTATCAGGGGACGTGTATATGGCATCGATTTTAGGAACCGGGAGATGGAAAAAGATGCTTGTTCGGTCCTCCTACTTCAAATTTGGGGCACTGTGCATGCAATATAATGTGCCACCAGATATGAGTGGTGTGTTAAGTAGCTCTATTCTTATCAATTTAATCCCTGTTACGTCCCCTATCGGGGGACGTGTATATGGCATCGATTTTAGGAACCGGGAGATGGAAAAAGATGCTTGGTCGGTCCTCCTACTTCAAATTTGGGGCACTGCGTGTGCAATCTAATGTGCCACCAGATATGAGTGGTGTGTTAAGTAGTTCTATTCTTATCAGTTTAATCCCTGTTACGTCCCCTATCAGGGGACGTGTATATGGCATAGATTTTAGGAACCGGGAGATGGAAAAAGATGCTTGGTCGGTCCTCCTACTTCAAATTTGGGGCACTGCGCGTGCAATCTAATGTGCCACCAGATATGAGTGGTGTGTTAAGTAGTTCTTTTCTTATCAGTTTAATCCCTGTTACGTCCCCTATCAGGGGACGTGTATATGACATCGATTTTAGGAACCGGGAGATGGAAAAGATGCTTGGTCGGTCCTCCTACTTCAAATTTGGGGCACTGCGCATGCAATCTAATGTGCCACCAGATATGAGTGGTGTGTTAAGTAGTTCTATTCTTATCAGTTTAATTCCTGTTACATCCCCTATCAGGGGACGTGTATATGGCATCGATTTTAGGTACCGGGAGATGGAAAAAGATGCTTGTTCGGTCCTCCTACTTCAAATTTGGGGCACTGTGCATGCAATCTAATGTGCCACCAGATATGAGTGGTGTGTTAAGTAGTACTATTCCTATCAGTTTAATCCCTGTTACGTCCCCTATCAGGGGACGTGTATATGGCATCGATTTTAGGAACCGGGAGATGGAAAAAGATGCTTGGTCGGTCCTCCTACTTCAAATTTGGGGCACTGCGCGTGCAATCTAATGTGCCACCAGATATGAGTGGTGTGTAAAGTAGTTCTATTCTTATCAGTTTAATTCCTGTTACATCCCCTATCAGGGGACATGTATATGGCATCGATTTTAGGAACCGGGAGATGGAAAAAGATGCTTGGTCGGTCCTCCTACTTCAAATTTGGGGCACTGTGCATGCAATCTAATGTGCCACCAGATATGAGTGGTGTGTTAAGTAGCTCTATTCTTATCAATTTAATCCCTGTTACGTCCCCTATCAGGGGACGTGTATATGGCATCGATTTTAGGAACCGGGAGATGGAAAAAGATGCTTGGTCGGTCCTCCTACTTCAAATTTGGGGCACTGCGTGTGCAATCTAATGTGCCACCAGATATGAGTGGTGTGTTAAGTAGTTCTATTCTTATCAGTTTAATCCCTGTTACGTCCCCTATCAGGGGACGTGTATATGGCATCGATTTTAGGAACCGGGAGATGGAAAAAGATGCTTGGTCGGTCCTCCTACTTCAAATTTGGGGCACTGCGCGTGCAATCTAATGTGCCACCAGATATGAGTGGTGTGTTAAGTAGTTCTTTTCTTATCAGTTTAATCCCTGTTACGTCCCCTATCAGGGGACGTGTATATGGCATCGATTTTAGGAACCGGGAGATGGAAAAGATGCTTGGTCGGTCCTCCTACTTCAAATTTGGGGCACTGCGCATGCAATCTAATGTGCCACCAGATATGAGTGGTGTGTTAAGTAGTTCTATTCTTATCAGTTTAATCCCTGTTACGTCCCCTATCAGGGGACGTGTATATAGCATCGATTTTAGGAACCGGGAGATGGAAAAAGATGCTTGGTTGGTCCTCCTACTTCAAATTTGGGGCACTGCGCGTGCAATCTAATGTGCCACCAGATATGAGTGGTGTGTTAAATTGTTCTATTCTTATCAGTTTAATCCCTGTTACGTCTCCTATCAGGGAACGTGTATATGGCATCGATTTTAGGAACCGGGAGATGGAAAAAGATGCTTGGTCGGTCCTCCTACTTCAAATTTGGGGCACTGCGCGTGCAATCTAATGTGCCACCAGATATGAGTGGTGTGTTAAGTAGTACTATTCCTATCAGTTTAATCCCTGTTATGTGCCTTTTTTTGGTTTGGTTTTTAAAGCCACAGTGCAGCACCAGAGGCCAGAAAAATTAGGCATGTACACATGCCTGAAAAATTAGATATTGTTGCAGCCGCTGCTGTAGCAGCGGACAGAAAAATTGATGTTTATTTCCCAGGCAGAAAGTGCCCTAAAACATTGTGGCTTGAACCCTAGTTGGTGGTGGATAAGTCACGCAAGTCATCCGGCATTCAGAGATAAAATACAGCAGCGTGTGGACCATTTTTAGCCCAAGGCAGCTCATCTCATCAGGCCTTTTTAGTCGAATTTATCGCCCACTGTCAGTCCCTTCTGGATCCATCCCTCATTCATCTTAATAAAGGTGAGGTAATCTAGACTTTTTTGACCTAGGCGACTTCTCTTCTCAGTGACAATACCTCCTGCTGCACTGAAGGTCCTTTCTGACAGGACACTTGAAGCGGGGCAGGCCATAAGTTCTATCGCAAATTGGGATAGCTCAGGCCACAGGTCAAGCCTGCACACCCAGTAGTCAAGGGGTTCATCGCTCCTCAGAGTGTCGATATATGCAGTTAAGGCGAGGTAGTCTGCTACCTGTCGGTCGAGTCGTTCTCTGAGGGTGGAACCCGAAGGGCTGTGGCGATGCGTAGGACTTAAAGAGGTCTGCATGTCCTCCATCAACAACACGTCTGTAAAGCGTCCTGTCCTTGCCGGCGTGGTCGTGGGAGGAGGAGGATTATTTTCACCTCTTCCCTTGTTAGATATCCCATTGTGCTGTTACATCACCCTTATACTCTGTGTAAAGCATACTTTTTAATTTGTTTTGGAACTGCTGCATCCTTTCCGACTTGCGGTAATTCGGTAACATTTCAGGCACTTTATGCTTATACCGGGGGTCTAGCAGTGTGGACACCCAGTACAGGTCATTCTCCTTTAGCTTTTTTATATGAGGGTCCCTCAACAGGCACGACAGCATGAAAGACCCCATTTGCACAAGGTTGGATGCCAAGCTACTCATGTCCCATTCCTCGTCCTCAGTGATCTCACTGAAGGTATCTTCTTCCCCCCAGCAACGTACAACACCACGGGTACCAGATAGGTGACAACAAGCACCCTGGGATGCCTGTTGTGGTTGGTCTTCCTCCTCCTCCTCCTCCTCAAAGCCACATTCCTCCTCTGACTCCTCTTCCTCACAATCCTCTTCCAGCGTTGCCGCAGGTCCAGCAAGCGATGCTGATAAGGCTGTTTCTGGTGGTGATGGTGACCACAACTCTTCCTCTTCACGCTCATCTACGGCCTGATCCAGAACTCTTCGCAGGGCATGCTCCAGGAAGAAAACAAATGGTATGATTTCGCTGATGGTGCCTTCGGTGCGACTTACTAGGTTTGTCACCTCCTCAAAAGGACGTATGAGCCTACAGGTATTACGCATGAGCGTCCAGTAACGTGGCAAAAAAATTCCCAGCTCTGCAGAGGCTGTCCTAGCACCCCGTTCATCCAAATAGTCATTATTGGCTTTTTCTTGTTGGATCAGGCGGTCAAATATTAGGAGTGTTGAATTCTAACGTGTCTGGCTGTCGCAAATCAAGCGCCTCACTGGCATGTTGTTTCGCCGCTAGATATCTGAAAAGTGCGCCATGGCCGTGTAGGAACGCCTGAAATGGCCACACACTTTCCTGGCCTGCTTCAGGAGGTCCTGTAAGCCTGGGTACTTATGCAAAAAGCGTTGTACGATCAGATTACACACATGTGCCATGCACGGCACATGTGTCAACTTGCCCAAATTCAATGCCGCCACCAAATTGCTTCCGTTGTCACTAGCCACTTTGCCGATCTCCAGTTGGTGCGGAGTCAGCCACTGATCCACCTGTGCATTCAGGGTGGACAGGAGTGCTGGTCCAGTGTGACTCTCTGCTTTCAGGCAAGTCAACCCCAAGACGGCGTGACACTGCCATATCCGGGATGTGGAATAGTACCTGGGGAGCTGGGGGGGTGCCGTTGATGTGGAGCAAGACGCAGCAGCAGAAGAGGACTCAGCCGAGGAGGTTATGGAAGAGGATGGAGTAGGAGGAGTAGAGGAGGTAGCAGCAGACCTGCCTGCAAGTCGTGGCGGTGTCACCAACTCCTCTGCAGAGCCACGCATTCCATGCTTGGCAGCCATCAGCAGGTTTACCCAATGCGCAGTGTAGGTGATATACCTGCCCTGACCATGCTTTGCAGACCAGGTATCAGTGGTCAGATGGACCCTTGCCCCAACACTGTGTGCCAGACATGCCATTACTTCCTTTTGCACAATTGAGTACAGGTTGGGGATTGCCTTTTGTGCAAAGAAATTTCGGCCGGGTACCTTCCACTGCGGTGTCCCAATAGCTACAAATTTTTTGAACGCCTCAGACTCCACCAGCTTGTATGGTAAAAGCTGGCGGGCTAAGAGTTCAGACAAGCAAGCTGTCAGACGCTGGGCAAGGGGGTGACTTTGTGACATTGGCTTCTTACGCTCAAACATGTCCTTGACAGACACCTGACTGTGGGCTGGTGATGAGCAGGAACTGCTCAAGGCGAGAGACGGAGTGGCGGATGGTTGAGAGGGGGCAAGGAGGACAGCAGTGGTTGACGTGGCTGAAGATGCTGGACCAGGAGGAGGATGGCGGCTTTGAGTTTGTGTGCTGCTTGTACTCATGTGTTGATCCTATAGGCGTTTGTGATGTGCGATCACGTGCCTTCGCAGAGCAGTTGTACCAAAGGTGGGTGTTGGACTTCCCACGACTCAGTTTCTTTTGGCACAGGTTGCAAATGGCATCGCTGTTGTCAGAGGCAGACACACAAAAAAAGTGCCACACTGCTGAGCTCTGCGATGATGGCATTCTGGTGGTGGCAACAGCATGCGTTGATTGGCGTGCTGTCTGGCTGACCCCGAGTGCCAATGCATGCTCTCTGACTGTGCCACTAGCTCCTTGCGACGACCTTCCCCCTGCTTCCAACTTGTCTCCTCCTCCTCCTCTCTGTCTCCCCATCTGAACTTTCCCCCTGTTCTTCTTCTCTTCTAGCGGGCACCCACGTGACATCCACGGACGCATCGTTATCATCAACCGCTTCACTTGTATCTGACAACTCAACAAAGGAAGCAGCAGCGGGTACAACATCATCATCATCAAACCGTACGTCCATGTCTGTAATGCTGCCTGACTGAGACATATCACTGTTATCTACATCCTCTGTCAATGATGGTTGCGCATCACTCATTTCTTCAAACTGATGTGTAAATAACTCCTCTGACAGATCAAGTGAAGTGGCTGTGGTGCTAGTGTTGGTGGTGGCGGAAGGCGGGCAAGTGGTAACTTGAGAGGTGCCCGAAGCTAAGCTGGAGGAGGATGGTGCGTCAAGGTTCCGAGCGGAAGCTGTAGAAGATTTGGTGTCCTGTGTTAGCCTGTCAACTATGTCCTCAGAACTTTTCGAGTGCCTCTGAACAATGGGCATTATTCTAGGGCCAAAGGGAATCACAGCACCACAACCACAACAGCACCTGCAGGGTGGCCTGCCTCTGCCTGTCATTTTTTTTTAAATGTACACTTACACTACTATTAAACAAGATATGAGTGGTGGCACTGGGCAAGTGGGCACAGTATACGCTGTGAGCCTGACACAAAAAAGCAGACTGATGTTTCACAGTCCAAAAAGTTTTTTTTTTTTTAAATGTACACTTACACTACTATTAAACAAGATATGAGTGGTGGCACTGGGCAAGTGGGCACAGTATACACTGTGAGCCTGACACAAAAAAGCAGACTGATGTTTCACAGTCCAAAAAGTTTTTTTTTTTTAAATGTACACTTACACTACTATTAAACAAGATATGAGTGGTGGCACTGGGCAAGTGGGCACAGTATACACTGTGAGCCTGACACAAAAAAGCAGACTGATGTTTCACAGTCCAAAAAGTTTTTTTTTTTAAATGTACACTTACACTACTATTAAACAAGATATGAGTGGTACCACTGGGCAAGTGGGCACAGTATACACTGTGAGCCTGACACAAAAAAGCAGACTGATGTTTCACAGTCCAAAAAGTAATTTTTTTTTAAATGTACACTTACACTACTATTAAACAAGATATGAGTGGTGCTATTGGGCAAGTGGGCACAGTATACGCTGTGAGCCTGACACAAAAAAGCAGACTGATGTTTCACAGTCAATTTTTTTTTTTTTTTAAATGTACACTTACACTACTATTAAACAAGATATGAGTGGTGCCACTGGGAAAGTGGGCACAGTATATGCTGTGAGCCTGACACAAAAAAAGCAGACTGATGTTTCACAGTCAAAAAAGTTTTTTTTTTTTTTAAATGTACACTTACACTACTATTAAACAAGATATGAGTGGTGCCACTGGGCAAGTGGGCACAGTATACGCTGTGAGCCTGACACAAAAAAGCAGACTGATGTTTCACAGTCCAAAACGTTTTTTTTTTTTAAATGTACACTACTATTAAACAAGATATGAGTGGTGGCACTGGGCAAGTGGGCACAGTATATGCTGTGAGCCTGACACTCACGCTGGCAGGCAGGCAACTGCAATTAGATTACACAAGCAGACTGATGTTTCACAGTCAAAAAAGTTTTTTTTTTTAATTTACACTACTGTTACACCAGATATGAGTAGTGGCACTGCGCAAGTGGGCAAGTGGGCACAGTATATGCTGTGAGCCTGACACACACGCTGGCAGGCAGGCAACTGCAATTAGATTACACAAGCAGACTGATGTTTCACAGTCAAAAAAGTTTGTTTTTTTTAATTATTTACACTACTGTTACACCAGATATGAGTGGTGGCACTGGGCAAGTGGGCACAGTATACGCTGTGAGCCTGACACACACACTGGCAGGCAGGCAACTGCAATTAGATTACACAAGCAGACTGATGTTTCACAGTCAAAAAAGTTTTTTTTTTTTTAAATTTACACTACTGTTACACCAGATATGAGTGGTGGCACTGGGCAAGTGAGCACAGTATACACTGTGAGCCTGGCACACACGCTGGCAGGCAGGCAACTGCAATTAGATTACACAAGCAGACTGATGTTTCACAGTCAAAAAAGTTTTTTTTTTTTAAATTTACACTACTGTTACACCAGATATGAGTGGTGGCACTGGGCAAGTGGGCACAGTATACGCTGTGAGCCTGACACACACGCTGGCAGGCAGGCAGGCAACTGCAATTAGATTACACAAGCAGACTGATGTTTCACAGTCAACATTTTTTTTTTTTAATTATTTACACTACTGTTACACCAGATATGAGTGGTGGCACTGGGCAAGTGGGCACAGTATACGCTGTGAGCCTGGCACACACGCTGGCAGGCAGGCAACTGCAATTAGATTACACAAGCAGACTGATGTTTCACAGTCAAAAAAGTTTTTTTTTTTTTAAATTTACACTACTGTTACACCAGATATGAGTGGTGGCACTGGGCAAGTGGGCACAGTATACGCTGTGAGCCTGACACACACGCTGGCAGGCAGGCAACTGCTATTAGATTACACAGGAAAAAAAAAAAAGCAGCTCTAAAAAGGACTTTTTGGGGTGCTGTCCTTACAGCAGAGATCAGATGAGTCCTTCAGGACTGTAGTGGACACTGAATATACTAGCCTAGCTAAATCAGCAGCAGCTACACTGTCCCTCCTCTCACTAACAATGCAGCTTCCAAATGAATCTAAAATGGATGCTGTCCAGGAGGTAGGAGGGTCTGGGAGGAAGGGTCTGCTGCTGATTGGCTGGAATGTGCCTGCTGACTGTGAGGTACAGGGTCAAAGTATTACTCAATGATGACGAATAGGGGGCGGATCGAACATTGCATATGTTCGCCTGCCGTGGCGAACGCGAACATGCTATGTTCGCAGGGAACTATTCGCCGTCGAACTATTCGCAACATCACTAGAGGCAAGGCAAAAAGATCAGCATCAGGACTGGGTGGTACAAAGAGGTACATGACATTCTGCAGGTGGGCCCAGGGCCCCCCTGTGCAACACCATTGGCAGCCCCCACTACGTTCCAGGTAAAGGGTCTGTATCCTATTTGTATGACTGCTCATTCCGCCCCTGCTTCTTTTAAATACAGGTTCTATTGAGGGCACTATAGTCAGGTGATCACTAAGGTGACAGTGTTTCACTAGCTGATCAGATATATAGTTGTACAGGGTAAGATCTTATATTAATATCAAAAGTGCAAGAGACCTCCAAAAGCCCTTGCCTGAACTATAATAGCCTCCCTTGCTGCAAGGTGCCCCATAAATGCTTAATAAACTGTTTTATAACCATTCATTTTATGCATGAAATGCATTGTGCTCAAATGTAACAAATATATATATATTTGACCTTTTATTAATCAATTGCGTTTTTTCAGGGTTCTCATTTAAAACAAATAATACTAGTGCAGTATCTAAAAACTTCTAAACAGCGCAAGGGTGTGAAATGGCTCAGCAGCTAAAGATAAAAACATATATATATAAACATATGCTGCTACACAAACAATGAAATGGCATTCCTATGAGGATAACAATTTCCCTAATAATCGATTTTGATTAAGGGCTAGATTACAAGTGGAGAGCATAATATCGGTTTTAAGAAAGCGATATTTGCACTCAACTTAGTAATAGTTTAGTAATTCACGGCTGAGAACCTAGCGCAGCGAAGAGGGTAAGTTGTTCATTGATAAAGTGTAAATACGGTAAAGTGTAAATATATATGAATATAAACATATATATTTATGTGTTTATATGTATATCTACACATATTAACACATACATATATATGTATATAAGCATATACATATATATTTACAGGGGACACACAGTTCCCATAGACCACAATGTAAAGGCACTTTTCCAGTGCTGTTTTCATTCTAACAATCCACAACCAGCCAACTTTAACCCTGAAAAACCACTTTGTGCCGTTGTTTTTTGTAAAAAAATAAATAGAAATGCTACATTTTTTTAAAAATAAAAGACTACAATAATAAATTTGGGGCCAATTGGGACCCTTTTGGAAAATTAACCAGAGATCTGATCTCTGGTTAATTTTTTGAGTGTTAATTGGTACCGAGAGCTTGTGGCAGCAATAACCAGTCACTTGTGATGGCTGGTTAATTATCAAGCGCCCATTTATGTTTGTGCGATAAATTAGCGCTCCACTTGTAATCTAGACCAGTACCTTTAATGTAGTATATATTTGTTTTTAAATAATATTTGGAAGGATAACGCTTTTTATTTGTACGGTGAAGCTTGTTAGTCATACATTTTTCTATATTACTTCAGTGCTATTTCTGTAAATTACAAATTGCCTCTCCTGCATAATGAGATTTAGCCTCCTGTATGTGTGTATGGGGGTGCATAGTGTTGTATTTGAGCAGCTGTACCCTCTCATACATTAACTGCAATTACTGTAGGGATAATAATTGTAATGTAATATACCCAGATGTGACATATGCAGGGGACCAGCATCTTGTACATATAACCACAACATATATATTCATAATATAGATACATACCAAGAAGTGAATTCATTGATTGAGTTAGTTCATTGTTTCACAAAATGCTTTAGCTCTCTGCCAAGGATTTAATAGTAATTTGTCCCATAACCGAATACTCTCTTTACAAGCTGTAGGTGACTCATCTAACATTGCTATATTTAACTTGTGTTCACACTAGCTGCCCCCTGTTAGATTTAAGATAAACAGGTTAGGTGTTCTCTATCTATAAAGAAAGAGACCACTATGTGTATTCAGCATTTCTCATACAGACACAGATAGCTTTATTGCTAAACAATACCTGCTTCAGAACTACATAACTCCACATCTGAGATAGAATACCCAGCTAGCACCACATAGACAAACATTATCTCATACCCACATACCTCCACTTCTGATACATACTACAAGCTAACATCACATAAATAAACATCATCTCATACCCACATACCTCCACTTCTGATACTTACTGACAAGCTATCACCACATAAACATCATCTCATACCCACATACCTCCACTTCTGATACTTACTACAAGCTAACACCACATAAATAAACATTATCTCATACCCATATACCTGCACTTCTGATATTTACTGACAAGCTAACACCACATAAACATCATCTCATATTATTATTATTATCGGTTATTTGTAGAGCGCCAACAGATTCCGCAGCGCTATAAACAAAGGGGGAGTACAACAAAACAATTACAGGGTAGAGGGCCCTGCCAAGAGTTGCACTGTTGTAGTCAGCTCTTAAGAAGGTGATCTACAAACAGCTGGACTTTTAGGCTTACATACTAAGAGGGTTCAGGGGATTGCAGTGGAGGAGAGGAACTGGTATTAGGAAAGGTTAGCGTAGGTTGTATGCGTCCCTGAACAGTAGAGTCTTTAGGCATACCCACATACCTCCACTTCTGATACTTACTGACAAGCTATCACCACATAAATAAACATTATCTCATACCCACATACCTCCACTTCTGATACTTACTGACAAGCTATCACCACATAAATAAACATTATCTCATACCCACATACCTCCACTTCTGATACTTACTGACAAGCTATCACCACATAAATAAACATTATCTCATACCCACATACCTCCACTTCTGATACTTACTGACAAGCTATCACCACATAAATAAACATTATCTCATACCCACATACCTCCACTTCTGATACTTACTGACAAGCTAACACCACATAAATAAACATTATCTCATACCCACATACCTCCACTTCTGATACTTACTGACAAGCTATCACCACATAAATAAACATTATCTCATACCCACATACCTCCACTTCTGATACTTACTGACAAGCTATCACCACATAAATAAACATTATCTCATACCCACATACCTCCACTTCTGATACTTACTTACAAGCTATCACCACATAAACATCATCTCATACCCACATACCTCCACTTCTGATACTTACTGACAAGCTATCACCACATAAATAAACATTATCTCATACCCACATACCTCCACTTCTGATACTTACTACAAGCTAACACCACATAAATAAACATTATCTCATACCCACATACCTCCACTTCTGATACTTACTGACAAGCTATCACCACATAAACATCATCTCATACCCACATACCTCCACTTCTGATACTTACTGACAAGCTATCACCACATAAATAAACATCATCTCATACCCACATACCTCCACTTCCGATATTTACTGACAAGCTAACACCACATAAACATCATCTCATACCCACATACCTCCACTTCTGATACTTACTGACAAGCTATCATCACATAAATAAATATTATCTCATACCCACATACCTCCACTTCTGATACTTACTACAAGCTAACACCACATAAATAAACATCATCTCATACCCACATACCTCCACTTCCGATATTTACTGACAAGCTAACACCACATAAACATCATCTCATACCCACATACCTCCACTTCTGATACTTACTGACAAGCTATCATCACATAAATAAATATTATCTCATACCCACATACCTGCACTTCTGATACTTTCTAAAAGCTAACACCACATAAATAAACATCATCTCATACCCACATGCCTCCACTTCTGATATTTACTGACAAGCTAACACCACATAAATAAATATTATCTCATACCCATATACCTGCACTTCTGATATTTACTGACAAGCTAACACCACATAAATAAACATCATCTCATACCCACATACCTGCACTTCTGATACTTACTGACAAGCTAACACCACATAAACATCATCTCATACTCACATACACTGCTGATACTTACAAGCTAACACCACACAAATAAACATTATCTCATACCCACATACCTCCACTTCTGATACTTACTGACAAGCTATCACCACATAAATAAACATTATCTCATACCCACATACCTCCACTTCTGATACTTACTGACAAGCTATCACCACATAAATAAACATTATCTCATACCCACATACCTCCACTTCTGATACTTACTGACAAGCTAACACCACATAAATAAACATTATCTCATACCCACATACCTCCACTTCTGATACTTACTGACAAGCTATCACCACATAAATAAACATTATCTCATACCCACATACCTCCACTTCTGATACTTACTGACAAGCTATCACCACATAAACATCATCTCATACCCACATACCTCCACTTCTGATACTTACTGACAAGCTATCACCACATAAATAAACATTATCTCATACCCACATACCTCCACTTCTGATACTTACTACAAGCTAACACCACATAAATAAACATTATCTCATACCCACATACCTCCACTTCTGATACTTACTGACAAGATATCACCACATAAATAAACATTATCTCATACCCACATACCTCCACTTCTGATACTTACTGACAAGCTATCACCACATAAACATCATCTCATACCCACATACCTCCACTTCTGATACTTACTGACAAGCTATCACCACATAAATAAACATCATCTCATACCCACATACCTCCACTTCCGATATTTACTGACAAGCTAACACCACATAAACATCATCTCATACCCACATACCTCCACTTCTGATACTTACTGACAAGCTATCATCACATAAATAAATATTATCTCATACCCACATACCTCCACTTCTGATACTTACTACAAGCTAACACCACATAAATAAACATCATCTCATACCCACATACCTCCACTTCCGATATTTACTGACAAGCTAACACCACATAAACATCATCTCATACCCACATACCTCCACTTCTGATACTTACTGACAAGCTATCATCACATAAATAAATATTATCTCATACCCACATACCTGCACTTCTGATACTTTCTAAAAGCTAACACCACATAAATAAACATCATCTCATACCCACATACCTCCACTTCTGATATTTACTGACAAGCTAACACCACATAAATAAATATTATCTCATACCCATATACCTGCACTTCTGATATTTACTGACAAGCTAACACCACATAAATAAACATCATCTCATACCCACATACCTGCACTTCTGATACTTACTGACAAGCTAACACCACATAAACATCATCTCATACTCACATACACTGCTGATACTTACAAGCTAACACCACACAAATAAACATTATCTCATACCCACATACCTCCCCTTCTGAGCCTAACTGGCCAGTCAGACAAACATCATCTAATACCCACATACCACTACTTCTGATCGTAACTGACCAGCTAGCACCAAATAGACAAACATATCATATCCACATACCTCCACTTCTGATCTAAACTGACAAGCAACACCACACAAACAAACATTATCTTATATCCACATATCTACACTTCTGAGCACCACATAGACAAACATCATCTCATTCCCACATATCTACACTTCTTAGCCTAACTGGCCAGATAGCACAACATAGACACTATCCCATGACCATAAACCTTGACTTCTGAGCCCTACTGCCAACTAGAGACAATCCTTACCTTACAAACCCTTGTCCCTGGTCATGCCTCTGTTTAGCAGCATTAGGACTCAGCAAGATGGACAATACCTGTAGACAGATTATCTGCATGTGCTGTTGGACGTGATGTACTCAGATGGTTATAAATAATTGGAGAAATACCTAAATACCTTCACACTGAAGAACCAGGGCAGGAATGCCCAGCATATACAGGTACTCCAGGGTGAGAGGGTCACTGATAAGAAGGATTTAGCACTAACCCTGTCTGTAGCATATATCATCAGGGAAGCATTGCTCAACAAAATACATGCAAACTCTTTACAAGTAACCTACACAGTCATATTATTAGCACAATGTACAAGAGTCTATCGGTAACAGTTACGGTATACACCATGGAAGGTCTGGTGACATTCAAGTACCTGATCTGCTTTTCTGTGACCAATTAAGGACAAATGTAAAGAAGCATTGCTACCAGCCCTAAGCTCCTATTTATAAAATGTTATTCTTTATAAAACATATAAACCCACACACAAGTCTTCTTGCTTTATGAGTCAAGAATAAATCTGATGTTGACCCAATCTCTCTAGGCAGCCTGCCACATGTTGTAATAATGTGTGAAACAAAGAAACAGCACAATATCATGTACAGAGATGTCACCTATACTGACATATTGCTGCTCATGACATTCAGCTACACAAATGTCACTGCACCCATTTCGATAACAAGCAAGGGGCCTCACTGGAGTAGGTAGGGCAAGAGTTGAGCTTTAATTTAGGGTTAATAGCAGCGCATCATCAGAACTTCAGTGCAGCAAAGGGAGTAAGTAGAGGAGCGATTGCAGCAGCTTGTTAATATATATGTATATAAGCATATACATACACACAGTTCCCATTGACCGCAATGAAAAGGCACTTTTCAGTGCCGTTTTTTTCTAACACCCCATTCCCAACTTTAGCCCCAAAATACTGCCTAGTGCCCTTATTTTATTAAAAAATAAAGATGCTGATATCTTTCTTTTTAATAAAATATGCTGGACTGTATTTTGCTACCCAGTTATAAAATACATTTTATAAGCACTGATTGCTACCATGAGATCGCGGTAGCAATAACCAGCCACTTTTAATGACTCATTAATTATTGTGCACCGGCAAATGAGCAAATTTGCCTGTTTGTGGGCACGCAATAATTTAGCACTCCACTTGTAATCTAGCCCTAACTGTTTGATTAATTATTTTTGCATGAAAAGTTTCCTATCCCTTACGGTCCTTTTAAGCCGAGCCTGAGGATAGGGTTGACTGGAATTTGCATCTCTTTAACAAGGTCATCGAAGAGACAAGCAACAATGTGACCCCACTATATCCAAAGTGACAGTGTGGCAACAGGCTGGCTGCAATACTGTGACAGACACTGCAGTACTAACCTAAAATGTTGGTTGTGAAACATTTCTCTGATAGTAACTCTCTCCAACCATGCATCTGTGCTACCAAAATATGTGTTATATATTTACATTAACCCATAAATAGATATATAAGCTAAGTTTGTATACATTTTTGTTAATTCCTGACCTTGAATGGCAACTTTTATATTTTTAGCCATTTTTTTTACTTTCTGCTTTGTTTAATTTCAAAAGTTTTTCATAATATTATATAATTTGTAATATGCAGTATATACACCGGCCCCTTTATTAGGAACGCCTTGCTAGTACTGGGTTGGACACCTTTTTGCCTTCAGAACTGCCTTAATTCTTCGTGGCATAGATTTAAAAAGGTGTTGGTCCATATTGACATGATAGCATCACGCTGTTGCTGCAGATTTGTCGGCTGCACATCCAAGATGCAAATCTCCTGTTCCACTGCATCCCCAAGATCCTCTACTGGATTGAGATCTGGTGACTGTGGAGGTCATTGGAGTACAGTGAACTCATTGTCATGTTCAAGAAACCAGTTTGAGATGATTTGAACTTTGTGAGATGGTGCATTTTCCTGCTGGAAGTAGCCATCAGAAGATGGGTACACTGTAGTCAAAAAGGGATCGACATGGTCAGCAACAATACTTAGGTAGGCCATGGCATTTAAACAATGTTCAATTGGTACTAAGGGGCCCAATGTGTGCCAAGAAAATATCCCCCATGCCATTACAACACCACCATCACCAGCCTGAAACTTTGTTACAAGGCAGGATGGATCCATGCTCTCATGTTGTTTACGCCAAATTCTGACTCTACCATCTGAATGTCGTAGCTGAAATCTAGACTCATCAGATCAGGCAAGGTTTTCCAGTCTTCTATTGTCCAATTTTGGTGAGCCTCTACGAGTTGTAGCCTCAGTTTCCTGTTCTTAGCTGATAGGAGTGGCACTCGGTGTGGTCTTCTGCTGCTGTAGCCCATCTGCTTCAAGGTTCAATGTGTTGTGCGTTCAGAGATGGTGTTCTGTATACCTTGGTTGTAACGAGTGGTTATTTGAGTTACTGTTGCCTTTATATCATCTCAAACCAGTCTGCCCATTTTCCTCAGACCTCTTACATCAACAAGGCATTTTCATCCACACAACTGCCACTCACTGGATATTTTCTCTTTTACAGACCATTCTCTGTAAACCCTATGCATGAAAATCCCAGTAGATCATTAGTTTTTTAAATACTCAGACCAGCCCGTCTGTCACCAATAACCATGCCATGTCCAAAGTCACTTAAATCCCCTTTCTTCCCCATTCTGATGCTCGATTTGAACTTCAGCAAGCCATCTTCACTACGTCTAGATGCCTAAAAACATTGAGTTGCTGCCATGTGATTTGCTGATTAGCAATTTGTGTTACGAAGCAATTGAATGGTGTACCTAATAAAGTCGCGGGTGAGTGTATGTATATATGTATATATAGATATAGATATATATTATATATATATATATATATATATATATATATATATATATATATATATATACTATAATCGCATTGTAATGCGTCCGTCGAAGGTGGTTTCTTTCACTACCCTGCCATTTTTGGAATCCAACTGGATGCAGCGTAGGAAAACCGAAGCCTTAAAAAAAAACTAAAAAAAACAAAACACGCAACCGCCCGCACGAAATAACTAAAAAACACTTAACCGCTCGCAAAAAATAATTAAAAAAACCACGTAACCGCCCGAACAAAGTATTAACAAACACCTAAACCGCCAACCCCCACATCGCAAATCTGCAAATAACATAATTAAAATATTAACTCCTAAACCGCCAACACCCACATCGCAATAAACCTAATTAATCTATTAATCCCTAAACCGCAAAACCCCCACATCGCAATTAACCTATTTAACCTATTAACTCTTAAGCTGTCAACTCCCGGCATCGCAAGAAACCTAATTAACCTATTAACCCCTAAACTGCCAAACCCTCACATCGCAATTAACCTACGTAATATATTAACCCTTATACCGTCAACCCCCCACAATGCAAATAACTAATTTAATTACTAAGCCCCCTAACCTAACACCCCCTAAATTAACCCCAATTACTACTAAATTACAATTAAAATAAAAAAAACTAACATTAAATTACAAAAAATAAAAAATTCTAACATTACAGAAAAAAATAAACAAAATTATCAAAAATAAAAAAATATACCTATTGCCTATGAAAATAAAAAGGCCCCCCAAAATAAGAACACCCCCTAATCTAAACTACCAATAGCCCTTAAAAGGGCCTTTTGAAGGGCAGTGCCCTAAGTTAAACAGCTCTTTTACATTTTAAAATTACTAAATCCCCCCTAACAGTATAAAAACCCCACGCACTAAACCCCCCAAAATGAAAAACCTAACACTAAAAAAAACTAAATTATCCATATTTATGGGCATTGCCCTTAAAAGGGCATTCAGCTCTTTTACTGCCCTTAAAAAATCAATCAGCTCTTTTTCAAGCGAAAAATAACCCTAATCTAAAAAAAAAACTCCACAAAATTAAAATAAAAAAGCATAAAACTAAGCCCCAAATAGGTACTCACTCTTCCTGAAGTCCGGCGGAGAAGGTCTTCTTCCGGGCGGCTCCATCATCTTCTATCTTCATCCGGAGTGAAGGCTGCATGGAGCGGAGGTGCGGAGCTGGCTTCCCCGATGCACGGATCCTCAGCGGCAGACAAAGAACAACACTCTGATCCTCCATCTCCAGGAGACATGTCTCTAGAAGACAGCAGCCCCCTCACCAGAGCCAACATCAGTTTTCTCCCCACTAAAACAGACTTTGCATCTTTCATGACACAAGTGAGTCAGTTGATAAGGGAGGGGATATCAGAGGTCAAAAGAGATGTATCTGCGTTGGGGAACAGGGTGGTAGAATTGGAAGAAAGCTCAGAGGAACTACAGAACACCACAGAACACCACAGAATCCCTCAAGCAACAGATCACACAACAAAATAAATTCATAATGCAGATGCAGTCCCAAATACAGGATTTGGACAATAGAGGCCGTAGGCAAAACCTGAGAATAAGAGGGATACCAGAAACGGTCTTGTCTGGTCAACTTTTAACCTACCTACAGGACTTATTTAAGTATTTATTGGATAACCAGGCCCCACATAACATATAACTAGATAGAGCACACAGGGCCTTGCGCCCGAAACCTGCAGACTCAGCCCCTCCCAGAGATGTTATTCTCAAATGCCACAAGTTTCAAGAGAAAGAACAAATTATGGCCGCCAGAAAGAAAAGCACCATTACATTTAACAAATCCACCATTCAAATATATGCAGATCTTAGTCCTATGACCCTTGGCAAGCGAAAAGAAGCACGCTACCTAACACTGCAACTGACGGATCTAGGAATACCATATTGCTGGGGGTTCCCCTTCTGTATAAGAGCAGTCAAAGATGGCCGCCACATCACCTACAAAGAACCAGATGATATTGAAGAATTCTGCAGACAGCTGAACATCGCTCAACCCTCGCTTCCCAAATTGTCAGACGCCCAATCACAACTCCCCTGACAAAGTCTCCCTCAAAAACCTAGGAGACCAGTCTGGCAAACAATGCCTAGAAAGAAAAGAAGTGAGCCTGACATCTCTGTGACTGGACCTTTGCCCATAATGGACCCGACCTGAAAATCTGAGGTCCTATATAAGGATTAGCTTATTCCCGGCTCCTGCTGCTTTTGCAGGCTACTTTTATGGATAATGACACAAACTGAGTGACTATACCTTATTAAGTAAGACCTATCATCCGAAAGTGGGATTTTATCTCAGCTTTTTCCTCCTGATTACCCATGCTAGTTTTGGAGAATCCCTTTAACCGAGTGGCAATGCCCCAATGTCACTCATATTGTTCTAGTTATTGTTCTAGTTATTGTTACCATTACATTGCTTTTGCTTTATTTGTATTCTTGTTAATTATTATATGTATTCTATTCTACAGGATTAATAGCCCGGATGGGCTATACCATTTACTAACCCACACCTATCCTCCTTCTACTCTCTCTACCCCCCTTTTACCTCTCTGTCAAAGGAATTTGAAGATGCTACAGCTAACCATAAGACCCGTTACTCAGGTAAGACATGCCATCACAAGCACACTATACCTGCTCATAATATCATATAAAACACAGAGCTCAATAACAGTATATTTGACCCCTTATGGCTAATCGTAAACTCAACATTATATCCCAAAATGCCAAGGGACTAAACTCCCCTAATAAAAGATCTGTGGCTCTTGGCTGGTTCCGTAAGCAAAAGGGAGATGTGGTTATGTTGCAAGAAACCTATTTTGCACACCCCTCAGAGCCAAATTTTTTTAATAAAGAATAGTGTTGTTTAATTCAACCAACCAGAAAAAATGTGGGGTTGGTATTCTGCTTAGCAGGAGTTTGCACTTCCATCTTATAAATGAAATAAAAGATAGCGAAGGTAGAATCCTTATTGTCATGGGACTTTTGTTCCATAGGCCAGTTACTTTTGTAAACATTTACGCCCCCAATAGAAAACAAACCCCCTTTTTCAAAAAAGCAACAGCCCTTATCCAAGAACATAAAAAGGGCATATAAATCATGGGAGGAGATTTCAATGCGGTTATGGACCCCACCCTAGATATATCTTCTTCCTGCCCTACCACTCCCTTCCGAATGAAAAACACAATATATGACTGTTTTAAACAATTAGGGTTAGTGGACACGTGGCGTACGCAACACCCGAGACAGAAGAACTATACTTTCTATTCGTTACCTTGGTCCACGTACTCACGTATAGATTATCTATTTTTGGACCAAGCTAGTCTGTCACTCCTTTTGCAAACTGATATTGGACAAGTCACCTGGTCGGACCACGCAATGATTTCCATGTTCATTGAATGGCCTAAAACCCCCATAACACCATTTCAATGGAGATTAGATGACTCTTTATTGCACGATCCCATCAACATTAAAAACGTCATGATAAAGTTGAAAGAATATTTTCGTCTCAATGCATTAGCTGATACAACACCACACACACTTTGGGAGGCCCACAAAGCAGTCATTAGGGGAGAATTTATTAAATTAAAAGCCACTAGGACCAAGGCGAGTAGAACACAAACACAGTCCCTAATACAATTAATCCGAAATCTTGAAATCAGACATAAAAATGACCCCCGTGACTGATCAATTCTTAAGCAACTGCTAGTCACTAGAACAGAACTTAACATATTATTGTGGAAGGAGTTTCAGAGGAGAGCTCTCCTCCTTAAGAAGACCTTCTTTTGTGAGGGTAATAAGGCGGGATCGTTGCTCGCTAGGGCACTTAAAAACAAAATCCAATCTACATATACTGTATACACAGTGTACATACCACAGATCATTCGTTTGTGCAAGAAAATAGGCAAATAGCAGATTTAACAAATATTACAGTGACCTTTATAATTTGGCTGCCCCTGTTACTCCCCAAACAAATAGGGAAATGATACAATACATCACTGAAGCGAACTTACCTCAGTTAGAAAAAAACAAAATAGATATGATGGAGGAGCCTATTACTCTAGCTGAGGCAATTCATTCACTTCCCAACGGGAAAAAGCCTGGCCCAGACGGGTTCACAAACGCTTATTATAAAACATTCAGAGATACATTTGCCCCCCACTATTCACTCAATAGATAGTGATCACCCCTTTTCCACATTGTCCCTAGAAGCTCATGTCTCAGTGATTCTGAAGGAAGGGAAAGCACCAACTGACGTTAAAAGCTACAGACCAATATCATTATTAAATTCAGATCTAAAAATACTGGGAGAAGTTTTAGCTAACAGAATACAAAAAATATTAGAAGACGTTATTCACACTGACCAAGACGGTTTTATTCCGAATAGAGAGGCAAGAGATAACACCATCCGAGCCCTCATGTTGAACTCTCTTATGCCCACTACTCCCACCAAAAAGCAATTTTCATTACAACAGATGCTGAAAAAGCCTTTGATCGGGTGAACTGGCTATTTCTCAGAAACACATTGCAGGGATTTGGATTTGGGCCAAACATGATTAAACAAATCTTTAGCTTTTACACAAAGCCAACGACTAGAGTCAGAGCCAATGGGTCATTATCAACCCCCTTCAACATTAGCAATGGTACAAGGCAGGGATGCCCCCTTTCCCCCACCCTGTTCGCTTTGGTGATGGAAGTCTTGGCCTCACATGTTAGGCAAAATAAGGACATTGTGGGAATTGCGATTGGCCCCCATAAATGTAAGATTTCTCTTTATGCAGACGACGTTCTGTTTACATTAACATCACCCAAAGTATTGATTCCAGCGATAAGTAAGGAGTTGCAGACTTTTGGACGATATTCGAATTTTCTTATAAATATGCACAAATCGGAAATGTTAAACATTACTTTGACAAATGATGAATTTACATCATTGAGAGATCTGTACCCCTTAAAGCAACAAACCACTTCAATTAGATATCTAGGGACCCATATAACACAGAAAAACTCGCTACTCTTTACACATAACTATATTCCCTTACTTAAAAAAATTCAAGATGACCTTAAGCGCTGGAATGTAAAACCTCTCTCATGGTGGGGTCGAATCCACTCTATTAAGATGACCACACTGCCCCAGATACTGTACATCTTACAAGCCCTCCCCATAAAGCTACCCAAATGGTACCTGCATCAGTTACAAACATCCATAAACACATTTATTTGGAACAAATGTAAACCACGTGTTAACAAAGCTACCCTATATTGTGCCAATAGAGATGGTGGGATTGGCCTCCCAGATATCAGTTCGTACTATGAATCGGTAACACTTCAAAGAGTTTTAGATTGGCATGGGGTGGTGGAGACAAAGGCATGGGTTGCTCTGGACTCTCACTTCTTGAAAGTCCCGATTGTGGGAACCCTATGCTGGGTACCCAAGGACCACAGACCAGCTCACTGCAACAACTTAGATTTACATAGACATCTCTTTGATTCATGGGATAAACTTCTGATATCACATAGCCATATCTCCACGACACACTCTCCTATGTTCCCGATTCCTTACAATGCAAAGCTGACAGGGGGTCTAAACACTATCGCCTAGATTTGGAGTTTTGCGTTAGCCGTCAAAACCAGCGTTAGAGGCTCCTAACGCTGGTTTTTACCGCCCGCTGGTATTTGGAGTCAGTCAGGAAGGGTCTAACGCTCACTTTCCAGCCGCAACTTTTCCATACCGCAGATCCCCCTACGCCATTTGCGTATCCTATCTTTTCAATGGGATCTTTCTAACGCCGGTATTTGGAGTCTTGGCTGAAGTGAGCGTTAGAAATCTAACGACAAAACTCCAGCCGCAGAAAAAAGCCAGGAGTTAAGAGCTTTCTGGGCTAACGTCGGTTCATAAAGCTCTTAACTACTGTGCTATACAGTACACTAACACCCATAAACTACCTATGCACCCCTAAATCGAGGTCCCCCCACATTGCCGCCACTCTATTAAATTTTTTTAACCCCTAATCTGCCGACCGCACACAGCCGCCACCTACGTTATACTTAAGTACCCCTAATCTGCTGCCCCTAACACCGCCGACCTCTATATTATATTTATTAACCCCTAATCTGCCCCCCAACGTCGCTGCTACCTTACCTACAATTATTAACCCCTAATCTGCTGACCGGACCTCACTGCTACTATAATAAAGTTATTAACCCCTAATCCGCCTCACTGCCGCCTCAATAACCCTATCATAAATAGTATTAACCCCTAATCTGTCCTCCCTAACATCGCCGACACCTAACTTCAATTATTAACCCCTAATCTGCCGACCGGACCTCGCCACTACTCTAATAAATGTATTAACCCCTAAAGCTAACTCTAATCCTAACACTAACACCCCCCTAAATTAAATATAATTTAAATCTAACTAAATAAATTAACTCTTATTAAATAAATTATTCCTATTTAAAGCTAAATACTTACCTGTAAAATAAATCCTAATATAGCTACAATATAACGAATAATTATATTGTAGCTATTTTAGGATTAATATTTATTTTACAGGCAACTTTGTAATTATTTTAACCAGGTACAATAGCTATTAAATAGTTATTAACTATTTAATAGCTACCTAGTTAAAATAATTACAAAATTACCTGTAAAATAAATCCTAACCTGTTACAATTAAACCTAACACTACACTATCAATAAATAAATGCAATACAATACCTATAAATAAATACAATTAAATAAACTAACTAAAGTACAAAAAATAAAAAAGAACTAAGTTACAAAAAATTTAAAAAAATATTTACAGACATTAGAAAAATATTATAACAATTTTAAGCTAATTACACCTACTCTAAGCCCCCTAATAAAATAACAAAGACCCCCAAAATAAAAAAATGCCCTACCCTATTCTAAATTAAAAAAGTTCAAAGCTCTTTTACCTTACCAGCCCTTAAAAGGGCCTTTAGCTGGGCATGCCCCAAAGAAAACTGCTCTTTTGCCTGTAAAAAAAAAATACAACCCCCCCAACATTAAAACCCACCACCCACATACCCCTAATCTAACCCAAACCGCCCTTAAATAAACCTAACATTAAGCCCCTGAAGATCTCCCTACCTTGTATTCACCACATCGGGTTCACCGATCCATCCTTGCTCCGACGTCTTCATCCAAGCCCAAGCGGGGGCTGAAGATGTCCATAATCCGGCTGAAGTCTTCATCCAAGCGAGAGCTGAAGAGGTCCATGATCCGGCTGAAGTCTTCATCCAAGCGGGAGCTGAAGAGGTCATGATCCGGCTGAAGTCTTCTATCAAGCGGCATCTTCAATCTTCTTTCTTCCTGATCCATGTTCATCCCGCCGACGCGGAACATCCATCTTCACCGACGACTTCCCGACGAATGACGGTTCCTTTAAGGGACGTCATCCAAGATGGCGTCCCTCGAATTCCGATTGGCTGATAGGATTCTATCAGCCAATCGGAATTAAGGTAGGAAAATTCTGATTGGCTGATGGAATCAGCCAATCATATTGAGCTCGCATTCTATTGGCTGTTCCGATCAGCCAATCGGATTGAACTTGAATCTGATTGGCTGATTCCATCAGCCAATTAGAATTTTCCTACCTTAATTCCGATTGGCTGATAGAATCCTATCAGCCAATCGGAATTCGAGGGACGCCATCTTGGATGACGTCCCTTAAAGGAATCGTCATTTGTCGGGAAGTCGTCGGTGAAGATGGATGTTCCGCGTCGGCGGGATGAACATGGATCCGGAAGAAAGAAGATTGAAGATGCTGCTTGATAGAAGACTTCAGCCGGATCATGGACCTCTTCAGCTCCCGCTTGGATGAAGACTTCACCGGATCATGGACATCTTCAGCCCCCGCTTGGATGAAGACTTCAGCCGGATCATGGACATCTTCAGCCCCCGCTTGGATGAAGACTTCAGCCGGATCATGGACATCTTCAGCCCCCGCTTGGGCTTGGATGAAGACGTCGGAGCAAGGATGGATCGGTGAACCCGGTGTGGTGAATACAAGGTAGGGAGATCTTCAGAAGCTTAGTGTTAGGTTTATTTAAGGGGGGTTTGTGGGTGGTGGGTTGTAATTTTTTTTGGGGGGGGGTATTGTATATTTTCTTTTTACAGGCAAAAGAGCTGAATTCTTTGGGGCATGCCCCGCAAAAAGCCCTTTTAAGGGCTGGTAAGGTAAAAGAGCTTTGAACTTTTTTATTTTAGAATAGGGTAGGGCATTTTTTTATTTTGGGGGTCTTTGTTATTTTATTAGGGGGCTTAGAGTAGGTGTAATTAGCTTAAAATTGTTATAATATTTTTCTAATGTCTGTAAATATTTTTTTATTTTTTTGTAACTTAGTTCTTTTTTATTTTTTGTACTTTAGTTAGTTTATTTAATTGTATTTATTTGTAGGTATTGTATTTAATTAATTTATTGATAGTGTAGTGTTAGGTTTAATTGTAGATAATTGTAGGTATTTTATTTAATTAATTTATTGATAGTGTAGTGTTAGGTTTAATTGTAACTTAGGTTAGGATTTATTTTACAGGTAATTTTGTAATTATTTTAACTAGGCAGCTATTAAATAGTTCTTAACTATTTAATAGCTATTTTTACCTGGTTAAAATAAATACAAAGTTGCCTGTAAAATAAATATTAATCCTAAAATAGCTACAATATAATTATTCATTATATTGTAGCTATATTAGGGTTTATTTTACAGGTAAGTGTTTAGCTTTAAATAGGAATAATTTATTTAATAAGAGTTAATTTATTTCGTTAGATTTAAATTATATTTAACTTAGGGGGGTGTTAGTGTTAGGGTTAGACTTAGCTTTAGGGGTTAATACATTTATTAGAGTAGCGGTGAGGTCCAGTCGGCAGATTAGGGGTTAATTATTGTAGGTAGCTGGCGGCGACGTTGTTGGGGTAGATTAGGGGTTAATAAATATAATATAGGGGTCGGCTGTGTTAGGGGCAGCAGATTAGGGGTACATAGCTATAACGTAGGTTGCGGCGGTGTACGGAGCGGCAGATTAGGGGTTAAAAAAATATGCAGGTGTCAGCAATAGCGGGTGCGGCAGATTAGGGGTTAATAAGTGTAAGGTTAGGGGTGTTTAGACTCGGGGTACATGTTAGGGTGTTAGGTGCAGACATAGGAAGAGTTTCCCCATAGGAAACAATGGGGCCTCGTTAGGAGCTGAACGCTGCTTTTTTGCAGGTGTTAGTTTTTTTTTCAGCTCAAACTTTCCCATTGTTTCCTATGGGGGAATCGTGCACGAGCACGTTTTTGAAGCTGGCCGCGTCCGTAAGCACAGCTGGTATTGAGAGTTGCAGTGGCGGTAAATATGCTATACGCTCCTTTTTTGGAGCCTAACGCAGCCCTTCTGTGAACTCTAAATACCAGCGGTATTTAAAAGGTGCGGCCAATAAAAAGCATGCGTAGCTAACGCACCCCTTTGGCCGCAAAACTCCAAAACTAGGCCTATATTAGGGAGAGCAACAGAATGAGGGTTCTCTATTCCTCTCACCAGACTGACGGAGGGAGGGAAAATATTACCTAGAGATAAACTTATTAATATAACAGGCCTGAGATTCCTCTCGTGGATTAAACTAGCACAACTAAACCACTTTCTGACCTCATCACCACATAAGTCACAATTACTGAGACCACTCTTCCCCTTTGAGGGGATTTGTCTGAGAGGAGAAACGGTCAAACATGCTTTATCCATAGCACATAGGCTCCTACAACACCAACACTCCGCTCTACTCCCCTCCTATACAGAGAGATGGCAGACAGAATTGGACACCCAAATAGATACAGAAACGTGGCATCGAATATTTAATAATACCCGGAAGTCATCAGTTTCCCCTCATATTCTAGAACTGAACCACAAGATTCTGACGAGGTGGTATCTTACCCCTGCGAGACTAAATAACATTTATCCAGAGGCATCGCGTAGGTGTTGGAGGGATTGTGGGGGAGTGGGAACCCTAATTCATATTTGGTGGAGCTGCCCTGCTCTACATCCGTTCTGGAAGACAGTTGAATCACACTTTAGTCAGATTCTAAACACAGCATTTATACTTACTCCCCAGATTGCTTTACTTAACGACATCTCTAAAAGTATGAACTTTTGTCGGCTCCGATTGCATCTCCTGCAGATTGGACTAAATGGAGCACACTCCCTGATTGTGAGAGCATGGAAATCTAAAATAATTCCAACTAAACAAACCTGGATAGATAGAATCACTTTTACACTTAGAAGAGTATGGGTATCTCAAAAGGAAAAAACTAAATTACTTCCTAGATGTTAGATTTTATTGGGAGCAGTCTTTACATGACGGCTGATCTCGTGAAGCTTGACCTACATACAATGTATTAGTCACATTAGCATATACACAACTTGTAACCTGAATTCCGTCTCTTTCTATATCTTCCATTCTTTATAATTTCCCCCCCCCCCCTCTTTCCCATTGATACCCCCTCCTTGTTTAATGGATTTGCTCTTTGTTATGGAATTTCGATTTGAACGAGTTTCAGGGACACAATTGAGGACATTTGGATCTTTGTGGTCCCTGGGTTATAATGGACATTAGCGATTACGAAGTGATATGCAGACTAATTCAGACAGCAAAGTCCTGATAGCATAATTGGACAATAATTGGACAATAAGTATTGCTTTATGTACCCGATTGAGATGTTTGTCGACGTATATGTATTGTTTATTGTTAATCCTTTTATTCTGATCAATAAAAATCAACATATAAAAAAAATACTATATATAGGTCTAGATTATGAGTTGAGCGCTAACAGTTCGAGCAATATCAATAACACTAACTCATTTTTTTGAGTGTTTTTTTTAAATGACGTTTTTTTTATTATTTTGGGAAGCAAAAGAACTGAATGCCTTTTTTAGAGCAAGTTTTAGAGTAGTTTTTTCTTAGCTGTTTTTTTAGAGGGGTGTGGGGTTACTTGTAGATTAATGTTGGGTTTTGTTTAAATGAAAAAGAGCTAAATCCCTTTAGGGCAAAGCCATACAAAAGGGCATGTTAAGGGGTATTGATGTAGCTTAGTGTTAGCATAGTTTTTTTTATTTTTGGGTGGATTTTTTTAAGTGGGGTTTTTGAATAGGCAACACTGATTTTTTTTTTGTTGGTAATTTTTTTTTTTCTGTAGTGGTAGGTTTTTTATTTTCTGTAATATAAGTTTATTTTATTTTTCAGGTAAGGTTTGGTTTATTATTATTATTAAAGGTAAGGATAGGTTTTTAATTTTTAAAGGTAAGGTTAAGTTTTTTTATATTTACAGATACTGTTGGGTATGTTTGTTTTTTTACAGGTAAGAATAGTTTTTTAGGGGATAACTTAGGGGGTATTAGGTTAGGGGGGTTAGGGTATTTAGATATTAATGGGTATTTTTTGTGGGGGCTGTGACGGTTTAGGGGTAATATAGTAGAGGGGTATTTTGTGATCTAGGGTTGTGGCAGTTTAGTGGTTAATAGAGTAGTGGGGTAGTTTGCGATGTGGGGGTGTAGCAGTTTAGGGGTTGATGAAGTAGTGGGGTAGTTTGCGATGTGGGGTGTACAGTAACATATTTAGTTTTTTTGCTGTCTTAAGCACTCAAAATTCTGCTGCCCCCCAAAGGTTTTAGGCCTTTTTTCCCCATAATATTTTTTTAGGTCAGTGTGTAAAATATTTTGGTTTTTTTTTCATAACAATTAAAAAGAAAATGGGCTAGCAAAACACTTGCCTACAGGTGGGTTGAATTGCATGTATCTCATACCATTATCTCCCTGAGTGAAGGTAGAGAAAAGAAGGGGAGGGGAGAAAAAGGAGGGAAAGGAAAGAAGGGAGGGAGAGAGAAAAGTGGGGAGGTAGAGGAGAAAAGGGGGAGGGAAAGAAAGGAGCAAGGGGGAGAGTTGAAAGAAAGAAGGGAGGGAGGGAAAGAAGGGAGGGAGTTGAGGGAGCAAATGAGTTGAGGGGGGAATGGAGTTGAGGAAAGGAGGGAGAAAGGGAAAGAAGAGAGAGAAGAGGAAGGGAGGGAAAGAAGAATACACTATGAAACAATCACTGCCCTTCACATGCAAAAAACAGTGATTGCCATCATTCAAGTAATAAAACTTTTTAAGTGTCCATTAACTGTTAACTCAGTGGGTTCATGAATGCAAATAAAGCTATTAGTAGCTAACATACATTAGTGCTGAGAGTTTATGATTAGACATCACATGAATGCAGAGAAAGCTATTAGTATAGCTAACATACATTAGCACTGAGAGTTTATGATTAGACATCACATGAATGCAAATAAAGCTATTAGTAGCTAACATACATTAGCGCTGAGAGTTTATGATTAGACATCACATGAATGCAGATAAAGCTAGCTATTAGTAGCTAACATACATTAGCGCTGAGAGTTTATGATTAGACATCACATGAATGCAGAGAAAGCTAGCTATTAGTAGCTAACATACATTAGCGCTGAGAGTTTATGATTAGACATCACATGAATGCAGAGAAAGCTAGCTATTAGTAGCTAACATACATTAGCGCTGAGAGTTTATGATTAGACATTACATGAATGCAGATAAAGCTAGCTATTAGTAGCTAACATACATTAGCGCTGAGAGTTTATGATTAGACATCACATGAATGCAGATAAAGCTAGCTATTAGTAGCTAACATACATTAGCACTGAGAGTTTATGATTAGACATCACATGAATGCAGATAAAGCTAGCTATTAGTAGCTAACATACATTAGCACTGAGAGTTTATGATTAGACATCACATGAATGCAGATAAAGCTAGCTATTAGTAGCTAACATACATTAGCACTGAGAGTTTATGATTAGACATCACATGAATGCAGAGAAAGCTAGCTATTAGTAGATAACATACATTAGCACTGAGAGTTTATGATTAGACATCACATGAATGTAGAGAAAGCTAGCTATTAGTAGCTAACATACATTAGCGCTGAGAGTTTATGATTAGACATCACATGAATGCAGAGAAAGCTAGCTATTAGTAGCTAATATACATTAGTGCTGAGAGTTTATGATTAGACATCACATGAATGCAGAGAAAGCTAGCTATTAGTAGCTAACATACATTAGCGCTGAGAGTTTATGATTAGACATCACATGAATGCAGATAAAGCTAGCTATTAGTAGCTAACATACATTAGCGCTGAGAGTTTATGATTAGACATCACATGAATGCAGAGAAAGCTATTAGTAATTAACATAAATTAGTGCTGAGAGTTTATGATTAGACATCACATGAATGCAGATAAAGCTAGCTATTAGTAGCTAACATACATTAGCGCTGAGAGTTTATGATTAGACATCACATGAATGCAGATAAAGCTAGCTATTAGCAGCTAACATACATTAGCACTGAGAGTTTATGATTAGACATCACATGAATGCAGAGAAAGCTATCTATTAGTAGCTAACATACATTAGCACTGAGAGTTTATGATTACACATCACATGAATGCAGAGAAAGCTAGCTATTAGTAGCTAACATACATTAGCACTGAGAGTTTATGATTAGACATCACATGAATGCAGAGAAAGCTATCTATTAGTTGCTAACATACATTAGCGCTGAGAGTTTATGATTAGACATCACATGAATGCAGATAAAGCTAGCTATTAGTAGCTAACATACATTAGCACTGAGAGTTTATGATAGATATCACATGAATGCAGAGAAAGCTAGCTATTAGTAGCTAACATACATTAGCACTGAGAGTTTATGATAGATATCACATGAATGCAGAGAAAGCTAGCTATTAGTAGCTAACATACATTAGCGCTGAGAGTTTATGATTAGACATCACATGAACGCAGAGAAAGCTATTAGTAGCTAACATACATTAGCACTGAGAGTTTATGATTTGACATCACATGAATGCAGATAAAGCTAGCTATTAGTAGCTAACATACATTAGCGCTGAGAGTTTATGATTAGACATCACATGAATGCAGAGAAAGCTATTAGTAACTAACATACATTAGCACTGAGAGTTTATGATTAGACATCACATGAATGCAGATAAAGCTTGCTATTAGTAGCTAACATACATTAGCACTGAAAGTTTATGATTAGACATCACATGAATGCAGAGAAAGCTATTAGTAACTAACATACATTAGCGCTGAGAGTTTATGATTAGACATCACATGAATGCAGAGAAAGCTAGCTATTAGTAGCTAACATACATTAGCGCTGAGAATTTATGATTAGACATCACATGAATGCAGAGAAAGCTAGCTATTAGAGTTTATGATTAGACATCACATGAATGCAGAGAAAGCTAGCTATTAGAGTTTATGATTAGACATCACAAGCTGATCTAAGCAGTGCCCAGACGTATCTAGTATGTTAGTTACTAAGACCTGCAATAAACAGACTCACCACAGCTGACAAGGGGAGGCAGCATATTGGCACATGGTCTTCTCCTCCAGCCTCACCTTGTAAGCATATCCGAGGGCAAGTTTCTCACCAAGAACACTTCCACTGCAAAAATGCTGGCAGCTCTAAATGAAGCAAAGGTTTACGGAGCACTGCCTGTAGAGAGCAACCTCAATCAGCGCACGTGCATTGTCTTCTCTGTAAAGATGTGCTGCCCCTCCCAAATCTGCTGCCCTAGGCACTGGCCTTTTTGGCCTAGGCCATAATACGCCCCTGGGGGTGTAGCAGTTAAGAGGTTAATAGAGTAGTGAGGTAGCTTGCAATGTTGGTGTGTGACGGTTTAAAGGTTAATAGTGTAAAGGGGTAGTTTACAATATGGGGTGTTGTGGTTTAGGGGTTAATAGAGTAGTAGGGTAGTTTGCTATTTGGGGGTATGGTAGTTAAGGGGTTAATATAGGAGTTTAGTGCAACTGTTTCCTCTGGCTTAACTCTTTACATGACCATTCAGGTCGCTTAAAAAGTTTGAGCATTAAATGCCATTGCATTTGAACGATCGCATTTACTTTCAATTTGTAATACAAGTGGACATTGCTTCTCAACGGCGTCCATAGAAAGTATGGAGAGCGTAAATTACCACAAGTTTGCGCAAACTAATTTGCGGTAATTTAAACAGTTCGCAACTGTAATATGCATTCAAGCATTAAGAACACCAAGATCTTGCAATTGCGTTTATACTCCTTGCACTAACAATAGCGCTTTACTCGTAATCTTGCCCTAAGTGTGACATTACCCAGCATAACGGTACAACACTGAAGTGCGTCAAGTAATGGGTGCCCTTTGAAATCTGAAATGAATCAGATAAATAATGGTAAGATCTATATAAACAGAAGTGAGCTTTAAGTCATATGTGTTTTAAATCTTTAACAATTACCCGTTGCGGTTGTGGGCTACTTAGGAAATTATTATACTTGCAAGGGTGATTAAGACTGGGATAGATAACATTTGACTCACAAAAGCCACCCAAATGGTATAGTATTTTCCACAAATTCACAATAAAAACAAGTGGTTATCTAAGTAATATTGAAAATATGTCTGAGATACTTAAAGGGACGTGAAACCCCAAAAAATCTTTCATGATTGAGATAGAGAATACAATTTTAAACAACTGTCTAATTTACTTCTATTATCTATTCTGTTTCATTCTCTTGGTATCATTTGTTGACGGAGCAGCATCGCACTAATGGTTTCTAACTGAACACATGGGTGAGCCAATCACAATCAATATAGATATGCAGCCACCAATCAACAGCTAGAACCTAGGTTATTTGCTGCTTCTGAGCTTGCCTAGATAAACCTTTTAGCAAAGGATAACAAGAGAAGGAAGCAAATTAAATAATAGAAGTAAATTGGAAAGATGTTTAAAATTGTATTCTCTATCTTAGTCATGAAAGAAAAAAATGTGGGTTTCATGTCCCTTTAAATGCCAACATATAAACTGACTGATTTCAGATTATTTTAAAAATACAAAAAAGTGAAATATTTTTTCACTAACATTTTGTCTGTGGTACATAAATTATAGCATTTAGAAAAAGTATTTTTAAAACAAAATGAAAGAACTAAGTAGATACAACCTAATATCATTATTGTTTAAGTACGAATGTATGTCTTTTTATTGTATGTGTTGTGCACTTGTCTGTGTGTGTGTGGTTGTGTGACACTGTGTGCATGTGTGCAATGTGCATATGTGTGTGTGTGTGTGTGTGTTGGTGTGCGTGTGTGCGCATATGTATGTATGTGTGTTTGTGTGTGTGCATGTGTGTATGTGTGTTTGTATGGGTGTGTGTATGTGCATGCGTGTGTGCGTGCGTGTTGTGTATGTCTGTTTGTGTCTTTGTGTGTGTGCATGGTGTGTGTGTGTTTGTATGGGTGTGTGTATGTGCATGCATGTGTGCGTGCGTGTTGTGTATGTCTGTGTCTTTGTGTGTGTGCATGGTGTGTGCGTATTGTGTATGTGTGTTGTGCTCGTGTGTCTGTGCGTTGTGTGTGTATGAGTGTGTGCGTACACATGCATCTGTATGTATGTGTGCATATGAATATACATTTAACATTTTCTATACATTTCTGTATTTTTAATAAAACATTCAGTTTTTGTTCAACTGTCAATTTAGAAAACAATCATGAAAGAAACAAACTCCAGAAAGTATCTCTGGAGATAAGTGACAAATACCACAGATTATACTTGTAAGCAGAAAACACATTTCCTTACTGTGGTCACAAATAAAACAAACATTTGATATCATTACCACTTAATGGAAAATGTAAAAAAAAAAAAAGTATTCTGTTGTTCTCAGCTTTGTTACATATTGCTAAAAACTAGAGATCTTAAAAAACAAAGTAAAAATTCTACATACAATTCCAACATGGAATAAAAAAGCTCAATAGTTTAATACTTTACTGGTACTACATCTTTAAACAATCATAATGAATGTGTAGAACCATAGTACTAAACTTCACTTATTCAAACCTTTTACTAAAATCATTAAGTTTGTCTCATCTTTTAAATTGTGTTCTAATGTATAATAAAGCTACATAGTGGTCCAGATTACAAGTGAAGACATAAATATCGCTTCAGGAAAGCGATATTTGCGCTACACTGTGTAATACCAGCGCACACTAATGCGAGCTGGTATTACAAGTAGTGATGTCGCGAACCTAAAAAATTAGGTTCGCGAACGGCGGACTCGAACATCCGCAAATGTTTACGAACCGGCGAACCGAGCGAACCGCCATTGACTTCAATAGGCAGGCGAACTTTAAAATCCACAAGGACTCTTTCTGGCCACAATAGTGATGGAAAAGGTGTTTCAAGGGGACTAACACCTGGACTGTGGCATGCCAGAGGGGGATCCATGGCAAAACTCCCACGGAAAATTACATAGTTGATGCAGAGTCTGGTTTTAACCCATAAAGGGCCTAAATAAACTAACATTCCTAAATTGTTTGGAATAACAAGCTTTAAAACATCAGGTATGATGTTGTATCGATCAGGTAGTGTAAGGGTTACGCCCGCTTCACAGTGACAGACCAAACTCCCCGTGTAACGCACCGCAAACAACCACAAACAGTCCATTTGCACAACCACAAGATAGATAGATTTGATAGATAGATACATTAAAGGCAACTTCAATTAGATTACACTAGCAGATTGATGTTTCACAGTCAAAAAATATTTTTTTTAAATATTTACACTACTGTTATAACAAATATAATTGGTGGCACTAGTTGGCAAGTGGGCCTGGCACACACGCTGGAAGGAAGGCAACTGCAATTAGATTACACTAGATGACTGATGTTTCTCAGTCAAAAAAGTTTTTATTTTAAATATTTACTATACTGTTATAACAAATATGATTGGTGGCACTAGTTGGCAAGTGGGCCTGGCACACACGCTGGCAGGCAGGCAACTGCAATTCAATTGCACTAGCAGACTGATGATTCACAGTCAAAAAAGTTTTTATTTAAAATATTTTTACTACTGTTATAACAAATATGATTCGTGGCACTAGTTGGAAAGTGGGCCTGGCACACACGCTGGCAGACAGGCAACTGCAATTAAATAACAATAGCAGACTGATGTAAAAAAATGTTTAAAAAAAAGTTACACTAATGTTACAACAGATAGGAGTGATGGCACTCAGGATAGAAGTAGGCACAGTATGTGCTGGCAGCCTGACACACAGGCTGGCACTAGTGGCAGGCTGGCCTGGCAACTAAAATTAAATAACACTAGAAGACTGATGTAAAATTTGTTTTTTTACAAAATTTAAACTAATATTACACTAGATAGGAGTGCTGGACTGGCACTGAGGATGGAAGTAGGCACAGTATATGCTGGCAGCCTGACAACTAAAATTAAATAACACTAGAAGAGGACTGATGTAAAAAATTTTTTTTTTTTAAATTTACAATAATGTTACACCAGCTATAAGTGGTGGAAAAAAGAGCTATTAATCACACTATATGATGTGGGCCTGACACACAGGCCTGATGGAAAATTAAATTAGATTACACTAGCAAAATGATTTAAAAGTTGTTTTTTTTAAATTTACAATAATGTTATGCAGATATGAGTGGTGGCTGGCACAGCAATTAACCACAGTATATGCTGTGTAAGCCTGACACACAGGCCTGATAGAAAATTAAATTAGATTACACTAGCAAAATGATTTAAAAGTTGTTTTTTTTAAATTTACAATAATGTTATGCAGATATGAGTGGTGGCTGGCACAGAGCAATTAACCACAGTCTATGCTGTGTGAGCCTGACACACAGGCCTGATAGAAAATGAAATTAGATTACACTAGCAAAATGATTTAAAAGTTTTGTTGGTTAAATTTACACTAATGTTAAGCAGATATCAGTGGTGGCGCTAATCACAGTATATGCTGTGAGCCTCACACACAGGCTGAAAGCCAGGCAAATGCAAATAAAATTAAAAAAAAAAAAAAAAAAAAAGACTGAAGTTATAGCCCTAAAAAGGGCTTTTTGGGGTGCTGTCCTTACAGCAGAGATTAGATGAGTCCTTCAGGACTGTAGTGGACTCTAAATACACTAGCCTAGCTATCTATTTCCCTATAATGTCAGCAGCAACACTAAAGCTCCTCTCACTAAGAAAGCAAGATCGTAATGAATCTAAAATGGCTGCTGCCAAGGAGCTGGGAGGGTCTGTGAGGGAGTGTCTGCTGCTGATTGGCTCAAATGTGTCAGAAGGCTGTGAGATACAGGGTCAAAGTTTCCTCAATGATGACACATAGGGGGCGAATCGAACATTGCATATGTTCTCCCGCAGCGGCGAACGCGAACAAGCTATGTTCGCCGGGAACTGTTCTCCGGTGAACAGTTCGCGAGTTGCGACATCACTAATTACAAGTTGTCAGCAATGCAAATGCGAGTTCGCATTCACATTACTGGGAAGAATTGCACTCATGAGGGCACCCTTCCAAAGGACCCAATGGTAGCCTTGTTCTGATGCCATCTCTGAACCTAAGCGCAGCGATGGTAACAACTATAATTTTATATGTATATGATTGTATGACTGTTGTACCATTTGTATCTTTTAATGTGACTTAATAAAAAAGTGATTTTACTGATTTGGAGGGTGCCGGTATCTTCCTTTTTGATATATGATTGTATACATGTATATTTATGGGTTAATATGTGTATATATTCACAGTTCCCATAGACCGCAATGTAAAGGCACTTTTCAGTGCCATTTTTTTCTGACACGTCATTCCCACCAACTTTATCCCCAAAATACTGCTTAGTGCAGTTATTTTATTAAAAAAATATAAATGCTGCTATCTTTATTTTCTAATAAAATACAATACACTGTATTTTGGTGGCATTTGGGGCAGATTTATAAAATTAAACAGAGATCTGACCTCTTGTTAAAGGGACAGTCTAGGCCAAAATAAACTTTCATGATTCAGATAGGGCATGTAATTTTAAACAATTTTCCAATTTACTTTTATCACCAATTTTGCTTTGTTCTCTTGGTATTCTTAGTTGAAAGCTTAACCTAGGAGGTTAATATGCTAATTTCTTAGACCTTGAAGCCCACCTCTTTCAGATTGCATTTTAACAGTTTTTCACCACTAGAGGGTGTTAGTTCACATATTTCATATAGATAACACTGTGCTCGTACACGTGAAGTAATCTGGGAGCAGGCACTGATTGGCTAGACTGCAAGTCTGTCAAAAGAACTCAAAAAAGGGGCAGCTTGCAGAGGCTTAGATACAAGATAATCACAGAGGTTAAAAGTATATTAATATAACTGTGTTGGTTGTGCAAAACTGGGAAATAGGTAATAAAGGGATTATCTATCTTTTAAAACAATAAAAATTCTGGTGTAGACTGTCCCTTTAATTTTATCAGCGCTAATCACATAAGGAAAAGTCCCAAATAAGTTTGCTAAGGCCAGCTCCCAAACAATTGCTGTCCCACAAATTCCAGTGTCCTTAAGTTCCATGGCCACACTGCCTCTCTCTGTGTCACTCTGTTTAGTATCGGCTGACCCACCCACAAACAAAGCTAGTGCTGGTTTCCCAGCTGTATTCCCACCCCAGACCAGAGGGGGAGGTTGCTCCTTGGTGGGGCAGGTAAAGCTCGGGTGCCCAAACATGTGGCACCAACTGTATACACTATTATCCTCCTTGCCCAATGCAACACCTGCCCTCGGTGAGAAATACTCCGGCACAAGAAAAGGGTAGAGACCCTGCCAAGTTACTGAGGGGAGAGTCCGTCTGTCTCTTCTCCTGAGAAGGAGATCTACCGCTGGGGAGGGAGGTCTGCTACCTCCGCTCCATGGGAAACTGTGCTGCCGCTGGGGAGAGAGACCATAAAGGAATTCTGCCGCTGGGGAGAGATATCGATACCTGTCTCTCCCTGCAAGGGCTTCTCTGTAAGGGGAGGGAGGATGACTACCTCCACTCCCGTAGGATGGATCTGCCACTGGGGAGAGAGGCCGAATGTCTCCTCTCCCAGAAAGGGGTTCTGCTTATGGGGAGGGAGGATGACTGTGCCGCTGGGGAGGGATGGCTGTGCCGCTGGGAAGAGAGACCGACTGTCTCCTCTCCCGGCTCCTGGCTCTGCCGCTGGGGAGAGAGACCAACTGTCTCCTCTTCCAGAAAGGGGTTTGGCTTACGGGGAGGGAGGACGACTACCTCCACTCCCAGGGTATGGCTCTGCGGCTGGGGAGAGAGACCAACTGTCTCCTCTCCCTGCTCCTGGCTCTGCCGCTGTGGAGAGAGACCAACATCCATCTCTCCCTGCAAGGGGTTCTCTGTAAGGGGAGGGAGGACGACTTCCTCCTCTCCCTGGTTTCCTGGAGCTGTTACAGGTGCTGGGCAGAGGCTGGTGGCTCGTTGCCCTGTTGCCAGCGCTTCTGCTGTGGTGGCTCCCTTGTCCAAGTCTATAAGCTCGGGGCCAGGCTGCTGATCTGTATCTAGCAGCTCGTTGTCTCTTATGCTCTGTTGCCACTCATCTGAGGCCAACCTCCATGATTCCCAGAGTGCTGCACCACAGCTCCGTGCAGACTCCGTGGCATGCTGCAGAACTCGGTCTAGCAGCCTCTTGTATGCCTGCTCCAGTTCCCATTCTTGGACAATAAGCGATACCATATTGGATACCAGCCAGGGTACCCCCGAGAGATTCAACAGCTACTCTCGGGAGAGACCAATGTTCATTACTCTCAGTTTCGCCCTGCTCCCAAATTCTGGGTCTTCTGTCAACTTTTCCAATAGTAACCCAGGGCCGCCGAAGCTAAAGCCCTCTCTGGGGGAGCAATCCTCCAGCCATGACCGTACTTGCATAGTGAGCCATCGGAGGTCCCGATAGCCATCCTCCACCCACATCTCTGCCCAAACCAATTCCTCCATGGGCTGCTCTCCCAGGAAAAGCACTCGCAAGTCCCACCAGACCTAGTACCTCTCATCATCTGTGGGGAGGACCTTTCCATCACAATCCTTTTCTTGTTGAAGCCTCTCCCTCCATAGTTGCCGACGGACAATGCTCCTGCAGCTCAGCTGGTCCAGTTCAGAACCAGGACCGTCCAGATGGGTCAGTGCCTCCTGTACTCTCCTTAGGTACTCGGCTTCCATAGTTACCAGCTACTGTGGCCCTTCTCTGTCAGCAGGAATCGTGTGTAAGAAGCAGATCCCACCGCTGCCAACCAATGTGACGGATACCCCGGATACCCCGACTCACAAAAGCCACCCAAATGGTATAGTATTTTCCACAAATTCACAATAAAAACAAGTGGTTATCTAAGTAATATTGAAAATATGTCTGAGATACTTAAAGGGACGTGAAACCCCAAAAAATCTTTCATGATTGAGATAGAGAATACAATTTTAAACAACTGTCTAATTTACTTCTATTATCTATTCTGTTTCATTCTCTTGGTATCATTTGTTGACGGAGCAGCATCGCACTAATGGTTTCTAACTGAACACATGGGTGAGCCAATCACAATCAATATAGATATGCAGCCAACAATCAACAGCTAGAACCTAGGTTATTTGCTGCTTCTGAGCTTGCCTAGATAAACCTTTTAGCAAAGGATAACAAGAGAAGGAAGCAAATTAAATAATAGAAGTAAATTGGAAAGATGTTTAAAATTGTATTCTCTATCTTAGTCATGAAAGAAAAAAATGTGGGTTTCATGTCCCTTTAAATGCCAACATATAAACTGACTGATTTCAGATTATTTTAAAAATACAAAAAAGTGAAATATTTTTTCACTAACATTTTGTCTGTGGTACATAAATTATAGCATTTAGAAAAAGTATTTTTAAAACAAAATGAAAGAACTAAGTAGATACAACCTAATATCATTATTGTTTAAGTACGAATGTATGTCTTTTTATTGTATGTGTTGTGCACTTGTCTGTGTGTGTGTGGTTGTGTGACACTGTGTGCATGTGTGCAATGTGCATATGTGTGTGTGTGTGTGTGTGTGTGTTGGTGTGCGTGTGTGCGCATATGTATGTATGTGTGTTTGTGTGTGTGCATGTGTGTGTGTGTGTTTGTATGGGTGTGTGTATGTGCATGCGTGTGTGCGTGCGTGTTGTGTATGTCTGTTTGTGTCTTTGTGTGTGTGCATGGTGTGTGTGTGTTTGTATGGGTGTGTGTATGTGCATGCATGTGTGCGTGCGTGTTGTGTATGTCTGTGTCTTTGTGTGTGTGCATGGTGTGTGCGTATTGTGTATGTGTGTTGTGCTCGTGTGTCTGTGCGTTGTGTGTGTATGAGTGTGTGCGTACACATGCATCTGTATGTATGTGTGCATATGAATATACATTTAACATTTTCTATACATTTTTGTATTTTTAATAAAACATTCAGTTTTTGTTCAACTGTCAATTTAGAAAACAATCATGAAAGAAACAAACTCCAGAAAGTATCTCTGGAGATAAGTGACAAATACCACAGATTATACTTGTAAGCAGAAAACACATTTCCTTACTGTGGTCACAAATAAAACAAACATTTGATATCATTACCACTTAATGGAAAATGTAAAAAAAAAAAAAGTATTCTGTTGTTCTCAGCTTTGTTACATATTGCTAAAAACTAGAGATCTTAAAAAACAAAGTAAAAATTCTACATACAATTCCAACATGGAATAAAAAAGCTCAATAGTTTAATACTTTACTGGTACTACATCTTTAAACAATCATAATGAATGTGTAGAACCATAGTACTAAACTTCACTTATTCAAACCTTTTACTAAAATCATTAAGTTTGTCTCATCTTTTAAATTGTGTTCTAATGTATAATAAAGCTACATAGTGGTCCAGATTACAAGTGAAGACATAAATATCGCTTCAGGAAAGCGATATTTGCGCTACACTGTGTAATACCAGCGCACACTAATGCGAGCTGGTATTACAAGTAGTGATGTCGCGAACCTAAAAAATTAGGTTCGCGAACGGCGGACTCGAACATCCGCAAATGTTTACGAACCGGCGAACCGAGCGAACCGCCATTGACTTCAATAGGCAGGCGAACATTAAAATCCACAAGGACTCTTTCTGGCCACAATAGTGATGGAAAAGGTGTTTCAAGGGGACTAACACCTGGACTGTGGCATGCCAGAGGGGGATCCATGGCAAAACTCCCACGGAAAATTACATAGTTGATGCAGAGTCTGGTTTTAACCCATAAAGGGCCTAAATAAACTAACATTCCTAAATTGTTTGGAATAACAAGCTTTAAAACATCAGGTATGATGTTGTATCGATCATGTAGTATAAGGGTTACGCCCGCTTCACAGTGACAGACCAAACTCCCCGTGTAACGCACCGCAAACAACCACAAACAGTCCATTTGCACAACCACAAGATAGATAGATTTGATAGATAGATACATTGAAGGCAACTTCAATTAGATTACACTAGCAGATTGATGTTTCACAGTCAAAAAATATTTTTTTAAAATATTTACACTACTGTTATAACAAATATAATTGGTGGCACTAGTTGGCAAGTGGGCCCGGCACACACGCTGGAAGGAAGGCAACTGCAATTAGATTACACTAGATGACTGATGTTTCTCAGTCAAAAAAGTTTTTATTTTAAATATTTACTATACTGTTATAACAAATATGATTGGTGGCACTAGTTGGCAAGTGGGCCTGGCACACACGCTGGCAGGCAGGCAACTGCAATTCAATTGCACTAGCAGACTGATGATTCACAGTCAAAAAAGTTTTTATTTAAAATATTTTTACTACTGTTATAACAAATATGATTCGTGGCACTAGTTGGAAAGTGGGCCTGGCACACACGCTGGCAGACAGGCAACTGCAATTAAATAACAATAGCAGACTGATGTAAAAAAATGTTTAAAAAAAAGTTACACTAATGTTACAACAGATAGGAGTGATGGCACTCAGGATAGAAGTAGGCACAGTATGTGCTGGCAGCCTGACACACAGGCTGGCACTAGTGGCAGGCTGGCCTGGCAACTAAAATTAAATAACACTAGAAGACTGATGTAAAATTTGTTTTTTTACAAAATTTAAACTAATATTACACTAGATAGGAGTGCTGGACTGGCACTGAGGATGGAAGTAGGCACAGTATATGCTGGCAGCCTGACAACTAAAATTAAATAACACTAGAAGAGGACTGATGTAAAAAAAATTTTTTTTTTAAATTTACAATAATGTTACACCAGCTATAAGTGGTGGAAAAAAGAGCTATTAATCACACTATATGATGTGGGCCTGACACACAGGCCTGATGGAAAATTAAATTAGATTACACTAGCAAAATGATTTAAAAGTTTTTTTTTTTAAATTTACAATAATGTTATGCAGATATGAGTGGTGGCTGGCACAGCAATTAACCACAGTATATGCTGTGTAAGCCTGACACACAGGCCTGATAGAAAATTAAATTAGATTACACTAGCAAAATGATTTAAAAGTTGTTTTTTTTAAATTTACAATAATGTTATGCAGATATGAGTGGTGGCTGGCACAGAGCAATTAACCACAGTATATGCTGTGTGAGCCTGACACACAGGCCTGATAGAAAATGAAATTAGATTACACTAGCAAAATGATTTAAAAGTTTTGTTGGTTAAATTTACACTAATGTTAAGCAGATATCAGTGGTGGCGCTAATCACAGTATATGCTGTGAGCCTCACACACAGGCTGAAAGCCAGGCAAATGCAAATAAAATTAAAAAAAAAAAAAAAAAAAAAGACTGAAGTTATAGCCCTAAAAAGGGCTTTTTGGGGTGCTGTCCTTACAGCAGAGATTAGATGAGTCCTTCAGGACTGTAGTGGACTCTAAATACACTAGCCTAGCTATCTATTTCCCTATAATGTCAGCAGCAACACTAAAGCTCCTCTCACTAAGAAAGCAAGATCGTAATGAATCTAAAATGGCTGCTGCCAAGGAGCTGGGAGGGTCTGTGAGGGAGTGTCTGCTGCTGATTGGCTCAAATGTGTCAGAAGGCTGTGAGATACAGGGTCAAAGTTTCCTCAATGATGACACATAGGGGGCGAATCGAACATTGCATATGTTCTCCCGCAGCGGCGAACGCGAACAAGCTATGTTCGCCGGGAACTGTTCTCCGGTGAACAGTTCGCGAGTTGCGACATCACTAATTACAAGTTGTCAGCAATGCAAATGCGAGTTCGCATTCACATTACTGGGAAGAATTGCACTCATGAGGGCACCCTTCCAAAGGACCCAATGGTAGCCTTGTTCTGATGCCATCTCTGAACCTAAGCGCAGCGATGGTAACAACTATAATTTTATATGTATATGATTGTATGACTGTTGTACCATTTGTATCTTTTAATGTGACTTAATAAAAAAGTGATTTTACTGATTTGGAGGGTGCCGGTATCTTCCTTTTTGATATATGATTGTATACATGTATATTTATGGGTTAATATGTGTATATATTCACAGTTCCCATAGACCGCAATGTAAAGGCACTTTTCAGTGCCATTTTTTTCTGACACGTCATTCCCACCAACTTTATCCCCAAAATACTGCTTAGTGCAGTTATTTTATTAAAAAAATATAAATGCTGCTATCTTTATTTTCTAATAAAATACAATACACTGTATTTTGGTGGCATTTGGGGCAGATTTATAAAATTAAACAGAGATCTGACCTCTTGTTAAAGGGACAGTCTAGGCCAAAATAAACTTTCATGATTCAGATAGGGCATGTAATTTTAAACAATTTTCCAATTTACTTTTATCACCAATTTTGCTTTGTTCTCTTGGTATTCTTAGTTGAAATCTTAACCTAGGAGGTTAATATGCTAATTTCTTAGACCTTGAAGCCCACCTCTTTCAGATTGCATTTTAACAGTTTTTCACCACTAGAGGGTGTTAGTTCACATATTTCATATAGATAACACTGTGCTCGTGCACGTGAAGTAATCTGGGAGCAGGCACTGATTGGCTAGACTGCAAGTCTGTCAAAAGAACTCAAAAAAGGGGCAGCTTGCAGAGGCTTAGATACAAGATAATCACAGAGGTTAAAAGTATATTAATATAACTGTGTTGGTTGTGCAAAACTGGGAAATAGGTAATAAAGGGATTATCTATCTTTTAAAACAATAAAAATTCTGGTGTAGACTGTCCCTTTAATTTTATCAGCGCTAATCACATAAGGAAAAGTCCCAAATAAGTTTGCTAAGGCCAGCTCCCAAACAATTGCTGTCCCACAAATTCCAGTGTCCTTAAGTTCCATGGCCACACTGCCTCTCTCTGTGTCACTCTGTTTAGTATCGGCTGACCCACCCACAAACAAAGCTAGTGCTGGTTTCCCAGCTGTATTCCCACCCCAGACCAGAGGGGGAGGTTGCTCCTTGGTGGGGCAGGTAAAGCTCGGGTGCCCAAACATGTGGCACCAACTGTATACACTATTATCCTCCTTGCCCAATGCAACACCTGCCCTCGGTGAGAAATACTCCGGCACAAGAAAAGGGTAGAGACCCTGCCAAGTTACTGAGGGGAGAGTCCGTCTGTCTCTTCTCCTGAGAAGGAGATCTACCGCTGGGGAGGGAGGTCTGCTACCTCCGCTCCATGGGAAACTGTGCTGCCGCTGGGGAGAGAGACCAGAAAGGAATTCTGCCGCTGGGGAGAGATATCGATACCTGTCTCTCCCTGCAAGGGCTTCTCTGTAAGGGGAGGGAGGATGACTACCTCGACTCCCGTAGGATGGATCTGCCACTGGGGAGAGAGGCCGAATGTCTCCTCTCCCAGAAAGGGGTTCTGCTTATGGGGAGGGAGGATGACTGTGCCGCTGGGGAGGGATGGCTGTGCCGCTGGGAAGAGAGACCGACTGTCTCCTCTCCCGGCTCCTGGCTCTGCCGCTGGGGAGAGAGACCAACTGTCTCCTCTTCCAGAAAGGGGTTTGGCTTACGGGGAGGGAGGACGACTACCTCCACTCCCAGGGTATGGCTCTGCGGCTGGGAGAGAGACCAACTGTCTCCTCTCCCTGCTCCTGGCTCTGCCGCTGTGGAGAGAGACCAACATCCATCTCTCCCTGCAAGGGGTTCTCTGTAAGGGGAGGGAGGACGACTTCCTCCTCTCCCTGGTTTCCTGGAGCTGTTACAGGTGCTGGGCAGAGGCTGGTGGCTCGTTGCCCTGTTGCCAGCGCTTCTGCTGGGGTGGCTCCCTTGTCCAAGTCTATAAGCTCGGGGCCAGGCTGCTGATCTGTATCTAGCAGCTCGTTGTCTCTTATGCTCTGTTGCCACTCATCTGAGGCCAACCTCCATGATTCCCAGAGTGCTGCACCACAGCTCCGTGCAGACTCCGTGGCATGCTGCAGAACTCGGTCTAGCAGCCTCTTGTATGCCTTTTCCAGTTCCCATTCTTGGACAATAAGCGATACCATATTGGATACCAGCCAGGGTACCCCCGAGAGATTCAACAGCTACTCTCGGGAGAGACCAATGTTCATTACTCTCAGTTTCGCCCTGCTCCCAAATTCTGGGTCTTCTGTCAACTTTTCCAATAGTAACCCAGGGCCGCCGAAGCTAAAGCCCTCTCTGGGGGAGCAATCCTCCAGCCATGACCGTACTTGCATAGTGAGCCATCGGAGGTCCCGATAGCCATCCTCCACCCACATCTCTGCCCAAACCAATTCCTCCATGGGCTGCTCTCCCAGGAAAAGCACTCGCAAGTCCCACCAGACCTAGTACCTCTCATCATCTGTGGGGAGGACCTTTCCATCACAATCCTTTTCTTGTTGAAGCCTCTCCCTCCATAGTTGCCGACGGACAATGCTCCTGCAGCTCAGCTGGTCCAGTTCAGAACCAGGACCGTCCAGATGGGTCAGTGCCTCCTGTACTCTCCTTAGGTACTCGGCTTCCATAGTTACCAGCTACTGTGGCCCTTCTCTGTCAGCAGGAATCGTGTGTAAGAAGCAGATCCCACCGCTGCCAACCAATGTGACGGATACCCCGGATACCCCGACTGGGTAGCTCCGCCAAACGGGTCCTGCTTCCTCCCTGCCGACTGCAGCTATGTAGCTGGCTAGTGACCACAGCCTGTAGCCACCCCTGATGCCCGACAGCACCAGTACTCGGTGTCCCACCCTGTGGCAGACTCCAGCTACCCCGACTGGGTAGTTCTGCCAGAGGGTCCTTCCTTTGCCTGAAACAGGCTGCTATGTAGCTCAGGAAAGTGATTTTAGCTGGAGCTCACCGAAATAACTAGACAGACTAGAATTCAGGTGAAATAAGAACTGCTTTATTGCACAGAAAACACAGCTTTTATACATTTCCAACAAATGGGGGTAGTTACTACACAAATAGAAACAAATATTATACAATGAGACAAACATCAGACAATGGTTAGTTAAACAAGATTCTAATCACATCCTGACTTACAAAAGGACAATGGATGACTCACACAATAACAGAAAGACACTTCACACCTAGACTAGTTAACAACAGGGGTGAGGTGGTAGGGGGTTGGGGGGTAGCCTTGGCTGTCTGGTATCCGTGACTTATATGTATATGCTGATACACATACTAACACATAAATATATATGCATATTCTGATACACATATTAAGACATAAATGTATATAAGCATATATATATTTACTGGGAACGCACAGTTCCCATAGGCCGCAATGTAAAGGCATTTTTCAGTGCTGTTTATTTTCTTTCTGGAATGACCCCTAAGCTGTGATTACAGACCGATTCACCTACACAATTAGGGACCGGATGAAAAAAGCTGCTAATACAGTAACCTTTCAGTCCTAAGGAGATTCTGACTGCATAAAGGAACCTGGGGAAAGAGGTAACAGAAAACACAGACAAAAAGCTGCATACAGGAGAGTTTAAAGTGTTTGGATGTTATAAAATAACAAAAGTGGCATTTCAGTGAGCCTTCAGAGCAGAAGGTGTGAGTCATATCTTTTTGTGATCCTCCATTAAGGAACATTACTTAGTTGTGGCTATAGTCTCACATAATTTAAATCAGAGAGGGAAGACCCCCCTTTTTTAGTTGTTTTAGTTTTACATGTTTTTAAGAGTGCACACTCTATATTGTTATCCTATATGAATTGGGATTTTATGATTGTATTTTTAGAAGATAAAATAACTTGTGTTTTAAATACTGCCTTTTTAACAAATAGGTTTTAAACAGGTTTTAAAAGAACCAATTAAATACTGTTGTAAACGTTGAATTTACAAGTATTGATTGTGTCAATTATTCCATATTTACCTTTAGCTGATATTTATTAGCGCTCACTCTATAAGATTTTTTTTTTAAACATTTTTTTCCTTTATTGAGGCGTTCAATATCATATACAGATTCGACATTAGGCTTCAAAAGACAATAGATATAACATCATTACATAGGTCATAATCTTAAAATCTATATTCTCAAAAAGACAACAGGCATGATATCATTACATACGTCATAATCTTAAATTCTCAAACAAAGTCTGCACCTCTATTTTCTCTCTTTTTTAAAATTCCATACAAACATAATAGAAAAGAAAAATGAAGAAAAAGGAAACAGAAAAAAAAACCAAAAAAAAAAAAACCCTATCCTAGCTCTCTTCCCTCCGCCCGGGCCCCTCACCCCCTCACCTCAGAAAAACCATTGTCTCCAAAAGTCGGGATAACTATCTGATAAGATTAGTTGTAAAAATAATCTTCAGGGGGGTAGTGTTAGGTTTATTTAAGAGGGGTTTGGGTTAGAGTAGGGGTATGTGGGTGTTGGGTTTTAATGTTGCGGAGGGGTTGTATTTTTTTTTTACAGGCAAAAGAGCTGATTACTTTGGGGCATGCCCCGCAAAAAGCCCTTTTAATGGCTGGTAAAAGAGCTGATTACTTTTTAATTTAGTATAGGGTAGGGACCTTTATCTTTTTTATTTTTTTAATTTAGTGTTTGTTTGTTTTTGTAATTTAGTTTAGTTTATTTAATTGTATGTAATTATAGGTAATTTATTTAATTAATTTATTGATAGTGTAGTGTTAGGTTTAATTGTAACTTAGGTTAGGATTTATTTTACAGGTAATTTTATAATTATTTTAACTAGGTAGCTATTAAATAGTAAATAACTTTTTAATAGCTATTGTACCTAGTTAAAATAAATACAAAGTTGCCTGTAAAATAAATATAAATCCTAAAATAGCTACAATATAATTATTCATTATATTGTAGCTATATTAGGGTTTATTTTACAGGTAAGTATTTAGTTTTAAATAGGAATACTTTAGTTAATAAGATTTAATTTATTTAGTTAGATTAAAATTATATTTAATTTAGGGGGTGTTAGGGTTAGGATTAGACTTAGCTTTAGGGGTTAATACTTGAAGTTACAAGAACAACAGGGTGAGTAGCACTCTTAATTAGTCAATAAAAGATACAGGTGCATCCTAGAAAAGTGAATATCTAACAACGTAAATAAGAGAGTAGAAACCTAAAATACAGGTAACTAAAAGTCTAGGCAAAAGAGAGCACAGCTGTATATAATGAATAAAAGACTAGGGCGAATTCTTGAAATACAAATAAATTTAATAAAGTTACATTAAATAAGTGCATACATCCAAACATACAATCACATACATACAGGGATATAGAAGATGCATAAAAATGTCAGATGGGCCGTGCAGGGGACTGGTGCACCAGTATACAAAAATAGGCAAATGTTCGTCACTTTGCATGTATAGGTGATATATAATTGTAATCCGCAATATAGTGCATGTCCTTAAAGATGCACAGACCAAGTGGATACAGTCTTACCCCTTCGTGTCTAAATGTACATAGTAGCGTGAGGTCATCAGGAGTCAAGGGGAGCTTACCCTCGCCGCGTCTTTTTCACAGGCATGTGTAAAGTGCAAATAGATAACAGTTCATTGGAGTACCTGTCTTTTTCACGCGGTTGCTCTACCCTGAATTGTAGCTCCAGAGACACAGAAATATCCAGATGAGACAAGGGGTAGACCACAGTCAGGCAAAGGGTCCTCTGACAAAGTGCTGCAAACCGACGAGTCTTAAAGCTCGTTTCACTCCTTTCAATACAGCAGCATGGAGCTTCTTCCGGGTGCTGACGTCACGTCAGTGGCTGTGCTGATTTATAAGAATTTGGCCGCCCTGGTAGTGAATGTCATTGGTAGAAAAATCTGTCATTCAAAACGGCTTTGATACTTTGTAGCAGCATTTTGCTTTTTTGTAGATCAGTACAGCAAGGGGTTATATACAAGGATACATTTATGTTTAAACACTCACGCTTGCATACTTACATTCGATACATTGGGAGATTATATTATACATCTAATCTGTTATATTACTAGTGTGTGCGTATGTTCAGATTGCATAAATAAGACTATGTTTTTGTATTTAGTATTGCAATTACGCCATTCATAATTATTAATTTTTGGTACCACAAAAGACTATGTTGTCACACACAGGATGATGTGCACATATCCACAGAGGATTAAGCTAAAAATGAAGCAAACTCTAATTTTTCATTGAGGCCATGAGGTGCTAAGGTATTTAGTTTATATATCCATTTTGTTTCTTTACGTAGCAGGATATTGTCAATATCCCCGCCACGCATACTAAGTTTTACAGATTCAATTCCAATGAACTTCAAATCATCAGTTTTAGATTCATGAAATTGTGCATAGTGTCTTGCCACAGGGCTGTCAATATTGCATTGTTTGATATCGTCCCTATGTTCAGAAATTCGTGAGCGAAATTCTCTAAAAGTTTTACCAACGTAAAAACTTTTACAGGAACAGTAAAGTAAATATATAACTCCTTTTGTGGAGCAGTTAATGAAGGAGTTGATTTTATATATATGTCCTGTATTTGTATTGAATGTTTTACTTCTCTGCATATATTGACAGCAGACACAGTGGCCACATGGAGTGCTGCCTACAATTTTCTGTGCATTTTGTTCCAACCAATTATGGGTTGGAACTTTATTGAATTCACTTTTAACCAACATGTCTTTTAGATTATTGCAACGCCTTGCAGTCATCTGTGGATAGTCTCCTACATATTGGTGAAGTGTTGTATCATTAGTTAGTAAATGCCAGTTTTTATTCAGAGTGTCTTTTACTTTGCTCCAATGGGCATTATATTTAGTGATGAACCTGATCTTATTTTCTTCATTTGTGTCATCTCTGTTCTTACATTTATATAACAGGTCTTTTCTTTGGTGTTGGGAGGCTCTATAAAGAGCTCTCTTAATGCACCTTTTGGAGTAGCCTCTATCATGGAATCGGGTCGCCATCTCTTTGGCTTGTTTTTTAAAAGTTTTTTCATCAGAACATATTCTACGAAGCCGCAGAAATTGTCCATAGGGGATGCCCTTTTTCAAATTTGTGGGGTGGTGGCTCGACCCCAGGAGGAGGCTATTGGTTGCCGTGGGTTTGCGAAAGACTTCTGTCTCAATTTTCCCTTCTTTTTTGCTAATTTTCAAATCCAGAAAATCAATTGAGTTTAAGTCATGATTACAAGTAAGAAAAATATTACGGTCATTACAGTTCAAAAGAGAAATAAATGTCATCAATTCGTCCTCAGTGCCATCCCATAATAGCAGAATATCATCAACATATCTGATCCAGAGGGCCACATGTGCATCAACCACTTCGGAGTAGTCCCCAAATACAATTTGGTTCTCCCAGCCGCCAAGGTGTAAACAGGCGTAGGTTGATATTGTTGTCCAACACAAATTTTAATAAGTCAATTACAAATTTGGTATGTTTCTTGTAGCCAAGACCCCTTGTATTGAGAAATTCTTCACATGTTTTAAGACCCACATCATGCGGGATAGAGGAGTATAGGGATTCAACATCCAGGGACACTAAAATAGTGTCTTCCTGAATGTTGATCCCATCCAGTTTTTTTATTACGTCTGTTGAGTCTTGTACAAAAGTACGAAGATCATTGACAAATGGCTGTAAAAAATGATCTACATATTTACTAATTCCTTCCGTAGGACCTCCTATCCCTGATATTATGGGACGTCCCGGAGGGTTGGTGAGGGATTTATGTAGTTTGGGAGTCCAGTAAAATACTGGAATTTTAGGTTTTTGATTGAATAAAAAACTAAACTCATGGCTAGTGATTAAATTATTTCTACGAGCATCATTTAGCATAAACAGTAATTCGTTATGGGATTTGTGGAATTCATCAATTGAGGATTTTGAATATTGTTTAGGATCTGATAGCTGTCTCATGGCCTCTTTAATGTAGAGGTCCTGATTAAGGATGACAATATTGCCGCCCTTGTCGGCCGGCTTTATGATAAGTTCAGGGTGTCTAGTAAGCTCATTAAGGGCTTTACGTTCCCGTTTGGTGAGATTATCGTTAACAATGCCTGTACTTTCGATTTTCATCAGATCAGCCGTAACGTTTTGTACAAAAACGGAAATATTGGGGATAGATGAAAAAGAGGGCATGTAGGTAGATTTTTTCTTAAAGTTAGTTTTAGGGTATATGTCAGTAATTTCATTACTTTGTTCAGAGAACAAAGTTTCTAGATTATGAAGTGCCTCTGTTTCTTGTCTACAAGACAAGTCTATCTGAGTTTTAGGAGTCATAATCTTTTTTAATGCTAACTTCCTAGCAAAAAGGTGTAAGTCTTTAGTGACCTCAAATAGGTCTAAGCTATTAGTAGGGCAGAAACTAAGGCCCTTTTCTAATACTTTAATGTGTTCACAATTTAAAGGGAAGGATGAGAGATTAACTATACCCATTTTTTGTGAGTGTGGATAGGGGCCTAATAGAGATTTATTTCCTACTAGTTGTATCTCAGACGGTTTCTCGTCATCATGTATTGACTTTGATGTCGTCTGTTCTCTCTCCCTCTCATTCCTCTCCTTTCCTGAGGCCTCCCCGTGCCTCTTCTTCCCTCCTCGTCTGGTCCTACCCCTAAAGGGTGTACCTGTGAGGTATTTTCGTTATTGTTTTTATTTTCCCCATCAGAATCCATATCGGAGTTATCAGTACCTGAATCATAATAGTTTCGAGAATTAATGTGGTTTCTATAGATGTAGATTTTATTTTTTCTATAGTCTTCCTGGTCCCTTATTAATTTCCTTCTTTTGCGTGATTTTATTTCGCTTTGTAGTTTCTCAATAAGTTTCTGTGTTTCTTTATTTAATTTGTCAAATGATGAATCATTTTCAAATTTATGTAGACATTCATAGATATCATCTACGTCTGTTTTACATTTCTCAAGTTTCTTAGCGTCTTCTTCTATTATTAGTGCAATGAGATCCAATGAACATTTGGTTAGTATTTCATTCCACTTAGTTATGAAGTCATTATCTGCATCCAAACCTCTCAGATTAATACCTGGATCTAATCGTATCCTAAGGCCTCTTGGAATTATTTCCATTTTTAAATAATTGCTAAGGCTTTGATGTTCCCATTTAATTTTAATCTGTTTGGTTAGTCTTTTTTTATAAAGCTTAAATGCAGAAATAACGTCATGGATAGCATCATCCTCTGCTTCTATCTGCACATCTCCTGTTAGTGTAAATGCTTCATTAATATCAGTGGACCAACGTTCCTCTGATAATTTAAATGCCATGTCTAAGTGTGGTATCAAAAAGTGGTAGAATATGAAAAAGCTACAAGAATCGCAGAATAAATTAGTGTAATACAATTATATTTAAGATAAAGTTTCAAATTCTAGTAGTTAATTAACTTTTTATTATCAACAAGGTGCATACTCAGAAACTCCAGGGTAAGGGAATTACTCTTAAATGGAGCTGGATAAATGTAAGACACAAGAACAACAGGGTGAGTAGCACTCTTAATTAGTCAATAAAAGATACAGGTGCATCCTAGAAAAGTGAATATCTAACAACGTAAATAAGAGAGTAGAAACCTAAAATACAGGTAACTAAAAGTCTAGGCAAAAGAGAGCACAGCTGTATATAATAAGTAAAAGACTAGGGCGAATTCTTGAAATACAAATAAATTTAATAAAGTTACATTAAATAAGTGTATTGCAATAATCTAAAATAAGTGCGTTGCAATAATCTAAAAGACATGTTGGTTAAAAGTGAATTCAACAAAGTTCCAACCCAGAACTGGTTGGAACAAAATGCACAGAAAATTGTAGGCAGCACTCCATGTGGCCACTGTGTCTGCTGTCAATACATGCAGAGAAGTAAAACATTCAATACAAATACAGGACATATATATAAAATCAACTCCTTCATTAACTGCTCCACAAAAGGAGTTATATATTTACTTTACTGTTCCTGTAAAAGTTTTTACGTTGGTAAAACTTTTAGAGAACTTCGCTCACGAATTTCTGAACATAGGGACGATATCAAACAATGCAATATTGACAGCCCTGTGGCAAGACACTATGCACAATTTCATGAATCTAAAACTGATGATTTGAAGTTCATTGGAATTGAATCTGTAAAACTTAGTATGCGTGGCGGGGATATTGACAATATCCTGCTACGTAAAGAAACAAAATGGATATATAAACTAAATACCTTAGCACCTCATGGCCTCAATGAAAAATTAGAGTTTGCTTCATTTTTAGCTTAATCCTCTGTGGATATGTGCACATCATCCTGTGTGTGACAACATAGTCTTTTGTGGTATCAAAAATTAATAATTATGAATGGCGTAATTGTAATACTAAATACAAACATAGTCTTATTTACGCAATCTGACCATACACACACACTAGTAATATAACAGATTAGATGTATAATATAATCTCCCAATGCATCGAATGTAAGTATGCAAGCGTGAGTGTTTAAACATAAATGTATCCTTGTATATAACCCTTTGCTGTACTGATCTACAAAAAAGCAAAATGTTGCTACAAAGTATCAAAGCCGTTTTGAATGACAGATTTCTCTACCAATGACATTCACTACCAGGGCGGCCAAATTCTTATAAATCAGCACAGCCACTGACGTGACGTCAGCACCCGGAAGAAGCTCCATGCTGCTGTATTGAAAGGAGTGAAACGAGCTTTAAGACTCGTCGGTTTGCAGCACTTTGTCAGAGGACCCTTTGCCTGACTGTGGTCTACCCCTTGTCTCATCTGGATATTTCTGTGTCTCAGGAGCTACAATTCAGGGTAGAGCAACCGCGTGAAAAAGACAGGTACTCCAATGAACTGTTATCTATTTGCACTTTACACATGCCTGTGAAAAAGACGCGGCGAGGGTAAGCTCCCCTTGACTCCTGATGACCTCACGCTACTATGTACATTTAGACACGAAGGGGTAAGACCGTATCCACTTGGTCTGTGCATCTTTAAGGACATGCACTATACTGCGGATTACAATTATATATCACCTATACATGCAAAGTGACGAACATTTGCCTATTTTTGTATACTGGTGCACCAGTCCCCTGCACGGCCCATCTGACTTTTTATGCATCTTCTATATCCCTGTATGTATGTGATTGTATGTTTGGATGTATGCACTTATTTAATGTAACTTTATTAAATTTATTTGTATTTCAAGAATTCGCCCTAGTCTTTTACTCATTATATACAGCTGTGCTCTCTTTTGCCTAGACTTTTAGTTACCTGTATTTTAGGTTTCTACTCTCTTATTTACGTTGTTAGATAATACTTGAAGTTAGGTGGCGGCGATGTTAGGGAGGGCAGATTAGGGGTTAATACTATTTATTATAGTGTTTGCGAGGCGGGAGTGCGGCAGTTTAGGGGTTAATACATTTATTATAGTGGTGGCGAGGTCCGGTCGGCAGATTAGGGGTTAATACTTGAAGTTAGGTGGCGGCGACGTTGGGGGGGGCAGATTAGGGGTTAATAAATATTATGTAGGTGTCGGCGATGTTAGGGGCAGCAGATTAGGGGTTCATAGGGATAATGTAGGTGGCGGCGAGGTCCGGTCGGCAGATTAGGGGTTAATAAGTCTAGTTAGGTAGCGGCAACGTTGGGAGGGGGCAGATTAGGGGTTAATAAATATTATGTAGGTGTCGGCGATGTTAGGGGCAGCAGATTAGGGGTTCATAGGGATAATGTAGGTTACGTCACCTTTCATAGGACTGAGACAATGGAGCTAGGTGTCAGCCAGATTAGATCTAAAAGGATAAATATTATTTTCATTTAAAGGGACGCTAAACCCAAATATTTTCTTTCATAATTCAGATAGAGCATGCAATTTTAAGCAACTTTCTAATGTACTCCTATTATGAAATTGTATTTGTTCTCTTGCTATCTTTATTATTATTTTACAAAAAAAAATTGTACTGTTAGGATTTATTAATTTTGCAATGTTAGGTTATTTTATTTTTTTTGTAGTGTTATGATTTTTTAATTTTGTAGTTTAAGTTTTTTATTTTTAGTTTTTTAAAATAGTAATGTTAGGTTTATTTATAGTTTAAGCTTATTTTTTTTTTATTTCACAGGTAAGATTTTATTTATTTTAAGGTAGTTATATTGTAACTTTAATTTTAAGTTAGTGGGTGCTAGGTTTAGGGGTTAATAGTTTAAATTAGTGTGTTGCGATAAGGGGGGCCGGTGGTTTAGGGGTTAATAGGTTTATTTTAGTAGTAGCAATGTGGGGGCGGCGGTTTAGGGGTTAATAGGTTTATTATAGTATTTGCGATGCGGGGGGATGGCAGTTTAGCGGTTAATAGGTTTATATAGTGTTGGCGATGGGGGGGAGGTAGATTAGGGGTTAATACTTTATTTTAGTGTTGGTGATGTGGGTGGGCAGCGGATTAGCGGTTAATAGGTTTATTATAGTATTTGCGATTCAGGGGGATGGTGGTTTAGGGGTTAATAGGTAGTTTATGGGTGTTAGTGTACTTTGTAACATTTTAGTTAGGAGTTTTGCTAAACATTTTTGTTTTCGCAAAATCCATAACTACTAGTCTCTTATAGCGGAATGGATTGTGGCAATATAAGTTATTAAAAAGCAATTTTTGAGTGCTGAATGGATCGTTGCGTTATAGGCTAAAACGCTAGCGGTATAGCTGTACTGCTGCGACTTGTAATACGGGTGACCTGATAGGCCATTTTTTCAGTGGTATAGGCGTACCGCAAAACTTGTAATCTAGGTCATAGTGAGCCATAAAAAGAAGTATCTACTATCCAAAAAGAAATAGTAGAAAGTACCCATCAGCCAATGAATATTATTAGGAAGACCCTACTAGCAAATCATCTTTTGTATGATGTGCCTACCAGCCAATGAGCATTAGAATGAAGAGGCCCACTAAAGCTTTGTATACTGGGGGGGGGGGGGGAGATGTCTTTACTGCATATGTGGTGCTCAGTCAGCTGTAAAGAGAGGTGTTTATTACCAGATTAATGACCCAACAAAAAGACTCTCTGGAACCTGACAATGCCAGTTGTATCCTTATCTCCCATCAAAAGAACAAATTGGGATTTTCACTTTGTCAGAGATATCTGTTTTTGGGTAGTGTTTGTTTAAATGCAGTTGGTTCTTTTAACTGTATTGGCATCCATATGAACTGGGATAGTGAGATGGGATCTGTATAAATATGAGTGCGGTGTTCAATAAAGGATTTCACAACTTAGACTCAGCTTGTGGTTTGTGGAATTTGGGGTCTTTGCCTTTCAGCTGTATTGTTTGAATCTCCAGCAAGTCTTTGTAATGACTGCACTGTACAGACAAGATATAATAAAGTTGGCTTCAGATACTAAATTAAAGGAAAAACTTGACAAATGTCAAAACCTAACAAAAAGCATTAAAATCATTAAAACAAAATAGCAGTGCCATTACCACTAATCTGCCGCCCACCAGCATCGCTGACACTAATTAAACCTATTAACCCCTAATCTGCCGCCTCGACATTGCCGACACTAAATAAACCTATTAACCCCTAAATCGCCAGCCCCCCACACCTCCAACACTATAATAAAGTATTAACCCCTAAACCACCAGCCCCCCACATCGCAACTGATAAACTAAACCTATTAACCCCTAAACCGCCGCCCCCCCACATTGCAAAATACTAAATGAAACAACTAATCCCTAAACCGAACACCCCCTAACTTTAAATTAAAAGTTACAATATAACTATATTTAAATAAATAAAAACTTACCTGTGAAAAAAAAAAGAAAAAACTAAGATTAAACTATAAATTAACCTAACATAACTACTCTAATAAAATAAAATAAACTACCAATTAAAAATCCTAAATTACATGATTAAAAAAAACTAACACTATGAAAAAAAAAAATATTACAAATTTAACCCCTTAATGACCGGGCATTTTAGACAAAAACTTCCCCAAAAGACCAGAGCATTTTTAGCATTTTTACCATCACTACATTTAAACAGAAATAGAGCCTTTTTTATATATATTTACCTATTAAAACTATAATATAATTTTTGTATTGATTTAGGCCCATTTTGGTCTGTTTCATGCCACGATTTCACCGCCAAATGCGATCAAATTAAAAAAATCGTAAATTGTTTCACAATTTTAAGTTTCTCACTGAAATGATTTACAAACAGCTTGTGCAATTATGGCACAAATGGTTGTAAATGCTTCTCTGTGATCCCCTCGGTTCAGAAACAGCAGACATATATGGCTGTGGCCTTGCTTTTTGGTAATTAGAAGGCAGCTAAATGTCGCTGCACACCACACTTGTATTATGCTCAGCAGTGAAGGGGTTAATTAGGTAGCTTGCAGGGTTAATTTTAGCTTTACTGTAGAGATCAGCCTCCCACCTGACACATCCCACCCTGTGATCCCTCCCTGACCCCTCTCAAACAGCTCTCTTCCCTCCCCCACCTCACAATTGTCACTGCCATCTTAAGTACTGGCAGAAAGTCTGGTATCTTAAGTACTGGCAGGAAGTACTGTTTTATGGTCAGGTCTGTCAGGGGTTTGGCCAGGGTGGTGTAGTTGGAGACAAACTTGCGGTAGTACCCCGCTTTGCCATGAAAGGCTAAGACTTGGGTCGCTGCCCTGATGCGATCCAAGACGGTACCTAGGTGGACCAAGTGTTCCTCCCAATTATCACTGTAGATCGCAATGTCATTATATGCACAGGCATAATCCTGGAGGCCATCGAGGAGGCAATCTACCATACTCTGGAATGCGCCAGAGCATTTTTCATCCCTAATGGCATGACCTTGAACTGGTACAGGCCGAATGGGGTAATGAAGGCCAACTTTGGAAGGGATTCTGGGTCCAGAGGAATCTGCCAGTAACCCTTGCAGAGATCTAACATCATCAGAAAGTTACCGCGGGCGATGCGGTCTAGTAGCTCATCCACCCCGGGGCATAGAGTAGGTGTCAGTTGTGGTCCGATCATTAAGCCTACGGTAGTCTACACAGAAGTGGGTGGTGCCATCCCGCTTATGCACAAACATCGCCAGGGATGCCCAGGGACTGTTGAATAGCTCGATAACTCCTGTATCAAGCATCACCCTAATCTCTTCCCTAACTGACTCGGGGACCCGGTACGCCGGCCGCCATAAGGGCGCCTGCCCAGTCTCACCCGGTGCACCGATACCGTGGTGTACCCAGGGTCAGTGGAGAACATGTCCTGTCGGCTCTCTAGTACCTGCCTGACTTGCTCCCGCTGCACAGTCCCTAGCCAATCATCTATTCCTATGTCCCCTACGCCTGCCGGCACCCTACCCCACCCCGAGTAGCTCCATCATGGGGAGACTCTCCAAGTCCTCCATGACTAGAACACATATGGTGGCTACCTCCTCTGCCCTCACCTAGTACGCCTTCAGCATGTTCACATGAAAGGTCCGGCGGACTCGGTCATCTGAACATTTGGCTACCAGGTAGGTAGTATCCCAAAGCTGCTCTATTACTCGATAGGGTCCCTGCCAAGCACCCTGCAGCTTATCTGTCTTGGTGGGTTTTAGGGCAAGAACCTTCTGCCATACTTCCAGGATGTGGTTGCGAGTGGTATGGTCGCACCACCGCTTATGCCTACCATGGACGATCTGAAGGTTCTTCTGCACTGTGACAGCAAGGTCCTTCAGGCGGTTCTACAATGGAGGCTCCCTCCTCCGCAACTGACCTTCCCAGTGGGCTTTAAGCAGGTCTAGGGGCCCGCTCACCCTCCGGCCATATACTAACTTAAAGGGAGAAAACCGGTAGATTCCTGTGGCACCTCCCTGTAAGCGAACAGGAGGTGCAGAAGGTATCTTGTGAGAGGCCGAGAACATCTGAAGCAGCTGTTTCAGTGTCCCGTTAAACCTCTTGCTCAACCCGTTGGTCTGGAGGTGGTATGGGGAGCTTGGCAGGGGTCTTTTCCTGCAAAGCCTCCATAGCTGCTGGGTGAGCTCAGCAGTAAACTGAGTACATTGGTCTGAGATAATCTCCCGGAGAAAACCCACTCTGGCAAAAGATCCAGAGCAGAGCATCAGCTACTGTCTCTGCCTGGATGTTAGCTAGGGGATTGCCTCCGGGTACCGGGTAGCATAATCTATTACCATCAGTATATATCTCTTTCCTGAGGGACTGGGACGGGGCAAGGGTCCGACAATGTCAACAGCTATCCGGATGAACGGTTCGTAGATGATAGGGAGGGGATGCAGGGAGGCTTTGGAGTGGTCACTGGTCTTTACTACTCTCTGACAGATGTCACTGGTACGGCAGTACTGACAAACGTCCCCCGTAATCCCGGGCCAGAAGAAAGTCTGGGTAAGTCAATGGCAGGTCCTAGTAATCCCTAGATGTCCAGCCAGGGAAATGTTTTGCCCTATGCGTAGTAGGTCATACTGATACTTTTGCGGTTTCACCAACTGTCACTTGGGCATCTGCCTACTCCCACCACCCTCTGTAACCCAGTATAGGAGTCCTCTGTTCAACTCAAAGCGGTCCCCTCCTAGCCCACCTGGGTCTGTCCCCACCTGGGCCCAGTAGGGGGGCTAATGTCGGGTCACCTAACGTCTCCCCAGCAAAGTTGGATGGGGAGGCCCAAAAAAGGGGGTAATCTGGGTAATAGTCGGGTATGGGTGGCTCACCTGGGTCCCATTGTCAAGTGCTTCAGCATCAATAAGGAAGGAGGATGCCAGATGACCCTAGTCATTTCGTAGCAGCACTTTGGATGGCAAATGGCCCATGACACCCACCTCCACAGCACGGATGACCAGGTGTGGCTGGACAAGAGTAATGGTGGCTCCTCTGTCCCATAATCCTTGGGCCTGACGGCCATTAAGATATGCTGGCTGGCAATGATGGAGCCGGTTGTTGCCAGTGTCCGCTTGTACCAGGTCTACCTCATGTAGAACTCCAAACTCCTCTTCGGGCCAAGCGGCAGGAGTAGCTGTAAGGATTTAGTAGAGAGTGAGGATGGATCACAACTGCAGAGAATGCAAAAATAAATGATTTGTATCACTTTTGGCAAATGGACTATTGAACAGCATAGACCAAGCTGCTTTCAGTGAAATTATTATTCTCAGGTAATTGGATTGCAGACCAGAGACTTGTCTGGCAATGAGTGATGTAAATCACATTTGCTGTTGAACGTCACAGCAACAGTATAAACATAAACAAAGGCTGGAACAGAAGAAATCATAGAAAATAAATCAGCTTGTTAGTAGCGATCTTTAGACTTCAGCTAGCTCACAGTACATTAATTTTTGGTAAGGAGAAGCAGAGTTCCAGAAAGCAGGCAAAGTTGCTATTAGTGCTGGAGTAAGATATAACAGTTCTGTGTTAGGTCAAACTGTCAGCATTACACTCTGTTAGTTTGTATGTTAAGGATCAGTGTTCACATGTGCTGATTGCGGTCAGTAAAGCAGCAGGGAAAAGTAAAGTCCAATGTTTAGTTGTACAGAACTCCTTAACGTAACTACAGCGCTTACCTCCAGTCACCGGATGGTGTGTAACAGAAGCGGAGCTGATTGTGAGACGTCCCGGTGCTTGGTCCGTGGGACGCTGTCTGTAGGAGAGTTGTGCTGTGTTGCGGTGAAAGGAGGGGTGGAGTCCGTTGTGCGAGAAACACTTCAGAGGCTCAGAGGTGATAGAAAGCTCAGAGGGAGACGGCAACAAACACACTGCAGTATGAAGTAAGTCTCTGTTGTAGTGTGCACGCTAAAAAGCAAATCTCGCCTCTGTAAAACTTTGTGTAAGCAAATGACCATATAAACAGGCAATATGAAATATGTACTCCCAAGGAGGTGGCTGATCCAGAATTGGTAGAAAAGCAAAGTGGTTTGTTTTCAGAATAAACGCACAGCAAGAAGAAATGAGACTGGCTTCAGACCTAGTCTAGAAACTTAATAATTAAGCACCTGTCTGCTGTCAGCTGATGCCTTAAGTACAGGTAAGGCTGAGGTCAGGTGAGTGGAAAAGGCATAGGTAAAACATGGAGCGGAATCCTTACATACGCCCCCCCTTCAAGCAAGCCGATCCTCGGCTTGATGTTTAGGTCTAAGGGGATATCGTCTGTGGAAACGAGAGATGAGTCTAGGTGCATCGATTTAAGTATAGGGCTCCCAAGTGTCATCTTCAGGTGAGTAGCCTTTCCATCTCACCAGATATTGCAAAACACCTTTATGCCGTCTGGAATCCAGGAGGTCTTGAATTTCATAAGTGTCCGAATCCAGGGGTACTGGTACAAGAGGTAATATGGTTTTCACAGAAGGATCATCTGAAGCTGGTTTAAGGAGAGACACATGAAAGGTAGGATGGATGGGTATAGAACTAGGAAGGTCCAGAGTAACTGCATTTGGGTTAACAACGTGAGTGATAGTGAATGGCCTGATATATAATCCTGCTAGTTTTTTGCTGGGAACAGGTATTTTGATGTTTTTTGTCGAAAGCCAAACTCTATTGCCTATGGCATAAGATGGTGATGGTCGTCTATGTAAGTTGTAGTTTTTCTTCTGTTAGGTTTGAGCCTGTTGAATATTTTTTCTTAGGAAGTGGAAGTTTTCAGCGAGCTTCTGTAGTAGATCATCTACACAAGGAGAATTTGGGTTATCCGTTTGTTCCAGGGAGAAATGAGGATGAAAAGCATAGTTTGCAAAGAAAGGTAAAACTTTGGTGGATGAATTAACCGAGTTATTGTAGGCAAATTCGGCCAGATATAAGTATTGTGACCATTCACTTTGCTGATAAGAGCAATAACAGCGTAAATACTGCTCTAGCCATTGGTTTAATTTCTCTGTTTGACCATTTGTTTGTGGATGGAAGGCAGTACTTAGGCGATGATCAATTTTCAGTTGAACAGAAAGACTTTTCCAGAACTTCGAGGTAAACTGAGTACCCCTATCAGTTGTTATGATGGAAGGAATTCCGTGGTATCGGACAATAGAATTTAAGAAGAGTTGTGCTGTTTCACTGGAAGTGGGAAGTTTGTTAAAAGGAATAAAATGAGCCATTTTGGTCAGGATGTCTGTAACAACTAGAATGGTGTTGAAACTAGAACTCACAGGTAATTCAACTATGAACTCCATGCCGAGATGTAACCAAGGTCTATCAGGTATTTGAATTGGAAGAAGATGTCCATACGGCTTGGCCCTTTCCTTTTTGGAAGTAATTAAATGAGGAAAAAGGAAGCTGAGTCCTGGAGTCAAATAGTAAGAGTTTATTATGGAGCAGGCTTCAGCATATCAGGTGAGCTCCTATCTTTTTGGAAGTAATGCAGATGGAGCAGTTTGAGATATAGTTTTTAACAGACGTTTCCAAATTTGGCCACCAGTAGGATCTGCTGAGAAGTTCTTTTGTTTTGGTAATACCTGGATGTCCAAGGAGAGGTGGATCATGATGTTGTTTAATCAGAGCAGGTCTAAGAATTTCGGGAACATACAAGAGAGTGCCATGATAGTAGAGGTTGTTTCTACGAGATAGTCGAAGTTGGGGTAGCTGAGGATCTGACCGTAAGGCTGTCTGAAGCTGCGTCTTGAAGGTGGACAGTAGACAAAAGAATCTATCTGAAGGAATGATAGAAGTAGATTCCTGAGTGTTTGGAGGTCTAGGGTCTTTTCTGGAAAGTGCGTCCGCCTTTCCGTTTTTAGAGCCGGGCCTGTAGATGATTTGATAATTGAACCTGCTGAAGTATAGGCTCCATCTTACCTGTCGACTAGAGAGAGTTTTATTTCTCTGAAGGAACTCGAGATTACGGTGATCGGTGAAGATGATTATTGGTAAGATGGTGCCCTCCAGGAGATGCCTCCAATGTTCAAAGGCACGTTTTATCACCAGGAGTTCCTTTTCACCAACGGCATAGTTCATCTCAGGTGCAGAAAGAATTTTGGAATAGAAAGCTACTGGATGTAGTGGTTGGGTTATACTGCGTCTTTGCGAGAGGACAGCTCCAAGGGCATAATCCGAGGAATCCACCTCCAAAATGAATTGGAGGGAAGGGTCAGGAAGTTGAAGTATTGGAGCTGAGCAGAAGGAGTTTTTTAATGAGTTGAAAGCTTCGGTTGCCTTGGTGTTCCAGGTGAAAGGTGTACTGGAGCTGGTGAGTACAGTGAGAGGTTTAGCAATTTGAGAGAAATTTTTAATAAACTTTCTATAATAGTTGCTAAACCCGAGGAATCGTTGTAGTTCCTTCCTATTTTTTGGTTGTGGCCAGTTTTTTACAGAATCGACTTTGTTAACCTGCATTTGGATACCTTTTGGGCCAATGGAGTACCCCAAAAAATCTATTTCTTTGGTGTGGAATACACACTTTTCTAGCTTTGCATATAGCCTATGGACTTGGAGCCTGGAGAGTATCCAACTAACATGTTTAACATGTTCTTCAAGCGTGTTTGAGTACACTAGAATGTCGTCCAGGTATACGACCACACAAGTATCAAGAAGATCGTGAAATATATAGTTAATAAAATACTGGAATGTGGCGGGGGCGTTAGTTAACCCGAACGGCATTACCAGGTACTCAAACAAGCGTATCTTGTCCTAAAAGCGGTTAACCACTCATCCCCTTCTCTTATGCGGACTAGGTTATAAGCCCCTCTTAGATCTAATTTGGTGAAGATTTTGGCATGTTGGAGGCGTTCAATGAGCTCAGGGATGAGTGGTAGGGGATACCTGTTTTTTATCGTAATTTTGTTGAGTTCCCTGAAGTCGATGATTGGTCGAAGGGAGTTATCTTTGTTTCTTACAAAGAAGAACCCGGCAGCTGCTGGAGAGACCGAAGGACGTATAAAACCTTTTTTTAAGTTTTCATCTAAATACGTCTTTAAATGATCAAGCTCGGGTTGGCAAAGAGGGTAGAGATGACCGTAGGGAGGAGTGGTACCAGGTTTGAGGTCGATCGGACAGTCATACGACCGATGAGGAGGTAAAGTATCAGCTTCCTTCTTACTGAATACTTCTGCAAATTTCTCATATACTTTAGGTATGTGTGGAGTTTCTGTCAATTGGAACAGAAGAGAATGATTTAGACAGGTTTGGTGGCAGTATGGTGAATCAAATTTTACTTCCAAAGAACTCCAATTGATCACAGGTTCGTGTAGACGAAGCCATTGCAACCCTAGTACAATGGGGAATAGAGGAGAGGTAATAACATCAAACGTGATGTATTCCTGATGTGAACCTAAGGTGGATACAAGAATGGGAATTGTATGCTGAGTAATAGGACCAGAAGAAATTTCAGACCCATCTACAACCCGTATAGAGACAGGAGACAATTTAGTGATGAGAGGTATTTTATTTTTTTCAACAATAGCTTTATCTATATAATTCCCTTGGGCTCCTGTGTCAATTATAGCTTCTTTCCTCATGCGATTACTGTCCCACTGTAAAGAGAGGGTTAAAGTACAGTGAATTGGTTTATCATGTACAATCATTGAAGTCAAATGTAAGAGAGACTTATTGTTTTTATTTTTACGTAGAGAGGGGCATTCGAGGATAGAATGGCTTGGACTTCCACAATACATACACAGTCCTTTTGATTTTCTTCTAAACCTTTCTTCAGAGGTCAATGGACCCCGCATAAAGCCTATATCCATAGGTTCAGGCACACTTGATGAAGAAGCAGTTGGAGGAGGATGGAAAGATCTCTTGTAAGAAGAATCCCCAACTTGACGCTCTGACTTCCTTTCGCGAAGCCTTCTATCAATTTGCATTGAGAGCTTCATGAGGCCGTCTAAGGAGTCAGGGAGATCAGTTCGGGCTAGCTCATCTTTAACTGCTTCCGAGAGTCCAAGACGAAATTGGTTTCTTAAGGCAATCATGTTCCATTGGGAGTCAATGGCATGTTGTTTAAAGTCCGTTATATAGACTTCAACAGGACGGTTGCCTTGCTTTAGTTTCCGCATCTTACTTTCTGCAGTCAATTGTAAATTTGAGTCTGAATAAAGTTAATCCATGACTGCTAGAAAAGACTGTAGGGATGATAGAATAGGATCGTTGGTTTCGAAAAGGGTGTCTGCCCAGATTCGGGGTTCACCCCGTAGATAGGTGATCATTGTGAGAACTTTAATCTTATCATTAGGATATGTGAGTGGCTTAAGGTTAAAAGTGAGGAGGCAGGCATTCCTATATTGGCGATAGAGACTCCTATCACCATTGAACAAATCAGGTGCTGCAATCTGTGGTTCCACAATAGATTCAGCAGCTTTTGCTTTGGGAGGGGTTGTCTCTCTTATAACCTTTGTTAAAGTCTCATTTTCAACCTTTAGATCCCTAAGGCCTTGACTGAGTTTGTCTACTCTTTTAGACAGGTTGTAAACGAATTGGGGCAATTCTGCTGGATCCATGTTTTAAAAGGGCTTAATTATTCTGTAAGGATTTAGTAGAGAGTGAGGATGGATCACAACTGCAGAGAATGCAAAAATAAATGATTTGTATCACTTTTGGCAAATGGACTATTGAACAGCATAGACCAAGCTGCTTTCAGTGAAATTATTATTCTCAGGTAATTGGATTGCAGACCAGAGACTTGTCTGGCAATGAGTGATGTAAATCACATTTGCTGTTGAACGTCACAGCAACAGTATAAACATAAACAAAGGCTGGAACAGAAGAAATCATAGAAAATAAATCAGCTTGTTAGTAGCGATCTTTAGACTTCAGCTAGCTCACAGTACATTAATTTTTGGTAAGGAGAAGCAGAGTTCCAGAAAGCAGGCAAAGTTGCTATTAGTGCTGGAGTAAGATATAACAGTTCTGTGTTAGGACAAACTGTCAGTATTACACTCTGTTAGTTTGTATGTTAAGGATCAGTGTTCACATGTACTGATAGTCTTGCGGTCAGTAAAGCAGCAGGGAAAAGTAAAGTCCAATGTTTAGTTGTACAGAACTCCTTAACGTAACTACAGCGCTTACCCCCAGTCACCGGATGGTGTGTAATAGAAGCGGAGCCGATTGTGAGACGTCCCGGTGCTTGGTCCGTGGGACGCTGTCTGTAGGAGAGTTGCGCTGTGTTGCAGTGAAAGGAGGGGTGGAGTCCGGTGTGCGAGAAACACTTCAGAGGCTCAGAGGTGATAGAAAGCTCAGAGGGAGACGGCAACAAACACACTGCAGTATGAAGTAAGTCTCTGTTGTAGCGTGCACGCTAAAAAGCAAATCTCGCCTCTGTAAAACTTTGTGTAAGCAAATGACCATATAAACAGGCAATATGAAATATGTACTCCCAAGGAGGTGGCTGATCCAGAATTGGTAGAAAAGCAAAGTGGTTTGTTTTCAGAATAAACACACAGCAAGAAGAAATGAGACTGGCTTCAGACCTAGTCTAGAAACGTAATAATTAAGCACCTGTCTGCTGTCAGCTGATGCCTTAAGTACAGGTAAGGCTGAGGTCAGGTGAGTGGAAAAGGCATAGGCAAAACATGGAGCGGAATCCTTACAGTAGCGGAGCTTTCTGTCTCCAAACAATGGGCTGCTGCTCGGGAGATGCCAGTTTGGGCTCGGTCCAGTTGACTGAAGGAGGATTCCTTGGGCAGGTGGACCATACATGGTCCACCTGATCGCACCCGAAGCACCGGATTCCTGTCCTCTGGGGTGGACTGGGGCCGGCAGGATGGGATTTAGCCAGCGGAGCTGGAGGGTACTGGCTGGCCACAGGAAAGTGAGGATCAGTTGAAGGGCAGCCCACTGGCCAAGGTTCAGGTTGAATCATGCGTCGAGCATTTAGAAACTGGTCCACCAGAACCGCTTCTTGGTCCACAGTAGCGGGTTTCTGATCCTGGACCCATTTTCTCACCTCCGGTGGGAAGTGATCATAGAAATGCTCCAGAAAGATGAGCTGTGATGCTTGTGTGAGGGTGGTTACTTGGCAGCCCGAGAACCAGTAGTCAGGGAGAACTGAAACTTAAGTCGAAACTTAAGTCAATAAGCCTCCAGAGTGATGGTGTGCCTTGCCAGGATGCACTCCTTCACCCTGTAATAGTTCGATTTATCTTCCAGGGGAATGGCCTCAAATGCATTCAAGACCCTCCCAAAAGCTTTCCGATCAAGAGGGTAACCCAGTCAGCATTAGCGATCCCCTACAGCTCACACTGGGTCTCAAATATCTGTAGGTACAGATCGATCTCCTCTTCTCCATCTTTAAAGGCATGGAAAGCCTAATGGGGTAACTTCTTTCAGGGTGAAGCAGTAATCTGCTTGGCCGGTGCGGCTCCCCCCATAGCTTTCTGTACCTTCAGCATTTTGAGGCAAGTAGTGTCGGCAATGATCTGTGAGATTATCTCCTGTGGTGGGATGGTCCCATAGAGCACCAGCCACCACTGTATCTCCTGCTGGACCTTGGACATCTCAGTACCCTCCAGTTGAGGGTTCGCTGGCCTGGTCACAGCCCCGCTACTGCCAGGCTCAATGGCCTGATCGGTGGCTCGATCGCTCTCTATCAGCTCGGCGATAAGTGCTTCCTTTGATTTGTTGCTAGATACTTTTCCACGAGCCTCCAGCAAGTCTTTAAGGGTACTTCTTTTAAGCCCGGAGTATCTCTGCTCCATCCAAAGAGGGCCTGGTGGTGGTTTGGATGTTCCAGGTAGAAGGATACATCCCACCACTGCCAACCAGTTGTGATGTACTGATTAGTTCTGCCAAAACAATCCTTTGTTACCCTGGAACCTGTAGCTGTAGAGCGGGAAAGTGATTATAGCAAGTAGCCCATCCTAAAAAACAGACAAGACCAGTATTAAGGTGAATCATGAACAGACCTTATTGGGAAAAAACACAGCTTATATACACATTTGCCATCTTGATAAGAGCCTTATCTGATCCAGAGATTCCCACCCCTCCAGACAGGCTGGCGTCTCCATAGGAGCCATAGTCACATAGAGATCCCACAATAGCTAGGTCACTGTTCGGGGTGATCCTGAGGGAGCGGTGGCTATTCCCAGGTACTGTTAGAGAGCTCTGCACCCCTAGATGTTCCAGTCCAAAAAGCGACATGATCTGTTGCTGGGGCCCGAAGTGGCAGCCAGGCAAACGGGTACTCAGGACCAGCATGAGGTAGAGAGGTGTCCAAACCCCAGGCTCCCAAGGGAGCTCCCTCTTCGCAATCACCCCAACCCATGCCCATCAAAGGTATAACAAGTCCCCAAAAGAGCAGAGCTGTGGGACAAAGATTCCAGCCGGAAAGTAGTTCAATAGATTCCATCTGGGACACAGCAAGGCAGAAAGGGGCCAGCGATCAGCTCTTTCAGGGCAAAGTTCAATCATTGCAACAAACACAAGGAGATCTGGTAAAAAACACAATAGTCCAAATAGGAGAGGTGGTGGCCTTGGCAACCTGGTATCCATGAGATATTTCACATTTCTTTTCATGCCACATGCAGAACCAAATGAGTAGTGTACCCAATAGAATGCAACCTTTTTTACCATCAATACATAGGCCAAACGTCACGTGAACTACGTGAAAGAGTCAGTGAACATCTGAAGGATGTGGAAAATTATCATAAAGATTCTAAAATACCTAAACACTTCAGTAATGTACATCTTTCCAATAAACCAGAATTTACAGTAAAAATTATTGAAGCAATCAAATCACACCCAAGAGGGGGAGATAAATATAAATTCCTCACTAAACGTGAACTATACTGGATTTATAAGTTAGGTACTAGATTCCCTAATGGTATAAACTTGGAGTGGGATATTTCCTATTTCCTATTTTGGCTGCAATACTTCATATCAGACACCGGGGGCAACAGACAACTGAAATGTAGCTTTGTTTACAAAATACTACAGAGAAATATATTTTCTTATATATTTTTAAAGTGTTCCTTAATACACTTATATTTTCTATCTCAGTAAACTATTTAGCCAATTTGATATGGTATTATTTCATTTAACTGAGCATGTGTATTTCAATACCAGACATGGGTTTATTCAGATATCTCTCAAATATATATATATATATATATACATATATATATATATATATATATATATATATATTTATATATATATATATAATACACGTAATAATGAATATACCTATGTGATGTATGCTTCCATACAATTCTACTGATAATATTTTAAGAGATGAATTGCCCCAAAGCTCTTTTACCTGTAAAAAAAAAAAAACAACCCCCCAACAGTAAAACCCACCACCCACACAACCAAACCCCCCAAATAAAATCCTATCTAAAAAACCTAAGCTCCCCATTACCCTGAAAAGGGCATTTGGATGGGCATTGCCCTTAAAAGGGCATTTAGCTCTTTTTCAGCCGAAACCCTAAGTTAAAAATAAAACCCACCTGAGGGCGGAGCTTGGCCACGCTGGAAGATGGCCGCACATTAAGAAAGCTCCAGCCACCTAAGCTGACATTACAGCCTCTGATAGCAACTGAGCTCCTAAAACCATCCTAAAACCCTCTAATTACCAGAGCTGACTGATCCTGACCACAGAGGTAAATGGCATATATATAAAAGAAACTACCCAGCCTCTCTCGATAAGCTGCAGCAGACCCCCACCACATAAAGCACAGGGCCCACACGCAGATTACGATACAGATCTGGCTCACGACCTACTCTGTCATCCCAGCACCCTCCTACACCCTGTACCAGTGTGGCGGACCTCTCGAGCGACGATCTTCTTTGATACAGCAGCGCCAGACAAACTCTGACGAGTCACTCTGCAGGCTGGGCCTATCACCAGCTCTCCCGGCAAGCGGCAGAATACTTAGGCCCTAACCGGCATCTCACCGGAACAAAGACCTACTATGAGGAGAACAGGCACTCACCCTGTGCTCCGCTAGACCCAGATTGGAGTTGGCTTCTGCGCCGGAGGAAAACTTGTGTAACACTGCCGACTCCCGATCCTACTACTATTTGATCTGCGACACAGACATCATATCGGGGAAGGCCTCCCCGCAAAAACAAAACCAGGTACCAAAGCTTTGGGGATAGAAATACCCTGTATTACAAATAAAATATAACTAACGCTCCACACTTAAAAGGAGAAATTGCAGATAAACGCATCAGGGTCTCTCATTAACAGGGCACGATTCTCCCTTAGTGGTAAGATAGGATATGAAGCCTCCAGACCGTGCACATTAACCCAGCACGCTGCCTAATAGAGAACTCTGGCACAATAGAAACAAAACACTTCTATTCTATTTGAGTGCTTATTATCGCACTGCATCCCTTCTCACAAAGATAACAATTTTTACCTAATAATCTCTCATATAACTACATTGGAGTTACAATATCTATCAACTGGTCTCTCATTCTACAACACTCTTGGGGCATGCCTGGCAAACGGACAAATAAATCTGACAAAACAAGCTCTACTAAGCCTATGAGCCACTATCTTAGGCCTATAGACACAGCTAGTGACCTTAGTGGGAGTGAAATGGAACCACTACAGGACAACTGCAGCGCACCTATAACACACATTAACGCCAGCCATTTCCAGTGTATTACTAAAAGAGACATACATAATTTATCGTCTAAGGAAGATATTCAAAGTGTATTAAGCGAGATGCAAAGTTTATTTGGAGACTTAAGGAAAGACCTCTCTGTTCTTGAAACCAGAGTTATTAAAACTGAAAAAACCTCACTTGATAATATGTCTCTGATCCGTCAAAACACAACAGACATACAAAACCACACAGATAACTTGCAGTTTCTCAATGACAAAATAGAGGACATGGACAATAGGGGGCGTAGAAACAATTTACGCTTTCGTGGTATAACTGAAGCTGTTACCCCCCAAAACATAGAGGGATACTTGCAAGCCCTATTTCGTATTATCAAGGACACCCCAACATCCCCTGAGATTCCCATAGAGAGGGCACACAGGGCTCTTAGGCCCAAACCACCCAACAAGGCCCCTCCGAGGGACATAATCGTCAGATTTTTAAACTACAAAGATAAAGAAGAAGTTCTCCAAGGTGCCAGAAGAAAACATCCAATCACCCACGGAGGTGAAGAAATACAGGTATTCTCGGACTTGTCACCTATGACCCTGCAGAAAAGGAGAGACTTAGGACATATCACATCTGCCCTTAGAAGCCGTGGGGTCCCCTATAGGTGGGGCTTTCCGGTTTCAATAATAGCCACCAATAATAATAAAACATCAATTTTCAGACCAGGAATGGATCACAGAGACTTCCTTGACAGCTTGGCGATCTCAATCGCCCCCACGGTCACCTCTGGAGTGAGAGATTCAGGACTACCACCAAGATCACCACAAGAACACCATGCTGAAGTCTCTGAGGGGTAAAGTATATGTTGCCTCAGGGCTCTGAACTGTAACTTTTTCATGGGACTTTTTACACCTTATCACATTTGTATTTAAACTTTAAATGTGTCTTGTATTACCAATTGTGGCTTCTGTGTTAAACATATTGTACTTGAACGGCCCATCACCTATTTCTTTAGGGAAATTATCCAGGTTTTAGCTATGTCTCACTTTTACTATGTATAAACCTAGTCATTTTATCTGATAATGACCTTGGGGCATTAGAGGTACAATCAGATTAAGGTGAGCATTCTATACCCCATGGCAGTTTAACCAAATAACCGGAAGAGGCCCCTGGTATAGGATATGATGTGCCCCGAGGCATTTAATGCCATAAGACCTAGACATAGTTGCCCCTCGTGAGCACTTATAGCCCATAGATATAGCATAAACATGTTCTCATAGTGTTAAATATGCACAGACGTGAATCCTGGAAACTACGCAAAGTGATTAAGAGACAATATGACTTCCCATTTGGAGATATAATTTTGTTTATCAAACTGCTACTTGTCTAATGTTCAATGTTTAATCTGTTTCACGTTTCAAAAATGTTTTCATTGCAAAAACAAAAATATTGTGTTTAGGGGTATAATTTGCTTCTCTCGGGGTTGTCTGGCGTGTACCTAGATATAAACACTGTGAGATAACAGGGAGCACTTCTCCTTAATGTATACATGTGAGACATGGTTAGCATGCACAAGTAATTCACTATATACATACTTTAGTCAATCAACTACTGCCTTCTCCCTGTAAAGATCTTGGCATTTTTAATGCCCATAACATCTCACTTAGGTTGCTTCCCCTCTTTCCTAAGAGGAAATACCACTAGACCTCCGTAGAATGCATTGGAACACGACACTAGCTATTAAGGCTGCTCCCTAATCATACACTCTCCACATTCAATGTACCTCAAGAATTTATATAACTACCTGACACTCAATCCGCACACGCACATCCTTATGGACGAGAGTTAAGCAAAACACTTTCAGACTGGTATTACATCTCTTCAAATGTTTTCAAGAAGGTTGGGTATTAATAATGTTTATATACGCTACTTAAAAATGTTGCTTGTATTTTATTAGTTATATATAGCTTACGTCAGTGAAGGGGCTTTTCCCCTATTTTTGAACTTTTCATTCTGTTACAAGGTCTGCCTGGGGCATACCTGAGATCTTAGGTCAACCACCCCTAATTTTACCTTGTTACGAACTGTTGTATCTCACCTTTGCACCAGGTATCTGCTACCTCCCCATCTCTTTCCCACTCATTTACATTTCCCCCACTCTTCTTCTCTTTCTTTTCATTTTTTTTTTTTTTCAGATTGATCATCATGCCACAACAATATAAGTCTAAGAGATTTAGTGACCATTCCATAAATATCACAACTATTAATGCAAAGGGTCTAAATGACCCGGGCAAACACTCTATTGCTTTTAGGGAACTGCAAAAGTCTCAGAGTCAGATAATTCTACTGCAGGAAACGCATTTTAAGAAAGGTAAGGAACCCAAATAGAAAAACTCCCGGTTCCCTCTTGCATATTTCGCTTCAGGCCAAACTAAAAGAGGGGGAGTGGGCATAGTATTTCACAAGTCAGTCCCCTTCCTCCCTACGCTTATAGAAAAAGACCCTAACGGACGCTTCTTGCTACTGGTGGGGACCCTTTTTGGACACTACATAACACTAGTTTCCGTATACTCACCCAATCAGGGTCAGGAGACTTTTCTAAAACACATCTCGGACTTAATCTTGGAACATTCTAGAGGAATCACATATCTAGCGGGCGACTTTAACTTAGCTGTCGATCCCTTAGTAGACACCTCAAGAGGTATATCCTGCACTCCTAATTCGACAATCAACCAGGTAAATGAGACACTAGCCAATTTAAAGTTCCATGACGTCTGGCGCACATTACACCCGACGGCCAGGGATTTTTCATTCTACTCCAGTCCCCATAATAGCTACTCCAGACTGGATTACATATACACTGACTCCTGCGGTCTATCACTCACCCACAACTGCTCCATTGATCACATAACATGGTCGGACCACGCTCCTGTCTCGTGCTCGATCCTCTGGCCTGATATTCCCATCACACATAATACGTGGAAGTTAGACGGCTCGATTCTAGATGACCCCCTTATCTTTAAAGATATTGTTAAAACACTAAAAGAATACTTTGAGATCAATACTTACCCAGACACTACACAAGAGATTATATGGGAAGCCCACAAAAGTGTGATCAGAGGATCCTTGATCAGACATAAAGCCTTTCTTAACAAACAGTATAGAACCAAATACAATACTATTCAGGCACAGATTGCGTTGCTCGAGGCTAAACACAAAGCCAACCCATCTTGCATGACTACACTAAATGACCTAAAGAAAACTAGGACTGAATTTCAAAGACATCTAACACAGTCACACCAAAAGAAAGCTTTACAGCTAAGACAGTATTATTATGAAGGAGGTGACAAACCAGGTAGAATCCTAGCGAGATCTCTTAAAAAGCAACAACTTAGTTCGCACATTCACTTCCTTAAATCACCCGACGGTAGGGAGTTGCGCAGCAGTGAGCAGATTACAAACGAGTTCTACAAATACTACCACTCATTATACAACATACACAGCCCACCATACAGGCCAGAACAGACAGCTAGTGACCTACAACACGAAACCAGTGTTGACTCTTACCTCGGTAATATAGACCTCCCCACTCTATCAAAAGAGGATTCTGATCTCCTTGATTCCCCCATTACAGTCGAGGAATTGTTTGAAGCCATTAAAAACTCACCAGGTGGAAAGAGCCCAGGGCCTGATGGTTTTTCCATGGCATATTACAAGAAGTTTAAGGAGGTTCTGGCTGGCCCAATCCTCCAGTTATTTAACAGTTTACGAGACCGCCCCTCACTTTCACGAGTCCTTTTAGAAGCACATATCACTGTTATACCGAAGCCAGGCAAGTCAGCTGATACCCCAGGTCATTTCCGCCCCATATCCCTGATCAATTCAGATATGAAGCTGCTGGCGAAGATTCTGGCATCCAGACTTAACAAATATCTGCCGCAGCTGATCAGCAATGACCAAGTAGGATTTGTTCCTGGCCGAGAGGCCAGGGATAACACTATCAAGGTGACTCAGCTGATTACTCATGCTAGGGTCTCGGGTACTCCGATGGTGCTCTTTTCCACCGACGCAGAGAAGGCCTTTGATAGGGTAAACTGGGTCTTCCTGCGTCGAGTACTGGAAAAGATGGGATTTGGCCAGACGTTTTTGAACTACGTCTTAGCCTTATATTCCAATCCTAATGCTAGGATTAGAGTCAACAATACCCTTTCGGACCCACTAGACATAAGGAATGGTACTCGGCAGGGCTGTCCTCTGTCCCCACTCCTCTTTGCCCTGACCATTGAGGTTCTCGCACAAAAAATTAGAATAAATCCCTGCATAAACGGCATAAGAGTAGGGGACGTGGAACATAAACAGGCGCTTTACGCTGACGATGTCTTGTACACTCTGACTAATGTATCAAAATCGCTCCCTGAAGTACTGGCGGAATTAGAGGAATATAGAAGGGTCTCTGACTTTTCTCTTAATCTGAGTAAGTCGGAGCTCCTGAACATTAATGCATGTCCAAAAGCAATACAGAACTTACAACAAAAATACCAAATCTCAATAGCCGCCAAGAAGTTAAAATACCTAGGCATTTTTCTAACTCCTGACCCAGCAGATCTTTTTAAATATAATTACGTTCCTCTTAAAAATGAGATTGCTGCCGATCTTTCCTCATGGAGAAATAGATACATATCCTGGCTGGGCAGAGCAGGGGTCATTAAGATGAATGTTCTGCCCCGACTGCTGTATCTGTTCCAGACACTTCCCATTACACTACCAAAAGGCTACATCGCCCAAATGCAGAAACTCATCGAGCAATACACATGGGATAATATTAAGCCCAGGGTCCCTAAACGCACAATGTACTTACCAAGAGACAGAGGGGGCTTGGGCCTGCCTGATATTTCTAAATACAAAAAAGCTATAGGACTACAGAGGATAGTGGAATGGGTTCATAATCCTAAACACAAAGCCTGGGTGGATTTAGACAGACAAATTTTGAAGGTTAGTAATGTGGGCTCACTAGCATGGCTTCCCCCTGCGTTAGCGCCCCAAGATAATTAACAGATATCACTTATTCGAAGAGGCGTTCAGCAACTGGGACTCTACTGTCATGACCTCCACTAACATCTCATCATACTTCTCTCCTCTAACACCAGTTATAGAAAACCCGGAGATACCCTACCACAGACTGGGATCTCATAGAATTATACCCTACAGAGTCAGGGAGGGTTCAGTCATGGGGGTTGTAGAATCTGGACAGTTTAAATCGCTTGAATCTCTCAAGACATTTCAACCCAATATCTTCTCCTTGTGGATGCATTATAATCAGTTAATACACTTTATCTCAAACCACAAACGAAAGCGAGAATTGGACAGATCTCTTACTATATTTGAGAGTCTATGCACTAGGGACTCCCTCCCTGGACACTTAATCTCCCTCATATACAAAATAGTGACCTTGCAGGGATCAGACTCACTCCCGACTTACACTACTCGGTGGTCAGAGGACTTAGGGTTCAACATCGATTTAGAACAGTGGTTAAAAGCGTTTAAACTTATAAAAAAATCATCTGTCTCATCGACCATACAAGAATCACATATCAAGCTCTTTAGTAGGTGGTACCTAACGCCTATCAGATTGCACAGATTTTTCCCAGCGGCTAGCCCATTGTGTTGGAGAGGCTGTGGAGATCACGGCTCCTTACTGCACATATGATGGTCGTGCCCCAATCTGGCGCCTTTTTGGGATGAGGCTGTGCGTAAGATGTCTGAGATCTTGCACGTCCATGTTCCAACAAGACCGGAGATTATGCTCTTCCTTAGGCTACCCAAAACGGCAAGCCAAGTACACCTGGCACTGCTGCTACTAATGCTCACTGCTGCGAAAAAGCTGATACCAAGAAAATGGAAGACCCGCTCGATCCCCACCTTGGGTGAGTGGAGCCTTCAGGTAGAGGAATTGCTGACCCTAGAGAGATACCACTACCTTAAAAACCACACATTAGACAAATTTGAACTTCTATTAGCCTTGTGGCGCGGCACAATATAAAGCCCTTGCTGCTGGATGAGAAATCTCTATCTGTTTTGTTTTTTTTTTTTGTTTTTTTTTTCTCTTTCTCTCTCCCTCCTCATTTTCGGTCCTTTCCCCTCTACACCCCCCTTCTTTTTCTAATGACCTAACCCCGACTCTCCCCTCCCTCCACGCAGGTTGTTTGATACATTGTTTTCACAGGATTCATCAAAAAATTGTTTAAAATCAACATGATTGTAAACTCACGTTTCCAGCCTTGGCCTGGGAACGGGGGCATATTTCAATTTGAAGTGTATGTCTTTTTTAGCCACTAATTACCTATGTATTTCTCATAAGTGTTATATGGCTTCATCACGCTTGTATCTTTGTTATTCAATAAAGCTCTTTTAAAAAAAATAAAAAATAAAAATAAAACCCACCCAATAAACCCTTAAAAAATCCTAACACTAACCCCTGAAGATCCACTTACAGTTTTTGAAGACCAGGCATCCATCCTCAACGAAGCCGGGAGAAGTCTTCATCCAAGCGGGCAGAAGTCCTCAACGAAACAGGGAGAAGTCTTCATCCAAGCGGCAAGAAGTCTTTAATGAAGCCGGGAGAAGTCTTCATCTTCAATAGGAATGATCTTGCATTCTATTGTCTGTTCCAATCAGTCAATAGAATGCCAGCTCAATCCTATTGGCTTTTTTAAGGGTTTATTGGGTGGGTTTTATTTTTAACTTAGGGTTTGGGCTGAAAAAGAGCTGAAAAAGAGCTAAATGCCCATCCAAATGTCCTTTTCAGGGCAATGGGGAGCTTAGGTTTTTTTATATAGGACTGTATTTGGGGGGTTTGGTTGTGTGGGTGGTGGGTGTTACTGTTGGGGGGTTGTTTGTATTTTTTTTTACCGGTAAAAGAGGTGATTTCTTTGGGGCAATGCCCCGCAAAAGGCCCTTTTAAGGGCTATTGGCAGTTTAGTTTAGGCTAGGGTTTTTTTTATTCTGGGGGGGCTTTTTATTTTGATAGGGCTATTAGATTAGATATAATTAGTTTAAATATTTTATAATTTCTTTTTTATTTTGTGTAATTTAATGGGGTTTTTTTTTTAATTTAGTTAATTGTATTTAATTAATGTAATTTATTTAATTGTAGTGTAAGGTTATGTGTTAGTGTAAGACAGGTTAGGTTTTATCTTACATGTAAATTTGTATTTATTTTAACTAGGTAGCTAGTAAATAGTTAAAAACTATTTAGTAACTAGTCTACCTAGTTAAAATAAATACAAACTTGCCTGTGAAATAAAAATAAAACCTAAGATAGCTACAATGTAACTATTAGTTATATTGTAGCTAGCTTAGGGTTTATTTTATATGTAAGTATTTAGTTTTATATAGGAATTATTTAGTTAATGATAGTATTTTTTATTTAGATTTATTTTAATTATATTAAAGTTAGTGGGTGTTAGGATTACACTTAGGGTTAGGTTTAGGGTTTATAACTTTAGTATAGTGGCAGCGATTTTTGGGGCAGCAAATTAGGGGTTAATAATATTTAACGATGCAGGAGTACGGCGGTTTAGGGGTTAATATGTTTATTATAGTGGCGGCGATGTCGGGAGCGGCAGATTAGGGGTTAATAATTTTATTTTAGTGTTTGCAATGTGGGAGGGCCTAGGTTTAGGGGTTAATAGGTAGTTTATGGGTGTTAGTGTACTTTTTAGCACTTTAGTTATGAGTTTTATGTTACAGATTTGTAACATAAAAGCCATAACTACTGACTTTCAGTTAACGGTACGGATCTTGTAGTTATGGGCTGTACCGCTCACTTTTTGGCCGGACAGGCAAACTCGTAATACCGACGCTATGGAAATCCCATTGAAAAAGGACTTTTTGAAAGCTGGGGTAGTTACGTTGTGTTACGGCCAAAAAAGTGTGCGGTACAGATACATGTGCAAAACTCGTAATAGCAGTGGTAGTGAAAAAAGCAGCGTTATGAAGCTTTTTCACTAATAACACAAAACTCGTAATCTAGCCAATTGATTTATATTTTTATATATATATATATATATATATATATATATATATATATGTTTATTTATGCTTAATTAATCAACTACATTATATTTTTTATTTATTTTGCCTAATTTTTATGTAATTTAGCTCTGAAATTGAGAAATTTCTAATTCTATGAACTTGGAATGCACCCTGCTGTCTACTCATGGATAACTCAGCTACATATTTGTCTCCGATTGGCTTTATCAGATAACAAAAGCAACAGTTAATGTTCTACTGTCACTTTATGACAGTGACTATCCTTGATGTCTGTGAACTAAAGCACAGATTGGCTCATCCAAATAAGGTAAATAGTGAATGGCGTCTGGCTATTGATGAACAATTGCTGTTTAAAGGATTACGACATGGCTTATATGTTATTCACAGCAACAAAAAATAAATGTCTTGAAATTACAAGGTGCACTGTCACTTTAAGTCTGAAGGAAATTCATTTCCATGTGTGCATAGAAGTTCAGTATGTTATTAGACATCTATTCTGTTAAATGTTGCTCTTGTTATTACTCAAATATGTACGGTACCATCTCCAATCACAGGATACCCCTGTTGTACCCAGTCTAGACATACATTAATCATCATCTTTATGATTATTAGACATGTGCAACGCTAAAAATTTTGTTTCGTTTTCATTAGTTAAATAAATAATTTTGTTTTGGCAAATTAGTTTAGTTAAGTTTAAAAAAAATGAGTTTCGGCAAATTACTTATGTTAAGTTAAATCGTTTTATCGGATCCGTTCGTTGTTTCGGATCCATTCTTTATTCATATTCATTATTCTATTCTAAAGTTTAGAATAGAATAATGTATATGAATAAAAAATGTATCCGAAAAAACAAAAGGATACGAAAAAACTATTTAACTTAACAATACATAAAATGCCACTGATTTCCGAAACAAAATTATCTAAAACTGCCGCTATCACCCACGTAGCCGACACTAACTAAACCTATTAACCCCTAAATCGCAGTTCCCCGACATCGCCGACACTAACTAAACCTATTAACCCCTAAACCGCAGTTCCCCAACATCGTTGACACTAACTAAACATATTAACCCCTAAACCGCAGTTCCCCGACATTGCCAATACTAACTAAACCTATTAACCCCTAAACCGCCATACACCCACGTCGCCAACACTAACTAAAACAATAAATAAACCTATTAACCCCTAAACCGCCATACACCCACATCGCCAACACTAACTAAACTATTAACTCCTAAACCACCGCCCCCCCACATCGCAACAACCAAAATTACATTATATTAACCCGTAAACCTAACACCCCCTAGCTTTAAAATAATTAAAATAGACCTACATTAAAATTACAATAATTAACTAACTACCTATTAAAAAATAAATACAAACTTAACTGTGAAATAAAAATAAAACGGCTAGATTTAGAGTTGGGCGGTAGCCGTCAAAACCAGTGTTAGAGGCTCCTAACGCTGGTTTTTACCGCCCTCTGGTATTTGGAGTCAGTCAGAAAAGGGTCTAACGCTCACTTTGCAGCCGCGACTTTTCCATACCGCATATCCCCCTACGCCATTTGCGTATCCTATCTTTTCAATGGGATCTTTCTAACGCCGGTATTTAGAGTCGTGGCTGAAGTGAGCGTTAGAAATCTAACAACAAAACTCCAGCCGCAGAAAAAAGTCAGTAGTTAAGAGCTTTCTGGGCTAACGCCGGTTTATAAAGCTCTTAACTACTGTGCTCTAAAGTACACTAACACCCATAAACTACCTATGTACCCCTAAACCGAGATCCCCCCACATCGCCGCCACTCTATTAAAAATTTTTAACCCCTAATCTGCCGACCGCACACCGCTGCCACCTACGTTATCCCTATGAACCCCTAATCTGCTGCCCCTAACAGCGCCGACCCCTATATTATATTTATTAACCCCTAATATGCTGCCCCCAACGTCGCCGCTACCTACCTACACTTATTAACCCCTAATCTGCCGACCGCACACCGCTGCCACCTACGTTATCCCTATGAACCCCTAATCTGCTGCCCCTAACACCGCCGACCCCTATATTATATTTATTAACCCCTAATATGCCGCCCCCAACGTTGCCGCTACCTACCTACACTTATTAACCCCTAATCTGTCGACCGCACACCACTGCCACCTACGTTATCCCTATGAACCCCTAATCTGCTGCCCCTAACACCGCCGACCCCTATATTATATTTATTAACCCCTAATATGCCGCCCCCAATGTCGCCGCTACCTACCTACACTTATTAACCCCTAATCTGCCGACCGGACCGTGCCGCTATTATAATAAAGTTATTAACCCCTAATCCGCCTCACTCCCGCCTCAATAACCCTATGATAAATAGTATTAACCCCTAATCTGCCCTCCCTAACATCGCCGACACCTAACTTCAAGTATTAACCCCTAATCTGCCGATCGGAGCTCACCGCTACTCTAATAAATTTTTTAACCCCTAAAGCTAATTCTAACCCTAACCCTAACACCCCCCTAAATTAAATATAATTTTATTCTAATGAAATAAATTAACTCTTATTAAATAAATTATTCCTATTTAAATCTAAATACTTACCTGTAAAATAAACCCTAATATAGCTACAATATAAATTATAATTATATTGTAGCTATTTTAGGATTAATATTTATTTTACAGGCAACTTTGTAATTATTTTAACCAGGTACAATAGCTATTAAATAGTTAAGAACTATTTAATAGCTAAAATAGTTAAAATAATTACAAAATTACCTGTAAAATAAATCCTAACCTAAGTTACAATTAAACCTAACACTACACTATCAATAAATAAATTAAATAAACTACCTACAATTATCTACAATTAGCCTAACACTACACTATCAATAAATTAATTAAATAAAATATCTACAAATTACTACAATGAAATAAACTAACTAAAGTACAAAAAATAAAAAAGAACTAAGTTGCAAAAAATAAAAAAATATTTACAAACATTAGAAAAATATTACAACAATTTTAAACTAATTACACCTACTCTAAGCCCCCTAATAAAATAACAAAGCCCCCCAAAATAAAAAAATGCCCTACCCTATTCTAAAATTAAAATAGAAAAGCTTTTTTACCTTGCCAGCCCTGAAAAGGGCCCTTTGCGGGGCATGCCCCAAAGAATTCAGCTCTTTTGCCTGTAAAAAAAAAACATACAATACCCCCCCCAACATTACAACCCACCACCCACATACCTCTAATCTAACCCAAACCCCCCTTAAATAAACCTAACACTAAGCCCCTGAAGATCTCCCTACCTTGTCTTCACCACACCGGGTCCCGATCTGTCCAGAAGAGCCTCCGATGTCTTGATCCAAGCCCAAGCGGGGGGCTGAAGAGTGACGTCCATCCTCGGGCTGAAGTCTGGATCCAAGCGGCAGCTGAAGAAATCCATCATCGGGCTGAAGTCTTGATCCAAGCGGGCGCTGAAGAAGTCCATAATCGGGATGAAGTCTTCTATGAAGCAGCATCTTCAATCTTCTTTCTTCCGGAGCCATCATCTTCCAGCCGACGCGGAAAATCCTCTTCTACTGACGCCTACTCGCCGAATGACGGTTCCTTTAAATGACGTCATCCAAGATGGCGTCCGTCGAATTCTGATTGGCTGATAGGATTCTATCAGCCAATTGGAATTAAGGTAGGAAAATTCTGATTGGCTGATGGAATCAGCCAATCAGATTCAAGTTCAATCCGATTGGCTGATCCGATCAGCCAATCAGATTGAGCTCGCATTCTATTGGCTGTTCCGATCAGCCAATAGAATGCGAGCTCAATCTAATTGGTTGATTCCATCAGCCAATCAGAATTTTCCTACCTTAATTCCGATTGGCTGATAGAATCCTATAAGCCAATCGGAATTCGACGGACGCCATCTTGGATAACGTCATTTAAAGGAACCGTCATTCGGCGAGTAGGCGTCGGTAGAAGAGGATGTTCCGCGTTGGCTGGAAGATGATGGCTCCGGAAGAAAGAAGATTGAAGATGCTGCTTCATAGAAGACTTCATCCCGATTATGGACTTCTTCAGCGCCCGCTTGGATCAAGACTTCAGCCCGATGATGGATTTCTTCAGCCGCTGCTTGGATCCAGACTTCAGCCCGAGGATGGACGTCACTCTTCAGCCCCCTGCTTGGGCTTGGATCAAGACATCGGAGGCTCTTCTGGACAGATCGGGACCCGGTGTGGTGAAGACAAGGTAGGGAGATCTTCAGGGGCTTAGTGTTAGGTTTATTTAAGAGGGGTTTGGGTTAGATTAGGGGTATGTGGGTGGTGGGTTGTAATGTTGGGGGGGGGTATTGTATGTTTTTTTTTTACAGGCAAAAGAGCTGAATTCTTTGGGGCATGCCCCGCAAAGGGCCTTTTTCAGGGCTGGTAAGGTAAAAGAGCTTTTCTATTTTAATTTTAGAATAGGGTAGGGCATTTTTTTATTTTGGGGGGCTTTGTTATTTTATTAGGGGGCTTAGAGTAGGTGTAATTAGTTTAAAATTGTTGTAATATTTTCTAATGTTTGTAAATATTTTTTTATTTTTTGTAACTTAGTTCTTTTTTATTTTTTGTACTTTAGTTAGTTTATTTAATTGTAGATATTTGTAGGTATTGTATTTAATTAATTTATTGATAGTGTAGTGTTAGGTTTAATTGTAGATAATTGTAGGTAGTTTATTTAATTTATTTATTGATAGTGTAGTGTTAGGTTTAATTGTAACTTAGGTTAGGATTTATTTTACAGGTAATTTTGTAATTATTTTAACTAGGTAACTATTAAATAGTTCTTAACTATTTAATAGCTATTGTACCTGGTTAAAATAAATACAAAGTTGCTTGTAAAATAAATATTAATCCTAAAATAGCTACAATATAATTATTATTTATATTGTAGCTATATTTGGATTTATTTTACAGGCAAGTATTTAGATTTAAATAGGAATAATTTATTTAATAAGAGTTAATTTATTTCGTTAGAATAAAATTATATTTAACTTAGTGGGGTGTTAGGGTTAGGGTTAGAATTAGCTTTAGGGGTTAAAAAATTTATTAGAGTAGCGGTGAGCTCCGATCGGCAGATTAGGGGTTAATACTTGAAGTTAGGTGTCGGCGATGTTAGGGAGGGCAGATTAGGGATTAATACTATTTATTATAGGGTTATTGAGGCGGGAGTGAGGCGGATTAGGGGTTAATAACTTTATTATAGTAGCGGTGCGGTCCGCTCGGCAGATTAGGGGTTAATAAGTGTAGGCAGGTGGAGGCGACGTTGAGGGGGGCAGATTAGGGGTTAATAAATATAATATAGGGGTCGGCAGTGTTAGGGGCAGCAGATTAGGGGTACATAGCTATAATGTAGCTTGCAGTGGTGTACGGAGCGGCAGATTAGGGGATAATAATAATATGCAGGGGTCAGCGATAGCGGGGGCGGCAGATTAGGGGTTAATAAGTGTAAGGTTAGGGGTGTTTAGACTCAGGGTTCATGTTAGGGTGTTAGGTGCAGACTTAGGAAGTGTTTCCGCATAGCAAACAATGGGGCTGCGTTAGGAGCTGAACACTGCTTTTTTGCAGGTGTTAGGTTTTTTTTCAGCTCAAACAGCCCCATTGTTTTCTATGGGGGAATCGTGCACGAGCACGTTTTTGAAGCTGGCCGCGTCTGTAAGCACCGCTGGTATCGAGAGTTGCAGTGGAGTTAAATTATGCTCTACGCTCCTTTTTTGGAGCCTAACGCAGCCATTCTGTGAACTCTAAATACCAGCGGTATTTAAAAGGTGAGGGGGAAAAAAAGCACGCGTAGCTAACGCACCCCTTTGGCCGTAGAACTCTAAATCTAGCCGTAAGATAGCTACAATATAGAGTAATAATAATAAATTAAAAATTACCTGTGAAATAAAAATAAAACCTAAGCTTACACTTATAAAACCTAACATTACTAAAAATAAAAAAAATCTAAGATTACTAAAAAATGTAAACTACAATTACAAAAAATAATAAACACTAAAATTACAAAAAAATAAAAAAAACTACTATTACAAAAGATAACAAACGAAATTATCCAAAACAATAATAATTATTCCTATTCTAATACCCCATTTAAAAAAAAAAAAAACACCCCAAAAAAAAAAAAAAAAACTAATCTATAATAAACTACCAAGGGCCCTTAAAGGAGTGTTTTGTAGGGCATTGCCCTACAGTTAACAGTTCTTTTGCAAAAAAATAAAAACAAGCACCTCCTAACATTACAACCCCCCCCCAAAACCCACAAAATAAAAATAGACCTAATCTACCCATTGCCCTGAAAAGAGCACTTGTATGGGTATTGCCCCTAAAAGGGCATTCAGCTCTTTTTCGGCCCATTAATAATATAATATGCCTAATCTAACACCCCAAAAATAAAAATATTCCCATTACAAAAAAATAACAAACGAAATTATCCAAAATAATAAATATTATTCCTATTCTAATACCAAATTTGAAAAAAAACCACACCGCAAAATAAAAAAACGTAATCTATCATAAACTACCAATAGCCCTTAAAAGGGCCTTTTGTAGGGCATTGCCCTAACAGCTCTTTTGTTAAAAAATTAAAAAAAACCACCCCTTAGTATTACAAACCCCCACCTCCCCAAACCCACAAAATAAAAAAAACCTAACTAAAAAAAAACTAATCTACCCATTGCCCTAAAAAGGGCATTTGTATGGGCATTGCCCTTAAAACGCCATTCAGCTCTTTTACTGGCCTTTTAAGGGCATTGAGCTCTTTTTCGGCACATTAAAAAAACAAAGCTCTCACACACTCTCGTTCTCTCTCTCTCACATACACACTCTCTCTCACACACTTTCGCACTCTCACACACTCTCTCTCACACACTTTCGCACTCTCACATACTCTCTCTCACACTCTCTCACACAGTTTCTCTCTCACACACTTTCTCTCTCACACACACACACTCTCTCTCACACACACTCGTTCTCACACACACTCTCACACTCTCACACACTGTCTCTCACGCACACTCTCTCCCTCACACACTCTCCCTCACACACTCTCTCTCACACACACTCTCACACACAGTCTCTCTCACACTCTCTCTCTCACACACTCTCTCACACACACTTTAAGGGCATTGCCCTTAAAAGGCCATTCAGCTCTTTCACTGGCCTTAAAAGGGCATTGAGCTCTTTTTGGCACATTAAAAAAAAAAGCTCTCACACACTCTCGTTCTCTCTCTCTCTCTCTCACACACACACACTCTCTCTCACACACTTTTGCACTCTCACACACTCTCTCTCACAAACTTTCGCACTCTCACATACTCTCTCTCACACTCTCTCACACAGTTTCTCTCTCACACACTTTCTCTCTCACACACTTTCTCTCTCACACACACACACTCTCTCTCACACACACTCGTTCTCACACACACTCTCACACACTGTCTCTCACGCACTCTCTCCCTCACACACTCTCCCTCACACACTCTCTCTCACACACAGTCTCTCTCACACTCTCTCTCACACACACTCTCTCACACACACTTTCTCACACTCTCTCTCTTACACACACTTTCTCTTACACACACACTCTCTCACACACACACTCTCTCTCACACTCTCTCTCACACTCTCTCTCACACTCTCTCTTACACATTCTGAGGCCTAGTTATCAACGTGTCTACTCACCTGCCTTCGCCGGCCCAATACGCCCGCCTAAGCTCACCTACCATCGCCGCCGCAGACCTGAAAAATCTTGTCAAAGTTATCAAAAAAGCTGTCAAAAAGCCACGCACCAAGTACGGGGCGATGAGTAGCGGACTGTGATAGTTATCACTCATCCGATATCGCTGCTCTTCGGCTTTTTTACAGCTTTATTGACAAGCTGTCACTAAGCACCCACACTAACTATACTGTTCTACCCCCTATACCGGCGCCCCCGGAGCCCCCCGCAACTAAATAAAGTTATTAACCCCTAAACCGCCGCTCCTAGACCCCGCCGCAACTCTTATAAATGTATTAACCCCTAAACCGCTGCTCCCAGAGCCCACCGCCACTCTAATAAACTGATTAACCCCTAAACCGACGCTCCCGGACCCCGCCGCCACCTACATAATACCTATTAACCCCTATCCTGCCCCCCTATACCGCCGCCACCTATAATAAATTTATTAACCCCTATCCTGCCGATCCCGTACCCCGCTGCAACTAAATAAATTGTTTAACCCCTAATCTGCCCTCCCTACACTGTCGCCACCTATTATAAATGTATTAACCCCTATCCTGCCCCCCCTACACCGCCGCAAATATAATAAAATTATTAACCCCTAAACCTAACCCTAACCCTAACCCTAACATCCCCCTAACTTAAATATTAATTAAATACATCTAAATATTATAACTCTTATTAACTAAATTAATCCTATTTAAAACTAAATACTTACCTTTAAAATAAACCCTAATATAGCTACAATATAAATAATAATTATATTGTAGCTATTTTAGGATTTATTTTTATTTTACAGGCAAATATCAATTTATTTTAACTAGGTACAATAGCTATTAAATAGTTATTAACTATTTAATAGCTACCTAGTTAAAATAAAGAGAAAGTTACCTGTAAAATAAAAACTAACCTAAGTTTCAGTTACACCTATCACTACACTATCATTAAATAAATTATTCCTATTTAAAACTAAATACTTACCTGTAAAATAAACCCTAAGATAGCTACAATGTAATTAATAATTACATTGTAGCTATTTTAGGATTTATATTTATTTTACAGGTAACTTTATATTTATTTTAGCTAGTTAGAATAGTTATTAAATAGTTATTAACTACTTAATAACTACCTAGCTAAAAGAAATACAAAATTACCTGTAAAATAAATCCTAAGCTAAGTTACAATTAAACCTAACACTACACTATCATTAAATTAATAAAATAAATTACCTACAAATAACTACAATTAAATACAATTAAATAAACTAACTAAAGTACAAAAAATAAAAAAACTAAGTTACAAAAAATAAAAAAACTAAGTTACAAACATTTAAAAAATATTACAACAATTTTAAGCTACTTACACCTAATCTAAGCCCCCTAATAAAATAACAAAGCCCCCAAAAATAATAAAATGCCCTACCCTATTCTACATTAAAAAGTTAACAGCTCTATTACCTTACCAGCCCTTAAAAGGGCCTTTTGCGGGGCATGCCCCAAAGAATTCAGCTCTTTTGCCTGTAAAAAAAAAATACTACCCCCCAACATTAAAACCTACCACCCACATACCCCTAATCTAACCCAAACCCCCCTTAAATAAACCTAACACTACCCCCCTGAAGATAATCCTACCTTTAGCCGTCTTCAGCCAGCCGACCACCAATGGAATAGAAGAGGAGATCCGCAGCGGCCGAAGTCTTCATCCAAGGGACACTGAAGAAGTCTTCAACTGAAGAAGTCTTCAATCTGACTGAAGTCATCATCCAAGGGGCACTGAAGAAGTCTTCCATCCGATTTAAGTCATCATCCAGGCGGCGTCTTCAATCTTCATCCATCCGGAGCGGAGCGGAGCCATCTTCAGACGAGCCGATGCGAAGCCATCTTCTTCCACCGACAACTGAAAGATGAATGACGGTTCCTTTAAGTGACGTCATCCAAGATGGCGTCCCTCGAATTCCGATTGGCTGATAGGATTCTATCAGTCAATCCGAATTAAGGTAGGAAAAATCTGATTGGCTGATTAAATCAGCCAATCAGATTGAAGTACAATCGGATTGGCTGATCCAATCAGCCAATCAGATTGAGCTCGCATTCTATTGGCTGATCGGAGCAGCCAATAGAATGCGAGCTCAATCTGATTGGCTGATTGTATCAGCCAATCCGATTGAACTTCAATCTGATTTGCTGATTTAATCAGCCAATCAGATTTTTCCTACCTTAATTCCGATTGGCTGATAGAATCCTATCAGCCAATCGGAATTCGAGGGACGCCATCTTGGATGACGTCACTTAAAGGAACCGTCATTCGTCGTTTAGTCATCGGTGGAAGAAGATGGCTCTGCGTCGGCTCGTCTGAAGATGGCTCCGCTCCGGATGGATGAAGTTTGAAGACGCCGTCTGGATGATGACTTCAATCGGATGTAAGACTCCTTCAGCGCCCCTTGGATGATGACTTCAATCGGATGGAAGACTTCTTTAGCGCCCCTTGGATGATGACTTTGGCCGCTGCGCATGTCCTCTTCTGTTCCATCGGTGGTCGGCTGTCTGAAGACGGCTAAAGGTACGATGATCTTCAGGGGGGGAATGTTAGGTTTATTTAAGGGGGATTTGGGTTAGATTAGGGGTATGTGGGTGGTGGGTTTTAATGTTGGGGGGTTGTATTTTTTTTTACAGGCAAAAGTGCTGAATACTTTGGGGCATGCCCCGCAAAAGGACATTTTAGGGGCTGGTAAGGTAATAGAGCTATTAACTTTTTAATGTAGAATAGGGTAGGGCATTTTTTTATTTTGGGGGGCTTTGTTATTTTATTAGGGGGCTTAGATTAGGTGTAAGTAGCTTAAAATTGTTGTAATATTTTTTAAATGTTTGTAACTTTTTTTTATCTTTTGTAACTTAGTTTTTTTTATTTTTTGTACTTTAGTTAGTTTATTTAATTGTATTTAATTGTAGTTATTTGTAGGTAATTTATTTTATTAATTTAATGATAGTGTAGTGTTAGGTTAAATTGTAACTTAGCTTAGGATTTATTTTACAGGTAAATTTGTATTTCATTTAGCTAGGTAGTTATTAAATAGTTAATAACTATTTAATAACTATTGTACCTAGCTAAAATAAATACAAAGTTACCTGTAAAATAAATATAAATCCTAAGATAGCTACAATGTAATTATTAATTACATTGTAGCTATCTTAGGGTTTATTTTACAGGTAAGTATTTAGTTTTAAATAGGAATAATTTATTTAATGATAGTGTAGTGATAGGTGTAACTGAAACTTAGGTTAGTTTTTAGTTTACAGTTAAATTTCTCTTTATTTTAACTAGGTAGCTATTAAATAGTTAATAACTATTTAATAGCTATTGTACCTATTTAAAATAAATTGAAATTTGCCTGTAAAATAAAAATAAATCCTAAAATAGCTACAATATAATTATTATTTATATTGTAGCTATATTAGGGTTTATTTTAAAGGTAAGTATTTAGTTTTAAATAGGATTAATTTAGTTAATAAGAGTTATAATATTTAGATGTATTTAATTAATATTTAATTTATGGGGGTGTTAGGGTTAGGGTTAGACTTAGGTTTAGGGGTTAATAATTTTATTATAGTTGCGGCGGTGTGGGGGGGCAGGATAGGGGTTAATAAATTTATTATAGGTGGCAACGGTGTAGGGGGGGCAGATTAGGGGTTAATACGTTTAATATAGGTGGAGGCGGGGTTCGGGAGCGGCGGTTTAGGGGTTAATCAGTTTATTAGAGTGGCGGTGGGCTCCGGGAGTGGCGGTTTAGGGGTTAACATATTTATTATAGTGGCGGCAGGGTCCGGGAGCGGCGGTTTAGGAGTTAATAAGTGTATTAGAGTGGCGGTGGGCTCCGGGAGGACTCGGGGTACATGTTAGGGTGTTAGGTGTAGACATCTCCCATAGGAATCAATGGGATATCTGGTAGCAGCGAACATGAACTTTCGCTATGGTCAGACTCCCATTGATTCCTATGGGATCCGCCGCCTCCAGGGCGGCGGATTGAAAACCAGGTACGCTGGGCCGGAAAAGTGCCGAGCGTACCTGCTAGCAAAAGTAGTCAGATTGTGCTGAACCTGTGTGCGGAACATCTGGAGTGACATAAGAATCGATCTGTGTCGGACTGAGACCGGCGGATCGTAGCTTACGTCACAAAATTCTACTTTTGCCGGTGTTTAGGGCTTGATAACTTAGGCGAATCAGCCTCGCCACAAATACGCTGCGGAATTCCAGCGTATTTGAAGTTGACGGCTTGATAACTAGAGGCCTCTCTCTCACACACGCTCACTCACACACTCTCACTCTCTCACACACAATCTCTCTGACACTCTACTTATGCTCTCCTTGCAAATTCAGCTCATTAAAATGGGTTTTGGTTTCATTAAGCAATTGCAAAACCATTTATTGTATATACAAAAATAAACCTAAACAAATTCCTATACAGTTAACACTCTACACTTTAATAGTCTAGCATGTCAGTGACAGAGTGGACTAAAGTTTCTGTGATATGTGCGCTCTAATCTCCTTAATAGGCATTTGCAGCTCAATATCTGACTTCTTTGCTATTTAATTTGTTTATATTAACATACGGCTAGATTTAGAGTTCTGCGGCCAAAGGGGTGCGTTAGCTACGCGTGCTTTTTTTCTCCCGCACCTTTTAAATACCGCTGGTATTTAGAGTTCACAGAATGGCTGCGTTAGGCTCCAAAAAGGGAGCGTAGAGCATAATTTACCGCCACTGCAACTCTCAATACCAGCGGTGCTTACGGACGCGGCCAGCTCCAAAAACTTGCTCGTGCACGATTCCCCCATAGGAAACAATGGGGCAGTTTGAGCTGAAAAAAAACCTAACACCTGCAAAAAAGCAGCGTTCAGCTCCTACTAGGTTAGGTTTTATTTTACAGGTACTTTTGTATTTATTTTAGCTAGGTAGTTATTAAATAGTTAATAACTATTTAGTAACTATTCTACCTAGTTAAAATAAATACAAACTTGCCTGTAATATAAATATAAACCCTAAGCTAGCTACAATGTAACTATTAGTTATATTGTAGCTAGCTTAGGGTTTATTTTATAGATATTTAGTTTTAAATAGGAATAATTTTTTTAGTTAGATTTATTTTAATTATATTTAAGTTAGGGGGTGTTAGGATTAGATTTAGATTTAGGGGTTAATAACTTTAGTATAGTGGCGGTGACATTGGGGGCGGCAGATTAGGGGTTAATAAATGTAGGTGGTGGCGGTGATGTTAGGGACTGCAGATTAGGGGTTAATAATATTTAACTAATGTTTGAGAGGCGGGAGTGCGGCAGTTTAGGGGCTAATATGTTTAATATAGTGGCGGCAAAGTTGGGGGCGGCAGATTAGGGGTTAATAAGTATAGGAAGGTTGCAGCAACATTGGGGGCGGCAGATTAGGGGTTAATAAATATAATGTAGATGTCAGAGATGTTGGGGGCATCAGATTAGGGGTTCATAAGTATAATGTAGGTGGCGGCGGTGTCCGTAGCGGCAGATTAGGGGTTAATAAATATAATGTAGGAGTCGGCGATGTCGGGGGCGGCAGATTAGGGGTTAATTAGTGTAAGATTAGGGGTGTTTAGACTCAGGGTTCATGTTAGGGTGTTAGGTGTAGACATAACTTTTATTTCCCCATAGGAATCAATGGGGCTGCGTTACTGAGTTTTACACTACTTTTTTGCAGGTGTTAGACTTTTTCTCAGCCAGCTCTCCCCGTTGATTCGTATGGGGAAATCGTGCACAAGCAAGTACAACCAGCTCACCACTGACTTAAGCAGTGCTGGTATTGGAGTGCGGTAATGAGCAACATTTTGCTCTATGCTCACTTGCCTTTTAACACCAGGTTTGTAAAAACCCGTAATACCAGCGTTGCATGTAAGTGAGTGGTGAGAAAAAACTGTCGTTAGCACCGCATAGCCTCTAACGCAAAACTCATAATCTGGCCGATAGACTCAGGAAATGCTTAAACGCAACAGACATATAATACTTATTTAGTTGCATTTATCTTAACCAAAGCATGGATGTTACTAAAGAATAGTTGTTATTATTATTATCATCATCATTACATGTACCGTGCCATCATGTAAAGAAAGTTAAATGCATTATCTGATAAAGGCTGGGTCATTAGATAATCATACAGAATCTCTGTACAGAGAGATCATCTCAGATTAGTACATACATTTATGAATAAGTAGCAAGACGAGGGACATTCTACATTGGCTTTTTTTTTTTTTTGGCATTTTACCTAGAAGATGCATTGAGATCTGAAAAATATAATTATCTTATGGGAAAATAAAAGGGTTCAAGGAGAAAATAGGGAAATACTGTAAAATACACCAAGAGACTAAGGCCTAGATTTAGAGTTGGGCGGTAGCCGTCAAAACCAGCGTTAGAGGCTCCTAACGCTGGTTTTTACCGCCCTCTGGTATTTACGATCAGCCAATAGAATGCGAGCTCAATCTGATTGGCTGATCGGATCGGCCAATCGGATTGAACTTGATTCTGATTGGCTGATTCCATCAGCCAATCAGAATTTTCCTACCTTAATTCCGATTGGCTGATAGAATCCTATCAGCCAATCAGAATTCGAGGGACGCCATCTTGGATAACGTCCCTTAAAGGAACCGTCATTCTTCAGTTGGACGTCGTCGGAAGAAGATTGGTCTGCGCTGGAGGTCTTCACGATGGAGCCGTTCCTCATCGGATGAAGATAGAAGATGCCGCTTGGATCAAGATGGTTGCCGGTCTGGATCGCCTCTTCTTCCCGGATAGGATGAAGACTTTGGAGCCTCTTCTGGACCTCTTCAGCCGCAGGATTATGGATCGCCAGCCCCCGCTTGGGTTGGATGAAGATTTTGGAGCCAGGACCGATCGGTGAAACCCGGTGAGGTGAAGATAAGGTAGGAAGATCTTCAGGGGCTTAGTGTTAGGTTTATTTAAGGGGGGTTTGGGTTAGATTAGGGGTATGTGGGTGGTGGGTTGTAATGTTGGGGGGGGGTATTGTATGTGTTTTTTTACAGGCAAAAGAGCTGAATTTCTTGGGGCATGGCCCGCAAAGGGCCCTGTTCAGGGCTGGTAAGGTAAAGGAGCTTTGAACTTTTGTAATTTAGAATAGGGTAGGGCATTTTTTTATTTTGGGGGGCTTTGTTATTTTATTAGGGGGCTTAGAGTAGGTGTAATTAGTTTAAAATTGTTGTAATATTTTTCTAATGTTTGTAAATATTTTTTTATTTTTTGTAACTTAGTTCTTTTTTATTTTTTGTACTTTAGTTAGTTTATTTAATTGTAGTTATTTGTAGATATTGTATTTAATTAATTTATTGATAGTGTAGTGTTAGGTTTAATTGTAGGTAATTGTAGGTATTTTATTTAATTTATTTATTGATAGTGTAGTGTTAGGTTTAATTGTAACTTAGGTTAGGATTTATTTTACAGGTAAATCTGTAATTATTTTAACTATTTTAGCTATTAAATAGTTCTTAACTATTTAATAGCTATTGTACCTAGTTAAAATAAATACAAAGTTACCTGTAAAATAAATATAAATCCTAAAATAGCTATAATATAATTATAATTTATATTGTAGCTATATTAGGGTTTATTTTACAGGTAAGTATTTAGCTTTAAATAGGAATAATTTATTTAATAAGAGTTAATTTATTTTGTTAGATTTAAATTATATTTAATTTAGGGGGTGTTAGTGTTAGGGTTAGACTTAGCTTTAGGGGTTAATACATTTATTACAGTAGCGGCGAGATTAGGTCGGCAGATTAGGGATTAATAATTGAAGTTAGGTGTCGGCGATGTTAGGGAGGGCAGATTAGGGGTTAATACTATTTATTATAGGGTTATTGAGGCGGGAGTGAGGCGGATTAGGGGTTAATAACTTTATTATAATAGCGGTGCGGTCCGCTCGGCAGATTAGGGGTTAATAAGTGTAGGGAGGTGGAGGCGACGTTGTGGGGGGCAGATTAGGGGTTAATAAATATAATATAGGGGTCGGCGGTGTTAGGGGCAGAAGATTAGGGGTACATAGGGATAATGTAAGTAGCGGCGGTTTACGGAGCGGCAGATTAGGGGTTAAAAAAAATATGCAGGTGTCAGCGATAGCGGGGGCGGCAGAATAGGGGTTAATAAGTATAAGGTTAGGGCTGTTTAGACTCGGGGTACATGTTAGAGTGTTAGGTGCAGACGTAGGAAGTGTTTCCCCATAGCAAACAATGGGGCTGCGTTAGGAACTGAACGCGGCTTTTTTGCAGGTGTTAGGTTTTTTTCAGCTCAAACAGCCCCATTGTTTCCTATGGGGGAATCGTGCACGAGCACGTTTTTGAAGCTGGCCGCGTCCGTAAGCACCGCTGGTATCGAGAGTTGAAGTTGCGTTAAATATGCTATACGCTCCTTTTTTGGAGCCTAACGCAGCCATTCTGTGAACTCTAAATACCAGCGGTATTTAAAAGGTGCGGCCAGAAAAAAAGCCAGCCTAGCTAACGCACCCCTTTGGGCGCAGAACTCTAAATCTAGGCGTATGAACATAAAGAAGATATTGACGAAATGTACAATATTGTAACTACAAATTGGAAAGAAGTTGCTCACTCATAGGACACAATTAAATAAAAACTCATTATGAAAATAATGAGTGTGTATTTGTTTGGTTATTGCTTTTGCTAATTTATATTATTTTACAAGTGCTTATTATTAATATTTTAGCTTCAATTGACTGAGCAGAAAGTGTTTGTATATGTTTGGGGATGTTGCCTCCCAACATCATCCAATAGGGTGGTGGGTACTTTCAGTGTGTTTTGGGCATACAAATAGTGATGTCGCGAACAGTTCGCCGGAGAACAGTTCCCGGCGATCTTAGCTTGTTCGTGTTCGCCGAGGCGGGCGAACATATGTGATGTTCGATCCGCCCCCTATTCGTCATCATTGAGTAAACTTTGACCCTGTATCTCACAGTCTGCAGACACATTACAGCCAATCAGCAGCAGACACTCCCTCCCAGACCCTCCCTGCTCCTTGGCAGCAGCCATTTTAGATTCATTCTAATCCTGCATTCTTAGTGAGAGGAGGGATAGTGCTGCTGCTGCTGATTTTATAGGGAAATTGATAGTTAGGCTAGTGTATTCAGTGTCCACTACAGCCCTGAAGGACTCATCTGATCTCTGCTGTAAGGACAGCACCCCAAAAAGCCCTTTTTAGGGCTACATCAGTCGTTTTTTTTGTTTGTTTTTTTCTTTGTAATCTAATAGCAGTTTCCTGCCTGGCACTGCCAGCCTGTGTGTCAGGCTCACAGCATATACTGTGCCTACTTGCTCAGTGCCACCAGTCATATCTGGTGTAACATTAGTGTAAATTTAAAAAAAAAACCCTTTTGCATCAGTCTGCTAGTGTAATCTAATTGCATTTGCCTGCCTGCCAGCGTCTGTGCCAGGCCCACTTGCCAACTAGTGCCACCAATCATATTTGTTATAACAGTAGTGTAAATATTTAAAAAAAAAAAAAACTTTTTTGACTGTGAGACATCAGTCTGCTAGTGTAATCTTATTGCATTTGCCTGCCTGGCAGCGTGTGTGCCAGGCCCACTTGCCAAGTTTGTGGCACCACTCATATTTGTTGTAACAGTAGTGTAAATATTTAAAAAAAAAAACTTTTTTGACTGTGAAACATCAGTCTGCTGGTAAAATTTAATTTCAGTTGCCTGCCTGCCAGCGTGTGTGCCAGGCCCGCTTGCCAACTAGTGCCACCAATCATATTTGTTATAACAGTAGTTTAAATATTAAAAAAAAAACTTTTTTGACTGTGAAACATCAGTCTGTTAGTGTAATCTAATTGCAGTTGCCCGCCTGCCAGCGTGTGTGCCAGGCCCACTTGCCAACTAGTGCCACCAATCATATTTGTTATAACAGTAGTGTAAATATTTAAAATAAAAACATTTTTGACTGTGAAACATCAGTCTGCTAGTGTAATCTAATTGCAGTAGCCCGCCTGCCAGCGTGTGTGCCAGGCCCACTTGCCAACTAGTGCCACCAATCATATTTGTTGTAACAGTAGTGTAAATATTTAAAATAAAAACTTTTTTGACTATGAAACATCAGTCTGCTAGTGTAATCTAATTGCAGTAGCCCACCTGCCTGCGTTTGTGCCAGGCCCACTTGCCAACTAGTGCCACCAATCATATTTGTTATAACAGTAGTTTAAATATTTTAAAAAAAAAATGTTGACTGTGAGACATCAGTCTGTTAGTGTTATCTAATTGGAGTTGCCTGCCTGCCAGCGTGTGTGCCAGGCCCACTTGCCAACTAGTGCCACCAATCATATTTGTTGTAACAGTAGTGTAAATATTTAAAATAAAAACTTTTTTGACTATGAAACATCAGTCTGCTAGTGTAATCTAATTGCAGTAGCCTGCCTGCCAGCGTGTGTGCCAGGCCCACTTGCTAACTAGTGCCACCAATCATATTGTTATAACAGTAGTTTAAATATTAAAAAAAAAAAAATTATACTGTGAGACATCAGTCTGCTAGTGTAATCTAATTGCAGTTACCTGCCTGCCAGCGTGTGTGCCAGGCCCACTTGCCAACTAGTGCCACCAATCATATTTGTTATAACAGTAGTGTAAATATTTTAAAAAAAACTTTTTTGACTGTGAGACATAAGTCTGCTAGTGTAATCTAATTTCAGTAGCTGCCTGCCAGCGTGTGTGCCAGGCCCACTTGCCAAGTTAGTGGCACCACTCATATTTGTTGTAACAGTAGTGTAAATATTTTTTAAAAAAAAGGAGAACGAACTGTACTGGGTGTCCACGCTACTAGACCCCTGGTATAAGCATAAAGTGAATGAAATGTTACCAAATTCCCGCAAGTCGGAAAGGATAGAGCAGTTCAAAAATAAATTAAAAAGTATACTTTACACAGCGTATAAGGCTGATGTCACAGCACAACGGGAATCTAACAGGGGAAGAAATGAAAGTAATACTCCTCCTCCCACGAATACGCCGGCAAGGACAGGATGCTTTCCAGACGTGTTGTTGATGGAGGACATGCAGACCTTTTTAACTCCTATGCATCGCAACACAGCCCTTCGGGATCCAGCCTCAGACAACGACTCAACCGACAGGTAGCAGACTACCTTGCATTAACTGCGGATCTCGTCACTCTGAGGAGCGATGAACCCTTTGACTACTGGATGTGCAGGCTTGACCTGTGGCCTGAGCTATCCCAATTTGCAATCGAACTTCTGGCCTGCCCCGCTTCAAGTGTCCTGTCAGAGAGGACCTTCAATGCAGCAGGAGGTATTGTCACTGAGAAGAGAAGTCGCCTAGGTCAAAAAAGTCTTGATTATCTCACCTTTATTAAAATTAATGAGGGATGGATTCTAAAGGGACTGGCATTGGGCGATACATTTGAGTAAAAAAGGCCTGATGAGATGAGCTGCTTCTGTTTCATGAATTCTTGTTTTGTTGTTGGATTCCTGGCATCTGAACTCGGCTTGCTGATTGACCATTCTTCTGGATTCCCCTTTTTGCTTTATGAAAGATTGGACTGCTTTCCTGGCTACTGACCCTTGGCTTGTATTCTGACAATTCTTTTGTATCCTGTATGCTTATTTGGCTACTGTGTCTATCACCATGCTGTGAGAACTGTAAGCTTAACTGGCTGCTGAGTCTAAGCAACTATACTGTGACATCTGTTTATCCTGAAGCCAAGTACCTCTGCTGTGAGTACCTGTATACTTCCTTGGCTGTTGGTACTAAACTCCACTGCTGTAAGAACTGTATGTTAATCTGCTTGCTGAGTCTAAGCAACTATACTGTGACATCTGTTTATTCTGAAGCCACTCCACCCTGAACAAGTGCCCCTCAGCCACCTCCACAGATGCCAACTCCTCTGCCCGCAACCTCCACCACTGGCTCACAGACTGCGCCAACACCCTTGCCCCTCACAAGAAACCGTCCAACCGCCAACCCACTAACAAGGCTAGTTGGTTCACCCCTGCCCTCCAGGACTCCAAACGCCACTGCAGACGATTGGAAAGGACCTGGAGATCCAGCAAGACCCCCTCAAATAAAACATCCTACAAAGAAGCCATCACTACCCACCACCACCTCATCAAAACCACCAAGAAGACAGCCATCCAAGATAGAATCAATGCCAACGTCCACAATATTGTAACTACAAATTGGAAAGAAGTTGCTCACTCATAGGACACAATTAAATAAAAACTCATTATGAAAATAATGAGTGTGTGTTTGTTTGGTTATTGCTTTGGCTAATTTATATTATTTTACAAGTGCTTATTATTAATATTTTAGCTTCAATTGACTGAGCAGAAAGTGTTTGTATATGTTTGGGGATGTTGCCTCCCAACATCATCCAATATGGTGGTGGGTACTTTCAGTGTGTTTTGGGCATACAAATAGTGATGTCGCGAACAGTTCGCCGGAGAACAGTTCCCGGCGATCTTAGCTTGTTCGCGTTCACCGCGGTGGGCGAACATATGTGATGTTCGATCCGCCCCCTATTCGTCATCATTGAGTAAACTTTGACCCTGTATCTCACAGTCTGCAGACACATTACAGCCAATCAGCAGCAGACACTCCCTCCCAGACCCTCCCTGCTCCTTGGCAGCAGCCATTTTAGATTCATTCTAATCCTGCATTCTTAGTGAGAGGAGAACGAACTGTACTGGGTGTCCATGCTACTAGACCCCTGGTATAAGCTTAAAGTGAATGAAATGTTACCAAATTCCCGCAAGTCGGAAAGGATGGAGCAGTTCAAAAATAAATTAAAAAGTATGCTTTACACAGCGTATAAGGGTGATGTCACAGCACAACGGGAATCTAACAGGGGAAGAGATGAAAGTAATACTCCTCCTCCCACGAATACGCCGGCAAGGACAGGATGCTTTCCAGACGTGTTGTTGATGGAGGACATGCAGACCTTTTTAACTCCTATGCATCGCAACACAGTCTTCGGGATCCAGCCTCAGAGAACGACTCAACCGACAGGTAGCAGACTACCTTGCATTAACTGCGGATCTCGACACTCTGAGGAGCGATGAACCCCTTGACTACTGGATGTGCAGGCTTGACCTGTGGCCTGAGCTATCCCAATTTGCAATCGAACTTCTGGCCTGCCCCGCTTCATGTGTCCTGTCAGAAAGGACCTTCAGTGCAGCAGGAAGTATTGTCACCGAGAAGAGAAGTCGCCTAGGTCAAAAAAGTCTTGATTATCTCACCTTTATTAAAATGAATGAGGGATGGATTCTAAAGGAACTGGCATTGGGCGATACATTTGAGTAAAAAAGGCCTGATGAGATGAGCTTCTTCTGTTTCATGAATTCCTGTTTTGTTGTTGGATCCCTGGCATCTGAACTCGGCTTGCTGATTGACCATTCTTCTGGATTCCCCTTTTTGCTTTATGAAAGATTGGACTGCTTTCCTGGCTACTGATCCTTGGCTTGTATTCTGACAATTCTTTTGTATCCTGTATGCTTATTTGGCTACTGTGTCTATCACCATGCTGTGAGAACTGTAAGCTTAACTGGCTGCTGAGTCTAAGCAACTATACTGTGACATCTGTTTATCCTGAAGCCAAGTACCTCTGCTGTGAGTACCTGTATACTTCCTTGGCTGTTGGTACTAAACTCCACTGCTGTAAGAACTGTATGTTAATCTGCTTGCTGAGTCTAAGCAACTATACTGTGACATCTGTTTATTCTGAAGCCACTCCACCCTGAACAAGTGCCTCTCAGCCACCTCCACAGATGCCAACTCCTCTGCCCGCAACCTCCACCACTGGCTCACAGACTGCGCCAACACCCTCGCCCCTCACAAGAAACCGTCCAACCGCCAACCCACTAACAAGGCTAGTTGGTTCATCCCTGCCCTCCAGGACTCCAAACGCCACTGCAGACAATTGGAAAGGACCTGGAGATCCAGCAAGACCCCCTCAAATAAAACATCCTACAAAGAAGCCATCACTACCCACCACCACCTCATCAAAACCACCAAGAAGACAGCCATCCAAGATAGAATCAATGCCAACGTCCACAATATTGTAACTACAAATTGGAAAGAAGTTGCTCACTCATAGGACACAATTAAATAAAAACTCATTATGAAAATAATGAGTGTGTGTTTGTTTGGTTATTGCTTTGGCTAATTTATATTATTTTAAAAGTGCTTATTATTAATATTTTAGCTTCAATTGACTGAGCAGAAAGTGTTTGTATATGTTTGGGGATGTTGCCTCCCAACATCATCCAATATGGTGGTGGGTACTTTCAGTGTGTTTTGGGCATACAAATAGTGATGTCGCGAACAGTTCGCCGGAGAACAGTTCCCGGTGATCTTAGCTTGTTCCCGTTCGCCGCGGTGGGCGAACATATGTGATGTTCGATCCGCCCCCTATTCGTCATCATTGAGTAAACTTTGACCCTGTATCTCACAGTCTGCAGACACATTACAGCCAATCAGCAGCAGACACTCCCTCCCAGACCCTCCCTGCTCCTTGGCAGCAGCCATTTTAGATTCATTCTAATCCTGCATTCTTAGTGAGAGTAGGGATAGTGCTGCTGATGCTGATTTTATAGGGAAATTGATAGTTATGGTTGGTGTATTCAGTGTCCACTACAGCCCTGAAGGACTCATCTGATCTCTGCTGTAAGGACAGCACCCCAAAAAGCCCTTTTTAGGGCTACATCAGTCGGTTTTTTTTTTGTTTTTTTCTTTGTAATCTAATAGCAGTTTCCTGCCTGGCACTGCCAGCCTGTGTGTCAGGCTCACAGCATATACTGTGCCTACTTGCTCAGTGCCACCAGTCATATCTGGTGTAACATTAGTGTAAATTTAAAAAAAAAAACTTTTACATCAGTCTGCTAGTGTAATCTAATTGCATTTGCCTGCCTGGCAGCGTGTGTGCCAGGCCCACTTGCCAACTAGTGCCACCAATCATATTTGTTGTAACAGTAGTGTAAATATTTAAAAAAAAAAACTTTTTTGACTGTGAAACATCAGTCTACTAGTAAAATTTAATTGCAGTTGCCTGCCTGCCAGCTTGTGTGCCAGGTCCACTTGCCAACTAGTGCCACCAATCATACTTGTTATAACAGTAGTTTAAATATTTTAAAAAAAAACTTTTTTGACTGTGAGACATCAGTCTGTTAGTGTTATCTAATTGGAGTTGCCTGCCTGCCAGCGTGTGTGCCAGGCCCACTTGCCAACTAGTGCCACCAATCATATTTGTTGTAACAGTAGTGTAAATATTTAAAATAAAAACTTTTTTGACTATGAAACATCAGTCTGCTAGTGTAATCTAATTGCAGTAGCCCACCTGCCTGCGTGTGTGCCAGGCCCACTTGCCAACTAGTGCCACCAATCATATTTGTTATAACAGTAGTTTAAATATTTTAAAAAAAACTTTTTGGACTGTGAGATATCAGTCTGTTAGTGTTATCTAATTGGAGTTGCCTGCCTGCCAGCGTGTGTGCCAGGCCCACTTGCCAACTAGTGCCACCAATCATATTTGTTGTAACAGTAGTGTAAATATTTAAAATAAAAACTTTTTTGACTGTGAAACATCAGTCTGATAGTGTAATCTAATTGCAGTAGCCTGCCTGCCAGCGTGTGTGCCAGGCCCACTTGCCAACTAGTGCCACCAATCATATTGTTATAACAGTAGTTTAAATATTAAAAAAAAAACTTTTTGGACTGTGAGACATCAGTCTGCTAGTGTAATCTAATTGCAGTTGCCTGCCTGCCAGCGTGTGTGCCAGACCCACTTGCCAACTAGTGCCACCAATCATATTTGTTATAACAGTAGTGTAAATATTTAAAAAAAAAACTTTTTTGACTGTGAAACATCAGTCTCTGCTAGTGTAATTTAATTACAGTTGCCTGCCTGCCAGCGTGTGTGCCAGGCCCACTTGCCAACTAGTGCCACCAATCATATTTGTTATAACAGTAGTTTAAATATTTTAAAAAAAACTTTTTTGACTGTGAGACATCAGTCTGCTAGTGTAATCTAATTTCAGTAGCTGCCTGCCAGCGTGTGTGCCAGGCCCACTTGCCAAGTTAGTGGCACCACTCATATTTGTTGTAACTGTAGTGTAAATATTTAAAAAAAAAAAAAGGAGAACGAACTGTACTGGGTGTCCATGCTACTAGACCCCTGGTATAAGCATAAAGTGAATGAAATGTTACCAAATTCCCGCAAGTCGGAAAGGATGGAGCAGTTAAAAAATAAATTAAAAAGTATGCTTTACACAGCGTATAAGGGTGATGTCACAGCACAACGGGAATCTAACAGGGGAAGAGATGAAAGTAATACTCCTCCTCCCACGAATACGCCGGCAAGGACAGGATGCTTTCCAGACGTGTTGTTGATGGAGGACATGCAGACCTTTTTAACTCCTATGCATCGCAACACAGCCCTTCGGGATCCAGCCTCAGACAACGACTCAACCGACAGGTAGCAGACTACCTTGCATTAACTGCGGATCTCGACACTCTGAGGAGCGATGAACCCCTTGACTACTGGATGTGCAGTCTTGACCTGTGGCCTGAGCTATCCCAATTTGCAATCGAACTTCTGGCCTGCCCCGCTTCAAGTGTCCTGTCAGAGAGGACCTTCAGTGCAGCAGGAGTTATTGTCACTGAGAAGAGAAGTCGCCTAGGTCAAAAAAGTCTTGATTATCTCACCTTTATTAAAATGAATGAGGGATGGATTCTAAAGGGACTGGCATTGGGCGATACATTTGAGTAAAAAATGCCTGATGAGATCAGCTGCTACTGTTTCATGAATTCCTGTTTTGTTGTTGGATCCCTGGCATCTGAACTCGGCTTGCTGATTGACCATTCTTCTGGATTCCCCTTTTTGCTTTATGAAAGATTGGACTGCTTTCCTGGCTACTGACCCTTGGCTTGTATTCTGACAATTCTTTTGTATCCTGAATGCTTATTTGGCTACTGTGTCTATCACCATGCTGTGAGAACTGTAAGCTTAACTGGCTGCTGAGTCTAAGCAACTATACTGTGACATCTGTTTATCCTGAAGCCAAGTACCTCTGCTGTGAGTACCTGTATACTTCCTTGGCTGTTGGTACTAAACTCCACTGCTGTAAGAACTGTATGTTAATCTGCTTGCTGAGTCTAAGCAACTATACTGTGACATCTGTTTATTCTGAAGCCACTCCACCCTGAACAAGTGCCCCTCAGCCACCTCCACAGATGCCAACTCCTCTGCCCGCAACCTCCACCACTGGCTCACAGACTGCGCCAACACCCTCGCCCCTCACAAGAAACCGTCCAACCGCCAACCCACCAACAAGGCTAGTTGGTTCACCCCTGCCCTCCAGGACTCCAAACGCCACTGCAGACGATTGGAAAGGACCTGGAGATCCAGCAAGACCCCCTCAAATAAAACATCCTACAAAGAAGCCATCACTACCCACCACCACCTCATCAAAACCACCAAGAAGACAGCCATCCAAGATAGAATCAATGCCAACATCCACAACAGCAAGGAGCTGTTCACAGTAATCAAGGAATTCTCCAATCCCAACAGCAACACCAACGACATCCCGCCCTCCCAGGACCTCTGCGATAACCTCGCAATGTACTTCCACCGCAAGATTGTCGACATCTATGACAGCTTCATGCCCCAGAACTCACCCACCACTGCCTACCCATCAACTCCCACCAATACCTCACCCAAATACACCACCGCCTACCCCCCACTGACCATCTGGAGCCCCCTCACCACAGAGGACACCATCAGGATCATGAGATCGATCCACTCTGGAGCACCCTCGGACCTATGCCCGCATCACATTTTCAACAAAGCGGTTGACACCATCGCCCCCGACCTCTGCAGCACCATCAACTGCTCCATCGAAACCGGCACCTTCCCGGAAGACTGGAAGCACGCAGAATTAAAACCCCTACTGAAAAAACCCACGGCTGACCCCAATGATACGAAGAACTACCGCCCAATCTCTTTGCTCCCCTTTGCGGCCAAAGTCATCGAGAAGTCCATCAGCGCGCAACTCGTTGACTACATTGAAGCCAACCACACCCTGGACCCCTCCCAATCAGGTTTCAGGAGCAACCACAGCACCGAGACCGCCCTCCTCGCCGCCACAGACGACATCCTCACCCTACTCGACCGAGGAGAGACCGCCGCCCTCATTCTCCTAGACCTCCCAGCAGCAATCAACACTGTCTCCCACCTCACCCTCCGCAACTGACTACACGATGCCGGCATACGCGACAAATCCCTGGAATAGATCACCTCCTTCCTCACCAGCAGAACCCAGAAAGTTAGACTCCCACCCTTCACCTCCAAGCCCACAGAAATCAGCTGCGGTGTACCCCAAGGCTCTTCTCTGAGCCCCACCCTATTTAACATCTACATGGCCCCTCTCTCCGCCATCGCCCGACGACACAACCTCAACATCGTCTCCTACGCCGACGACACCCAGGTAATCATCTCACTCACCAGTGACCCCACCACCACCAAGAGAAACGTCCACGAAGGGCTGACAGCAGTCGCCACCTGGATGAACTACAACTGCCTAAAGCTGAACGCAGACAAAACCGAAGTCCTCCATCTCGGTCCCACCACATCCGCGTGAAATAACTCCTGGTGGCCCACAGCCCTCAGACACCCTCCGAACCCCCACCGACCATGCACGAAATCTAGGCGTCATCCTGGACTCATCACTCTCCATGGACCAGCAAATCAATGCCGTCTCTTCTGCATGCTTCCACACACTTAACCTGATGCGAAAGATCTTCAAATGGATCCCAACTGAGACCAGGAAGACCTCGTAAGCAGCCGACTGGACTATGGTAACGCACTCTACGCCAGCACCACCATCAAGCTCCAAAAGAGACTACAGCGCATCCAGAACTCCTTGGCCAGACTAATCCTTGACACCCCTTGTCAATGCCACATCACCAAATACCTGCGGGACCTGCACTGGCTCCCCATCAACAAAAGAATAATCATCAAGCTTCTCACCCACACACTCAAGGCCCTCTACAACATCAGTCCCGAATACTTGAACCACCGCGTTACCTTCTACACCCCTACCAGACAACTTCGATCCGCCGACCAAGCCTAACTAAGTTCAGAAAGGACCTCAAGACCTGGCTCTTCGACTGAACTGCAACCCTCAATGCCTTGAGACCCTTACGGGTGAATAGTCGCGCTTTACAAGAACCCAATAGATAGATAGAAGTACCTCTGCTGTGAGTACCAGTATACTTCCTTGGCTGTTGGTACTAAACTCCACTGGTGTAAGAACTGTATGTTAATCTGCCTGCTGAGTCTAAGCAACTATACTGTGACATCTGTTTATCCTGAAGCCAAGTATCTCTGCTGTGAGTACCTGTATACTTCCTTGGCTGTTGGTACTAAACTCCACTGCTGTAAGAACTGTATGTTAATCTGCCTGCTGAGTCTAAGCAACTATACTGTGACATCTGTTTATCCTGAAGCCAAGTACCTCTGCTGTGAGTACCTGTATACTTCCTTGGCTGTTGGTACTAAACTCCACTGCTGTAAGAACTGTATGTTAATCTGCCTGCTGAGTCTAAGCAACTATACTGTGACATCTGTTTATCCTGAAGCCAAGTACCTCTGCTGTGAGTACCTGTATACTTCCTTGGCTGTTGGTACTAATCTCCACTGCTGTAAGAACTGTATGTTAATCTGCCTGCTGAGTCTAAGCAACTATACTGTGACATCTGTTTATCCTGAAGCCAAGTACCTCTGCTGTGAGTACCTGTATACTTCCTTGGCTGTTGGTACTAAACTCCACTGCTGTAAGAACTGTAGGTTAATCTGCCTGCTGAGTCTAAGCAACTATACTGTGACATCTGTTTATCCTGAAGCCAAGTACCTCTGCTGTGAGTACCTGTATACTTCCTTGGCTGTTGGCACTAAACTCCACTGCTGTAAGAACTGTATGTTAATCTGCCTGCTGAGTCTAAGCAACAATACTGTGACATCTGTTTATCCTGAAGCCAAGTACCTCTGCTGTGAGTACCTGTATACTTCCTTGTCTGTTGGTACTAAACTCCACTTATGTAAGAACTGTATGTTAATCTGCCTGCTGAGTCTAAGCAACTATACTGTGACATCTGTTTATCCTGAAGCCAAGTACCTCTGCTGTGAGTACCAGTATACTTCCTTGGCTGTTGGTACTAAACTCCACTGCTGTAAGAACTGTATGTTAATTTGCCTGCTGAGTCTAAGCAACTATACTGTGACATCTGTTTATCCTGAAGCCAAGTACCTCTGCTGTGAGTACCTGTATACTTCCTTGGCTGTTGGTACTAAACTCCACTGGTGTAAAAACTGTATGTTAATCTGCCTGCTGAGTCTAAGCAACAATACTGTAACATCTGTTTATCCTGAAGCCAAGTACCTCTGCTGTGAGTACCTGTATACTTCCTTGGCTGTTGGTACTAAACTCCACTGCTGTAAGAACTGTATGTTAATCTGCTTGCTGAGTCTAAGCAACTATACTGTGACATCTGTTTATCCTGACGCAAAGTACCTATGCTGTGAGTACCTGTATACTTCCTTGGCTGTTGGTACTAAACTCCACTGCTGTAAGAACTGTTTGTTTATCTGCTTGCTGAGTTTAAGCAACTCTACTGTGACATTTGTCTTCCTGAAACTAAGTTGCCTTACCGAGATACTGGCGTATGCTCGGCCTGTTCCTGAACCAAAGTTATCTTACCGAGATAATGGCGTATGCTCGGCCTGTTCCTGAACCCAAGTTGCCTTACCGAGATACTGGCGTATGCTCGGCCTGTTCCTGAACCCAAGTTGCTTTACCGAGATACTGGCGTATGCTCGGCCTGCTCCTGAACCCAAGTTGCCTTACTGAGATACTGGCGTATGCTCGGCCTGTTCCTAAACCCAAGTTTCCTTACCAAGATACTGGCGTATTCTCGGCCTGTTCCTGGACCCAAGTTGCCTTACCGAGATACTGGCGTATGCTCGGCTCCTTCCTGAAACCAAGTTGCCTTACTGAGATACTGGCGTATGCTCGGCCCGTTCCTGAAACCAAGTTGCCTTACTGAGATACTGGCATATGATACCAAGTACCCTGGCTCTAATACCCATGTATGCCCACTTTGATCCTAATATCAAGTACTCGTAAGGGTCGTCTGTGTCTGTTGAAGGACTTCTGCTTGAACTGTTCTTTTGCAAGACTTTCATTTGTTTATTATGAGTTTGGAATATAACCTCGATGTGCTTTACCTCTTGTTTTCCTTGCATTACCTTAGTAAAGTTACTTTAACAAAAGCCCTTCTTTGTTCTGTGTTTCCATTCTGGTATACTGAGTCCTACTCACCTCTTCACATCCTCTCAGCTTAACTCAGCCATCACCTTGCACATGCTCCAAACTCCTACTCAGCCGAGCATGACAGATTAAACTGCTAAGAATAGTACTACTTAACACACCACTCATATCTGGTGGCACAGTAGATTGCACGCGCAGTGCCCCAAATTTGAAGTAGGAGGACCGACCAAGCATCTTTTTCCATCTCCCGGTTCCTAAAAATTATCTCTGGGTTCCTAAAAACGATGCCATACCTATACTCGATTGTGCAAAAGGAAGTCATGGCATATGGGGTCTTTCATGCTGTTGTGCCTGTTGAGGGTCGGGACCCCTCGTATAAAAAGACTGAAGGAGAACGACCTGTACTGAGTGTACAAGCATCTTTTTCCATCTCCCGGTTCCTAAAAATTATCTCCGGGTTCCTAAAATATGCCATACCTGTACTCGATTATGTAAAAGGAAGTCATGGCATATGGGGTCTTTCATGCTGTCGTGCCTGTTGAAGGTCGGGGACCCTCTTATAAAAAGGCTGAAGGAGAACGACCTGTACTGTGTGTCCAAGCATCTTTTTCCATCTCCCGGTTCCTAAAATCCATGCCATATACACGTCCCCTGATAGGGGACTCTGCAGTGGAAGGTACCCGGCCACAGTTTCTTTGCACAAAAGGCAATCCCGGACCCCAACCTGTACTCGATTGTGCAAAAGGAAGTAACCTTACCATGGGTGTCAGACCACATGTCTTATTGTAATTCTCTGTCAAATCTATCTATTTATCTATCGAATCTATCTAACTATCAATCAATCGTATCTATCAAATATATATTGCATCTATTGGTCTATGTAATTCGTATCTATCAAATGTATATTGCATCTATTGATCTATGTAAATCGTATCTATCAAATGTATATTGCATCTATTGATCTATTTAATTTGTATCTATCAAATGTATATTGCATCTATTGATCTATGTAATTTGTATCTATCAAATGTATATTGCATCTATCGATCAATGTAATTCGTATCTATCAAATGTATATTGCATCTTTTGATCTATGTAATTCGTATCTATCAAAGACAAAAGGGGAGAAGAGAGGCGCCAAACATAAAACAGTATCGTCACTCCTATATGATAAGACAGGTATGTCCCCCCCCCCCGATACTGTCAGATACTCACAAGGCGGGTGGCACAGTGGCGTGACTAGTAACACAAGTCAGGACTGTTCTGAGTCGCCCGACAGACACCCGAAGGCTAAGGCGCGTCACACTGGAACTTCCAATCAGCTGGGGGTAATGCCGCTCGACTCCAACTGCCCGAGACCAGCTGTAGATTTAAGCGTCAGGTATTTAGTCTCAGAGTGCGTGTTCGCTCTTGCTGAACAAGATGATCTCAGCAGTATCACACACACAACTCTTCAATATCTTAGTTTTCAATACAAGGATGGACTTTTGGGATTTGTTTTCTGTTAAAAACAAAACGGAAACTAGTAACACTAGTATCTATCAAATGTATATTGCATCTATTGATCCATGTAATTCGTATCTATCAAATGTATATTGCATCTTTTGATCTATGTAATTCGTATCTATCAAATGTATATTGCATCTATTGATCTATGTAATTCGTATCTATCAAATATATGTTGCATCTTTTGATCTATGTAATTCGTATCTATCAAATGTATATTGCATCTTTTGATCTATGTAATTCGTATCTATCAAATGTATATTGCATCTTTTGATCTATGTAATTCGTATCTATCAAATGTATATTGCATCTATTGATCTATGTAATTCGTATCTATCAAATATATGTTGCATCTTTTGATCTATGTAATTCGTATCTATCAAATGTATATTGCATCTATTGATCTATGTAATTCGTATCTATCAAATGTATATTGTATCTATTGATCTATGTAATTCGTATCTATCAAATGTATATTGCATCTATTGATCTATGTAATTCGTATCTATCAAATATATGTTGCATCTTTTGATCTATGTAATTCGTATCTATCAAATGTATATTGTATCTATTGATCTATGTAATTCGTATCTATCAAATGTATATTGTATCTATTGATCTATGTAATTCGTATCTATCAAATGTATATTGCATCTATTGATCTATGTAATTCGTATCTATCAAATGTATATTGCATCTTTTGATCTATGTAAATCGTATCTATCAAATCTATATTGCATCTATTGATCTATGTTATTCGTATCTATCAAATGTATATTGCATCTTTTGATCTATGTAATTCGTATCTATCAGATGTATATTGCATCTATTGATCTATGTAATTTGTATTTATCACAGTGAGCGGCCAGCAATATTTAACATGAAAAATAAATGCATATGACTGAGCAGGTTGTTCATGGTTCTAGCAGTTGGAATGGAGAGGATTCAGATGGGGAGACTTAGGGAAGTAGCTGGGTCACAGTTAGAAGGGAAAGCAGGAGTAAGCAGAAGAGAGAGGCCAGTTCTGAGCTGTTACACCCCAATAGATTTGACAAATTTAGTGAAGATGTTGGGGATATTGAATCAGGGGCGGCAATGTCAAAGAGGGTTGTTCTGCCTAATATGCTGAACAGCCCTTAAAGGGACAGTCAACTCCAAAGTTTATGGTTATATTCACACACTTTTTACCTCTGTGATTACCTTGTAACTAGGCCTCTGCAGACAGCCCCCTCATCACATGGCTATTTATTTATTATCTGTTGACGTGAATTTTAGCCAATTAGTGCAGTGTCATCCACAACCAACGGACGTGAGCACAATATTATCTATATGGCCCACATGAACTAGCAGTCTCCTGTTGTGAAAAGCAAATTAAAAAGCATGTGATAAGAGGCTGTCTGTAGTGGCTTCCAAACAGCCAGACATTTAGAGGTTTTAGATGTTATAAAATATATTAATATAAAACTGCTAGTTGTGCAAAGCTGGGGAATGTGTAGTAAAGGCAGTATCTATCTTTTTAAACAATGACAATTTTGGTGTTGACTGTCCCTTTAATTCACAGAAGAGGGGCATAAAAGTCAGGGCCAGAGGCAGAGGTTAGTTGTAGGAGACTCTATTATTAGGAAGGTTGATAGGGTAATTTGTAATCCTGATTCCTTAAATAGAACAGTTTGCTGTCTTCCAGGGGCTCGTGTTAGGCATATTGTGAAGCGTATTGATAGATTATTAGAGGGATGTGGGTCTGATGCTGCAGTCATGGTGCATATTGGTACTAATAAAGGAATCAGCAGGAGATGGAGACTCCTAAAAATGACTTCAGGGAGTTAGGTAGCAAGCTTAAAGCAAGGACCTCAGAGGTCCTATTTTCTGACATATTACACATATAAACCAGGGCTGTTTCCTAACCCAGTAAGGCAGCTAAGGGCAGTTCATTTCTGGTTAAACACATGGAGTAAAAATGAGGGGTTTGACTTTTTAGAGCACTGAGCTGACTTTTCACTTGGGTAACAGTAAGGATGGATTGCACCTGAATGACATGGTGCAGTTGTGTTGGGGGAGAGGATGGTAGCACGCTTAGAGAATCTTTTAAACTAGGCAAAGTGGGGGGGGGGGGCAGTTCAAACATATTAGAACAGACAGACCAGGTTGTGAATATGACACACCTAGGAAGAGATGTCAGAAGGGTACACTTAGGAAATTTCACATTACAAAGTTTGGAGGAAGTCGCACCAAGTAGCAGCAGAAAGCACATGAAAATTTAATGTATGAGTGCAAATGCAAGAAGCAAGACAGGTAAAATGGGGAGCTGGAGCTTTTAGCTGCTGAGGAGGATTATGATATTATCAGTATAAATTAATCTTGGTGGGATGATTTACATGGCTGGGCAGTTAACTTAGAGGGTTAGACTTTTTTTAGGAGGGACAGGAGTAATAAAAATGGAGGAGGAACATGGCGTAAACTGCAGTGCTAAAACAATTGGAAAGGCTGCTAATAATAACAGTGCTGTAATTATGGGAGATTGTAACTGTTTCAAAATAAACTGGGCCAATGAAACTAGCAATTTATCGAAAGGAGATAGATTTTTAAATGTTCTCAGTGATAGCTTAATGTCACAATTAATAGAGGAGCCAACTAGGAGTAATGCTATATTGGATTTAGAGCTATCAAACAATATAGAAATAATATAAAACAGAGAAGTCAAAGAAACTTTGAGTAACATTGATCACATAATATACAATGTTTCAAATCAATTTCCACAAGCAGTTACAAGGGTTCACCAAGAATTTTAATTTTAAGCAAGTAGTATTCAATGATTTAAGGAAATCATTAAATAGCATAAATTGGGACAACGTATTCTTAAATAGAAATACAGAGAATAAAGGGATATCATCTAAAATATTGTTAAATAAATATACACATCAACACATACCAAATGGTTATAAAAGTAAAATAAACACATCCAAGTGTTATGACGCCAGATTGCCATGGCGCCGGGTTGCTGCGACGCCGGGTTACTATGATGCCAGGTTGCCTAGCCGCGATAGTTATAACGCTATAGTCTTGCGTCATCTTTTCCGCTTCATGTTTGTTTTGCTTGTTGCTTCATTCTTGACGCATCATTCTCACGTCATCTTTGGCGCCCTTTTTAATTTAAATGCCATTAAGTTTCACTATTTCATTGCCCTAGTATTGAGTTTAACTTGTGGGTGTGCCTTATACTTATATATTGTATATCGTTTTTGGCTTGTGACTCGGACCTCATTTGACCATTCTTCTGCCTGCTGATTTCACTCTGTTTGTTGGCCGATTGGTTTTGATCTTAGATTTCCCTAACTAAGCTTTTGGACTATGATTCTGTTTTTCTGTTACCGTTTGGTTTGACCTTTGGCCTTCCCGGTCATTTCCTGGTTATCCACTCCTAGCTTTCATCCTGGTGTTCAGCATATCCCCTCCTGGGTCCTAATGCTACTATCCCTAAGAATTTTTTGTTATCACTCCACTTGACACCAGGATAACAAGACTACCGGCCAGGATCAGTTTGATAGCGAAATATCTGAAGGAACCTAACACCAAGTCTAAATAAAAAAGTGTTAAGCGACATTAGGAAAAAATGTAGGGCATTTAAATTATTCAAGGATAATAGTACAGACTCAAAATTCCAAATATATAAGGAATGTAACAAAATATCCAAAAATCAATCAAATTAGCCAAAATGAAAAATGAAAAAATAATTGCAAAGGATTCTAAATCAAACCCGAAAAAAAGTACATAAATGGCAAAAAAATTAAGAAGGACAATATAGGTACATTAAAATGTGTGAAGGGTCACATTATTAACAGTGACAGGGAGAAGGCTGAGGTACTAAACCAGTTCTTTTTTTCAGAATACACAAGAGAGGAACCAATGGGAGATACATTGAAATAAACTTGAACATACAAGCCCATACCCTTGACTGGGTTATCTCTAGAGGATATAATGAAAAAAATGGATAATTTTAAAATAAATAAATAAAACTCCAGGCCCAGATGCAGTACACCCATGGGTTCCAAGGTAATTTAGCACTGTTATAGCCAAGCCTCTACTCTTAAGTTTTCAAGACTCAGTATCCTCAGTATCCTCAGTATCCTCAGTCATAGTACCCCAGGATTGGTGTAAAGCTGATATGGTGCCAATTTTTAAAAAGGGAAGCAGGGATGATCCAGGAAGCTATAGACCTGTTAGTCTGACATTAATAGTGGGGAAGATACTTGAAGGGATTATAAGGGATTATATTGATGAGCATATTTGTGTTAACAAGATGAGTTCAAGTCAGCATGGTTTTATGAGAAATAGATCATGTCAAACTAATCTAATCTATCTATTTATATAGATAAATGGGAATCAGTTGATGTGATATACTTGGATTTTGCAAAGGTTTATGATACAGTGTCACATGAGAGATTATTGTACAAAATTAAGAGACCAGGAATAGCTGAAAATGTTAGCTCATGGATAAATGACTAAACTAAAAGCAAAAAGGATCAAGACTCCAGAGAGAGTAAAGCTTTCCTCCAGGCATGTGACACCATACTGTACCATCACCTTTAGACACCTACAGAAGCTCATGTTCAGGAAGAGAACACTTGGCCCAAGTAACTGTACAGCATCATCTGACTTTCACATCCTACTTTCTTTCTGTATATCACTGTCAGTGTTTTGTTTTGTTCCCATCCCCATATATACTAAGTACTAGGTTTATATGTAACTTCTGCCAACATTTCTTTCTCACCAGAAATGATCTGTAACTTAAGATAAATAAACGTGATCTCTAAACAAAATGCAGGACTGAGATGGGAAATTACTTTATATCTTGGTTCTGAGCCCAGACAGAGGACCTTGATTTCTGGTGCACAATACAAGACAATGAAAGGCAGCTTTCATTATAAATGCTACAGCAGGCGACAGCAGCAGAACATAAACCCCAAGTCAAAACCTTTCATCTGCAATTAGAGAAATTCACAGAATAAACATGATCATAAGCCTTGTGTGACAGCTGGGGTCACAGATTTACATGCACAGGGTTTTATTGTGTTACAGCACAGTAGTAAATGTCAGGTTTGAGAATATTTGTCATTATTTCCATTAGTTTATAACAGGATGTATATGGTAAATGATGCTGTTGTGTTTCGTGGATGGTCACAAAAACATATATATATATATATATATATATATATATATATATATATATATATATATATATATATATATATATATATATATATATATATATATATATATATATATATATTATGATGCTCAGTGAACAAGGTGAATATGAAATATGTAGGTGTTTGACCATCTTTGGCCATATATGACATTTAACAATTAAGAGAACTATGAAGTATTTTAAATGTCTATGTACCTGTGTTGTTGTAGGTACAAAGAACTGAAGACCTTAGTTCCAGACATGAGCTAGCAGGATTCCAGCTAATGGTCATTACATGAAATCTAAAGCAAAATGGATGAAAGCTGCACAGAGGTGTGACCTACATACCTGCATTAACATACCAGCCACCCGTTTACCTATATTACACCCAGACCTGGCTTCTTACATCACCGTCTGTACTGTCTGATTTCATCATGTATTCTGCAGTTAAACCACTGGCATCAGAATGGTGTTAAGTTATAACCTACATTTCTATTACATTTGGCATTAGTTTTATTAGTTTCACCCCCTCTTCTGACCAAGTGAGAATGCTATGACGTATTCTGTGGTTTATTCAGGAGGTGGAAATCAGCCCTTCAACCGACAGGACACTAGAGACGAGAGCTGTATTAATATTTCTTCATTCGTTCCCATGATGGCTGTCCTACTGCTGATGTACTACATATTCACAGGTAATGAGGTCCATGGCCAGAGACAATCTGATCTCATGACCAATAATAACATATATATATTATTATATTATTAGTAATTATTATCTGTTGTTTGCTTGATTTTGTCATGCTGAATATAACAAGATAGTACCTAGGACAATAGAACTGGCCCTGCAAGCCGATGCCTGGGTCTGATCCTGGTGGGAAATTTTCATCACTTTGATATTAAAATAGTAACTTTCTTTAGAAAGCAATACATGTGTACTGATGGGGGCAGAAAACAGAGAGATGTAGGATGCAGAGAAATGGAAAATGACCTCTATATGTTTATCTGGGAATATGCAATTGCATCATATTGTGTAATATAAAGTGTTACTTATTTAAATTTGTATATTTATCTTTTTTTTTCAAGTAACTATAACACACGAGACAGCCCTGGTCTAAAAGAGCAGTAAGCTGTGGGCAGAGATTAGAAATTGACACCTCTCTTTTTATTTATTTTGGGGGTCCCCATTACACCTAATGCCTCACACAGCCCCAGTATTTAGACCATCACTCAATTATTTATAAAGCTAAAAATGATGTTAGAATGATGTTCTATATTTTAACCTATGACTGACTAAATAAATATTTTATCACAAGAGCTACTTACGGTAAGTGATGATTGACTCTGAGTTTGTGTGACCCACCCGCTAATAAGACAGCTACAAATCAGACATACTAATCTTTAGTTTACACTTTACAAGTTATGAGTTGGTTATTAAAGATCTCCATATGTTTTACATTTATACATATTTAGCACAATATAGGAACACAGTTACTTCTGCACCTCAGATAAAACCCTGAAAAAAGTCATTCTGATTCAGGGAACACTGTGATCAAAGTCAGTTCTAGAGTGTGCTAAGGATTGTTGTAAAACTCCCCATCATTAAAGTTGTAAAAATAATGCCACCTGCTATAGTGTGACCCAGAAATTCCTGATATCTTTGTAACTAGATTGTTAGCTCTTCTGTTCAGGACACGGCTTATCACTGGCTGAATTACTTTTTAGTCTGTAGCACATTTATTCAGTCTGTTTACAATAGTGTTTTCACTAGAGAGCTAAATAACAAGGTATCTTCTCACAAATTTGCTGACATGATGTATTTGCTGTATCTTCTATATTTTTAAGATAACTGTACTGTGTTTAGTTTTTTTTTACCAATTCAGTAAGAGCAGAGGTAACTTATCGATATTATTTATGTCTATTTGTGTCCGTCTAGACCAATATGCCAATGATGATTTATCTTTATTAAAGCAGAAGCATAAACTCTCTTTAAAGCTTCTGTTAATATCCCATAGTCATGTTTCTTGTTATCACTCTTAGCTTGTTATGGGATAAAACACACATGGCAACTTACAATCTTTTTACCATTATTATATTTAAAGGGTCATTAAACACCTTGAGATTTTAAAATAAAATATTTAGTTAACCAAAGTAAAACAATTTTACAATCTAATTTCATTATTTATTTTTCCCCTTTTCATGTCCTTTTTAGCTCTGAAATTTTGGATTTTCTAATTATCATAACTGGAAATGCACACTGCAGATTTTTCAAGGCTACTCTGCTACATATATTATTATTAACATGATGATTATTATTATTATCATTTTTATGGCACTGACAAATTGTGTAGCACTGGAGCGGCACTTTTACTGTGTGTTTAAGCCCTTAAACACACAGTAGTGCAGGGTTGCTAGTCTTAAAATGACTTGCTCTAACGGCCATTTAAAGATTATTGTGCATTCACAGATCACATGTTAATTAAAGATAGTGGGGGGGGGGGCTGTTTGTTTTTTAGAAGTTTTAAATATTACAAATCAAAATCAAACTTGTACAGTAATAATAATTAGAATGTTACTAGAGTTACTAATATATATCAAAATAATAGATTTGCTTAAGGACTCAATTTTAGCATGGTATCAGATTTGCAAAATTCTAAAAATGTATTTTTGCAGTCTCATGATTTTAAACAAGGTTGAGTCAATGTGGTTCAATTGAAAATGAAGGACCAGGAGGTAAGTAATAGATTTAAAAACTGCAAAAACAACAGTTATGGCTTATAAGGCTATACCGGAACACATGAGACTCTCCAGTACGTATATCAGCAATAAAGTTATTCAAAAGGGGCTAATTCTCTATCTCAATATTATATCACATGTAAATAATGTAGATTATAAAAAAGATTTAGATAAGGTTATTGTAAAATTTAAAGGTCTTCATTTTCTAATGTTAATGAGCAAATAGTTTTAAAAAGTATAAAAAGAAATGAGGAAGCGTCACTTCCAGCATTAATGTGAGAACAGCATATTAAAATAATATAGATGACTTATACTACACCAGAAATGATTTACCAATGGGGAACTGATATAGAGGAATCCCATTGTGGGAAATGTAGAACGAGTAGAGCAAATATTCTACACTGCTTTTGGACTTTCCTAAAAATACAAAGACTTTGGATAATGGTAAATTTTTGGGTTAATAAAATTTGTAATACTCATTTGAGGTTGTAAGCGGAACATATTATTTTTATTTATTCATTTATTTTGCTACTAAAAACCATATGCAATCTAAAAACTTTCTTAATATGGTCATTTTAATAGGTAGGAACCTTATTTTAAAGGGGTAGAATAGTATGTATGCACCCTCTCTTAAATCATTTAAAAATGTTATTAATAAACAATTTCTCATGGAACAAAATGATATCTGGTTTAATTTAGAAATTAATGTTGAAGTATTCACACTTTGAAAAAAGGAAAGATTGGAAATTTGAATATTCACGACATAAAAGTAATTGTAGGATAAGGGGGATGGCTGCTTTGACCCCACATGAAAAGGGGAAAGGAGGAGGGGAGGATTTTCAAGAGTTTTTTTTTTCTCACTCATCCTTCTTGGGGTGTGGAGTAAACGACTCACATCAAAAGTTAAAATATTTTTCAATAAGAGAATTAGAGTGATGGCCGAGAAGGGAAGGAAAGATGGGGTAAGGGTTAGAGATTTAAAGTTCAAGGATATGGACATAGTGACAGGCCGCTCCTTGGCAGTTGCTGCTCTGGCTGTTGCCAGGGACACTGCGGTTGCTGTTAGCGTGCGGCAATGACGTCATCGACGCACTTCTATTCCCCTCTGAAGCCGGTTCCTTTGAGATCTTTGGCACGAATCAGAGCCTATGTAAGTACCTGCATAACTTACATTCACTGCCCAAGTATAGGTGCTACTGTGTGTGCTCCTAGGTGCCTGTTTAACCCTTGAAGTGCTGGATTACCTTAATATTGCTGAACTCTGTCTGACTATTCTGCCTGTTTAACCCTTGAATTGCTGGATTGCCTTAATATTGCTGGACTCTGCCTGTTTAACCCTTGAATTGCCGGATTGCCTTATCATTGCCGAACTCTGCCTGTCTGACTACTCTGCCTGGTTTACCCCTGAACTGCTAAACTGCTGGATTATCTTGTATTGCTGACCTCTGCCTGTTCCTGACCACTCTATTGGTTTATCCCTGAACTGCTATTCTGCTGGATTGCCTTTCTGTTGCCGTACCCTGCCTGTCTCTGACCATTATCTGCCTTGATCCTGTTGCTGTGAAGGACTATCCTGTCTACCATGAGTACTGTTTACCTCATTTTCTACACTCACTTTGCTCTGGGATATTTCCTTATCCTTCCGCCTTGACGCCGGAATAAGAAGACTACTGGCCAAGTTTGGTCTGTTAGGGAAATATCCCATGAGCATTACATTATACTTTGGCCATGGACCCAAATGAGGTAGTAAGAGCAGTTTCTCTTCAGGGACAGACCATGGGAACCCACACCATACACTTGCAGAATCTGGATTCTAAACTTGAGGCTATATCAGCTATGCTCTCCTCACTGGTTGCAGAAAAGAACGCTGTTCCTGTTGTTACACAGCCGGCCCCTGCTGCTAGTGCTGCAACTCACCCCCCCCCCCCCTGTTATTGGAAGTATACCCCGGATACCGTTGCCTGACAAGTACAATGGTACTACTGTAGGGGTTTTTTCAACCAGTGCAGACTACACCTCCGTAATGATCTTCACACTTTCCAGTCTCATCAGTCAAAGGTCACGTTTATAATTTCTTTATTGAAAGACACGGCCCTAGCCTGGTCTCTCCTCTTTTGGAACAGAGCGCTCAACTCCTGAACGATGCTGATACCTTCATTTCTGCATTATCTTCCGTATTTGGCATCTCCATCCACACTGCTGCTGCAGAGTACTCTCTCTTGGATCTCTGCCAGAGCAATAGATCTGTGGCACAATACACCATCGAGTTTCGAACCTTGGCACATGAGACCAGTTGGGATGGCAGTGCTCTCAAAGCGGCCTTCAGGAGAGGCCTGCATGAGCATATCAAGGATGAGCTCACTTATCGTGGTTTTCCATCTTCCCTGGATGAATTCATAACACTTTGCATCAGTCTGGATTCTCGCTTTCAGGAAAGACAAGCTGAGAGAGAAAGAACTTGCAGAATCCTTCCCTCTCGTCCTCCTTCTCGTCCAGTCTCTAGACCATCCTCTACCCCTTTAGCACCTCCATGGATCTCTCTTCCCTTAAGCCCTCTGAATCTGAAAGTCAGAGAAGAAGGAGACTGAGACTGTGTTTCTATTGTGGTTCTAACTCACACCAACTCAAAAACTGTCATATACTGCCGGGAAAAGCCAATGCTTAGAGGAT